>NW_017728993.1:44446058-44451077 GCF_001723915.1 Gavialis gangeticus | reverse complement strand
AAGCCTGCTGTTTTGACCCCACTGTGGCTTAACACATACACATGACATGAGTTGCTTTCAAGGCTTTGAGGTGCAGTTCCCTGCACCTATCTCCTTGAAACTTGGCAGGCTTCACCCCCTCAGAAGGGGCTACCATTCCTGCAAGATGTATCCAAATCAGGCTAGAAATTACAAAGCTATAGGCTGTTTTGAGCTTCCCCATTATAGTCTATGAGCGAAACTGTTTTAACGAAACGGAACAGCAGTTTTGAATCGAAACGAAACACTGGTCCATTGAAACAGAATGGTGCCATTTCGCACAGCCCTACTGCCTACCCGCATCTGACTCAGACTTCCTAGCTCTGGAGAAGGGGGTGGTTTCAGACATACCCCTGTGCTTGGTATTCATTAACAGTAAGCTATATGTAGCTGAGCACACTGTTTTTGTTTAAAATCCCAATCTGACACGCCAACTGCTCCTTTGCTCTGTATGGGAAATTAAGGTGGCCTTTCTGTAATCTTTGCTGATTATAATAATCTTACAAGTTACCTACAACAATACGGTAGATAATTTTACAGATAGAAATGTGCTTTTAAATAAATGGTTATCCTTGCATCCTTATATGGTAACATACATACATACATACAACATATGGAGATGCTCTAAAAAAAAGTAAGAGTTTTGTACTGTTTTTTCAGGACATTGTTACCAATGTTTCTCCAAGGATTATACGTGGAATTACTTCAGGCCCTCTGTATGGCCCTGGTCAAGGCTCTTTCCTAAACATTGAGCTTATCAGTGAGAAAACAGCAGCATATTGGTGTAGAAGTATCAGTGAACTGAAAGCTGACTTTCCCGACCGTGTAAGTACAACTCAAATATAAGAAGGATGTATATTTATTTAAAATATCCAGTTTAAAGAGTCATAAATATTAATAGAGGTAATATTTTATTAAAGAACCTGCCAATTGCTTTGCTGATGTAAAGCTCTGAAAAACTTAAGAACTCATCCAAACAATCTTTACAATAGCAAGCTCACTTAAATGAATGCTATGCAGATACAGCACAAACAGACAAGGAAAAAAAGAAGCATTAATACTGGTTTTGTTGAACTGAGTTTTGCATTAATATTGCAGTATGTAGGAAAGAGGTGATCATAGGAAGAATTACTAACCAGATGTTATTGTAAATCTAATCCAGAATCCAAAGTAGTTATGCTGTAGCTTGTATACTGTTGTATACCATTTTGTGAAATAATTCAGTTGTAAAAGGAATTTCTATTCCTTTTTATTCTTAGGTCAGATTCAAAAGATTATTCTGATTATCCTGAACAATTAAAAATTGGCTTCTTCAAAAAGGAAGAACAATTCAAGTGAAGTACATCCAGTTGTGCTGGGTTTTGCCTGTCCCCACATGTGGGCTGCAGAGAATATCCCCTGGGTGACTTACCTTGCAGCAGAAAAGGTCTCTATGCCAGCCATACCAGGACATGCTTGGGTAGATTCAGTGGCTCCACTGCCCCTTGCAGCTGCCACAGGCAGTCTGCTCTCACTATTCTAGCCAATAAGAGGAGTAGCTGTGAGAAGCTACATGTCAGCAAACCACCCTTGCCCCACAGGGTTAAACAGAAGGCAGAGCAGATATGCACCTTTATAGACTAAATAAGTTACATACAGAGAGCACAAGCTTTTGTGATCCCAGGTTCACAGGGTTAGTCAGTGCCTACTCCATCTGCACAGAGCCTGCCATTACAGTGTTTACATGAATTAAATAGATTTCTCCCTTTATGGGACCTACGCACAGCTAGATTCTGCTCGGTCTTCTGGCATCATTTAATGTTGAGTGTGGTTTGAGTTTCAGCATAATTATTCAAATTGACACTCCTAATGCTGACACTGTATCGTCTTATTTTCATTGTTACTCATTCATAATTAGATACCTGCCCTTATTCATTTGGTCCTGTCAAGAATTAGTTTTAAATATAAGCAGCGATTGACCGGTGGCAGACTATATAGCCTGTCAGTAAACTCTTATTTCATATCCAGAGGAAGTGACGGAGTTGAGTTTTCAATTAAGACAACTCCTTGCAGCCGGACAACTATTTATCCCTGAGAATAGTCATCTTTATCCATTAGACAGCTGCTTACAGAATGACCTGTGCAATACCCAGGTCTATTGATCAAGACTGAGCAGGTGAGTTAACTGTAAAATATAGGCTTTCTCTATCAATATTTTATCAGTATAGCTAGTTCTTTTAGTGCTATGAATCCCTACAAAAATAATTATGTCAGTATAATGTTTAGTGTCAGTTCAGTTATACCAGGAATAAACTAAATCTCTTTTATACTGTAGGTAGGAGTTGGCATAGGTAGAATTGTCCTGTTTTGGTGACGTTTAATACTATCAGGGTGCATTGAGAGGTCTACCTAGGCAGGTGTGAAGAGTAACTTGCACTTTGCTTGTATGCACATATTTTTCATAAGTTGGTTTTACCTTATGAGAGGAACTTCAGAATTTTATGGCATACAATACTCCGGGCTTATTTTTTGGGATACACTTTCTTTTATTTTTTATCTCCATCACCACATCACCATTTCTATCACCCTTGCCTGCTGCTAAGTGGAAAGGAGTCATTGAAACCAAGATTAATGAATCAAGTTTTGGCAGCAAAAAATGCCTTGCCCAATGAGTATGAATTGTTTGCTTCAAATGAATACTGTCATGTATGAAAATGAAGAATTGTGGAAGAGAGAGAGAGAACAACCACCAGCAAGAGGGATAATAAACTCTAATGTAATTGAGAGTGTATTTTAAAAAAGGAGAGAGATGAAACACTTGTCTACAAGTATATATCACTTTTTAATAAAACCAACAATAAAAGTCCATGTTTATAGACACTTTTTGAAACACACTGACATTTTTGTCTTATATGTAGTCCTTCCTGCTTACAGTATTTGTATTACTCTTCTTTTTCCTGTGCAAACAGTATATAGTTTTTCTGCCATCTGGACCATATCCCTATTAATCATGTCTGATTTTTCTCGGTTCTCATTTCTGGAGTTGGAATACATACAGCAGCCAGGAAAAACTGTTAAAATGTCATGAACTCAGTAGTTTGTGCTACATGCAGAGTAAATGCCCCATATCATCGCTCATGAAAGATTTGCTGCTGTTCTAAGATTCTTATATTTCCATAGTTCATTTGGGTACAAGAAACAGGGAAAGTGAATCTGAAGATAATTTTCCTACTTTTTCATTCTGTTTTCAATGAACATCAAAAAGTGAATCTGAGCTTCATACTAAGTATTGTATGCACTGCTTTGGCCAAGTAGAATCTGTGATCTTACTTCTGGAAAAGATACCCTTTTTCAGCCTTTACAGAATATGCATCACAGCATTTTGCAGTAGAATACAAATGGGTGTCTCCAGTTTAGAACCACAAAAAGCACAAGTAGCTCTTCAGAATAAGAAAATGTTGGAGCTACTGAGAGCTAGCAACTAATTTAGGATGAACTGATCCCTTTGTTAAAATAAGCCTATAAAAGCACAGTTTTGAGGATTAACTTTTCCTGATCCAGTCCTTACTGTGTGAATTATTACTTCTAAAATATAAATTTCAGCTTCAGCATTTTAACCTTGCCAGTTTTATAGCATTCTAGAAGTTGTTTACATTATGCATGGATATTCAGAAAGCATATTCCAGCAGCATACCTTTCCTTTGCTCACAGGGATATATTTTTTAATGCGCCCATGAATTAAACTAAGAGCTATCATCATTATAATGGTAAATTTATTGCTAACTGAAAACAGATTTTTGTTCACTGAGTAGAAATCTCTTGGTGCTTATTATGAAATGTTCTATATAATTAGAGCTTGCAGAAATTGTTTTTCTCCAAATCCTGTTCACTTCTCTAGAAAAGCTTTTAAAACTTGATGTTTTGTTTTGTTGTTTTTGTTTTTTTCCAATGAAAAACACTTTCTGAGCATTGTCTGGGTGAACTTAATTAACAAGCAAAGAATGACATTTTCCGCTCAAATGAGAGCAAAGCAGAGATGAGGACACAAAAGTGATTACAGTAAAGAAAATTATCTTGCTATACTAAATATTAAAAACAAACCAGAATTGATATGTAATTACTTTTGCTTTGTAACGTGGATAAGTTTAGGCAAAGCCTTTTTTTCCAAAGAATGTGAACAAAATTGTTCACATACTGGGTTAAAAATTATCCCACTAGAAAGTAAGTCCTCATTAACAGCTTTTGAGTTGCCATTAAGAAAATGAGATCCATGGTGCAAAAGGAATTGTTAAAATTACCCCCACTTTGGGTAGAGTTAAAACTCTTGTAGAGCTGAGTGACTGAATTCACCCTGCGTAATATCTTTGACTGGGTTTCCTGTAGTTTTGGTCAAGAATTTGTTGATTCCTTATTGCAGATACATCCTTCTCATCCCTAACAGGTGAGGGGAAGGAAAAAATGGTATACTAATGATACTCTCACCATTTATTGCACCTTTTACAAGATCTCTGAGGACTTTCTCTGGCCCCCATTACTGTTGGTTACTCCTCCAGCTCCTGTGCTCCATGAAGACTGGCCTGGCACTAGTCTTTTACTGATATGCAGGGTTTCTTCAGCAGGCCCTGTGGTTTGTTCCCAATCTTGATAAATTATTCTAATAGAATAATGTGGGAGGAACACTGAGAAGCTTTCCTCCCTTGGAATTAGATTTTAGAGGCTTTAATATCAGGGGAGGGCATAATAACCTGATTTTTCGGGGGGGGGAGGGGAGGGGTTAGTATTCAAGAATTAATTTCACAGGTAAACCCAAGGATGCATTATTTTGATTTTGTTGATTCTCTGTGCAGCAACCACAAAACTGTGGCTGTGTGAGAATTTTTTTCTAATTGTAGTCATTAATTCTCTGTTCTTTGAAAACCAAAACCAAAACAATGGACACGTTAGCTAAAAAAAAATGGATTCCATGCAGACTTCAACCTTGAGTTCAAGGTTGTTTAGAAGAGATAGGAAGGAGAAAAAAGG
>NW_017728993.1:44445585-44446047 GCF_001723915.1 Gavialis gangeticus | reverse complement strand
CAGGGGCATCACTAACAGGTCCAGAGGTCTTGCTCCCCCTCTGTGCGGCGCTAGTCAGGCCGCAGCTGGAGTACTGTGTCTAGTTCTGGATGCCGCACTTCAAGAGGGACGTGGTGAACCTGGAGAGGGTCCAGAGGAGGCCACTCATATGGTTGGGGGCCTCCGTGGCCAGCCGTATGAGAAGAGGCTGAGGGACCTGAATCTCTTCAGTCTCCACAAGAGGAGACTGAGGGGGGATCTTGTGGCTGCCTACAACCTTATCAGGGGCCAGCAGCAGGGACTCGGGGAGAGTCTGTTCACCAGGGCCCCCCTTGGAGTCACCAGGAACAATGGCCACAAGCTGAGAGAGGATAGGTTTAGGTTAGATATTAGGAAGAACTACTTCACTGTAAGGGTGGCCAGAGCCTGGAATAGGCTTCCCAGAGAGGTGGTGCTCTCACCTTCCCTGGAAATCTTCAAGAG
>NW_017728993.1:44440143-44440585 GCF_001723915.1 Gavialis gangeticus | reverse complement strand
GGTGGTGCTCTCACCTTCCCTGGAAATCTTCAAGAGGAGACTGGATAGGCACCTGGCTGGGGTCTTATGACCCCTCCCACTCCCAGTGCTCATTCCTGCCCATGGCAGGGGGTCAGACTCGATGATCTGTCTAGGTCCTTTCTAACTCATTGATTCTATGATTCATTTTATCCCAGCTCACCTTTCTCAATGGAAATTAGTGCTCTGCTCCCCTGCTAACATGGGTTTGCAGAATCAAACAGGGGGAACTGTGATTCCTTTCCTGCCTTTAGCCTTAACTCATCTCAATGAGGCTTTAATTTGGCAACTTACCTGGGCCATTTAAAGGCAGAAAATGTTATCCACTATCATTCATTATTGAAAACTCATCTGGATCAGTTTTGAAAACACTGACCCAAGTGCAACTGTCCCTTTAAAAAAAAAAAAAAAAAAAAGGAAATTT
>NW_017728993.1:44433359-44440090 GCF_001723915.1 Gavialis gangeticus | reverse complement strand
TTTAAAAAAAAAAAAAAAAAAAAGGCAATTTCACTTTCAGAATGGCAAGTGAATTGACCTATTTGTATTGATAGTCTCCATTATGTTGTCCAAATGTCCTTTTTTCACTTATTTATACTGGCCTGTCTTGTCACATTTACTGATTTGAAAGTTCTGATGTCAAACTGTGTTCACTGCCCAGTTAAGAATAATTTTGTGTGAATTGGTTCAGGCTTCTAATATTTTTTCTCACTTTTGTCCACATGTAATATCTAGCACAAGGGCTTTATTGTTATATCACTGGTTAATCTGTAGAAAACATGCTTCCCCTTAATATCAGGGAAGAAGGGGTCAAAAGTCATTGATGTAGCTTATTATGGGTACCTAGACACATGCTCCAACATGTTCTGATTACAATGTATTGGAGCAGACTCGATTCCAATTAGAACACTACAGCATGCTGCAGTGTCTCGTGTATTCAGTGCCCTGCATTTCAGAATGGCAGTGGGGGCAGTTTAAAGCTTGTCAAACCAGCTTTAGTTAAAGCACCCCCACCACTATTTTTTAACACTGGACAGTGAATATATGAGACACTGTGGCATTTTGAGAGCCATTCTAATTAAAATGTGCCCCACCCCAGAGCAAGTATATAGGCACCCATTTATGTCTATTATGGAGGACTGAGTGAAAAAATAGCAAAGGTAAATTAGTACAATTCTAAAACTTTATCACCAATTCATTACTCTCCCTGCACAGAGACAAAATGAAGGTTTGACAAAGACTATAAATCTAGCATCAATCAGAAAAAAGCAAAGGAAGAGAGAACTGAAAACCAAAGTTACTGGATGGGAGCCTCAAATATATGCTTAAAAGAAGAGGGTAGTAATATTGTAAGGAACCAAAAATGAGGTAAAAGTTTTGGACTGTATGGAAGGAGCCGATAATACAGAGGATGTAATCTTCCAACACTTCATACACCTTCCTACCATTCTAATGAAAAACTGAAAGAACTACCCTTTTGAAAATCCTGTTTAAGGGCACATTTGCTATGACTGGAGGCATTCAATAGATAGTATCAGGGTTTCAAGGAATAAAATAAGTCTTAGCCACACTTAGAACTGAGATTTCCCTTTAGAAGATTAGCAAGTGAAAGTCTTATCCTGATGGGAAACTTCTAGCATACAGGGTACAGACAGAAGTGCAGCTCCCAGCTGTATCTTAGAACGATTTTCGCGAAGCGTTCGGAGTTACAATGTTACCCCAGACCAAGCAGAAGTTCATTGTTGATTCCAGGGGGAGGAGAATCTAGCTGGGACTGAGAGCCTGCAACCAGGTTTGCATAGCAATGACCAGGCTCTCTGTGAGTGCTCACTGCTTTCAGAATGGGAGTGGGGGAAGGCAGCTGAGGGAGCTCGTTCTTGAGGCTCCCCAGCCGGTGCTGTAGGGTGGGGTGGGTGAATTGGACCCCCCCAACTTGGGGGTGGGGGGCTGCAGTACACCTGCACCACCCTCCGGGGGGTCTGAAAAAAACCAGGACTGAGCTCCCTCTGCTCCCTTTCCCCCCTCCCATTCTAAAAACGGTGACAGGCTGAAATCTCCATGGACATAAGTTACAAAAGATGTTACATCTGATACCTCATGCAATGAGGGGTTAGATTTTCACCCGATGCGCCATTTTTTTTAACTATTTGCAGCCACAAAGTTATGTTTGGTCACAGCTATAAACAGCTTTTTGTGGCCAGATCAGGTGAAAATTGTCACTTCTGTCTGCACCCAAAATAATTAGTGGTGACAAAATGAAGAGAGTCTAACTGCTGTGACCATTGACAAAACATACAGGTTTTTTTTTTTTTTTAGAGACAAGCTGTTCAGTTAAGTAAGAAGAACTCTTTTTACTCATTAAGAGTTCCTCTTTTCATAGTAAATACATAAAGCCCTAGGTTCTTGTTAGAAAGTTTAGAGCATGCTGGAAGGACTTTAGAATGTGGACTAAAAACAAATACCACAATTGATCCTACTTCTTAAAGTCTCATTGAAAATTGGAGATGAGACCTGTATTGTTTATTGAAGCACTTACTGACCATCATTCAGTATTTGGCAAAGGAAAACATGGCATTTGATAGAACATTTAGGGAACTGGGATTTCCTTGGCCAAGCTGAGCCCATGGCAAAATTTGGACAGGAATGGAAAGTATGCAATATAAACCCTTTCACTCTGACTTTAGCAGTTCTTCCTAATTTACTATATTAGTATGTTATGTAGATATAAGGATTCTGCAGTATTAACCGCAAAGCCCTTCTGGGTTCCATACATGGAAGCACATGCACACACACACACAAAGATGCATGCACACTCATGCATGTATGCACACACACACACCAGCACACACCAGCAGCACCTAGAATGGGGTGCTTGGCATTAAAGTTGCCTCAGTGACTAATAACAAAAGAAGTCCAACATTATCAACTCTTTTTTGTTTTTTTCACCATAACAACAAATGGATAACAAACTGTAAATGAAAACCTTACAACAATTAAAAATAATAATATTTATACATTATATTGTTCCTCTGTAACAAACTGCAAACCAGCTTCACTGTCCCTGAGCCTCATATTCTGAGTCTATAAAAGGGAAAAAGAAAAAAAAAAGCAACAAAAAACAGCTTCTTCTGGACTGCTCCACTCAGTTGCAGGTGTTAATGCTCAGTTTTGACATTCACACGTAAATGCTAGATCCACCACTCTCTTAACAGGGCTATTGAAAAGAGCAGATTGAATCCATCTCCTCTGTAGCCTCTGGATGGATCCAGCATACTTATGTTACATATCTTTTTCCCAATGGGCATTTAGAGCAGGATGCACATTTATTTGAGTGAGAGAAAAATTATTAAAATTCCCCTCAACCCTCTTTCAGTACCTGGGCCACTGGACATATTTGTTACCATGCTGCCAGCAGAGCCAGAACTCACCCAGTCCTGGTCAGTCAGTGTTTGTAAAGGACAGTCTGTTTTCAGTCAACCAGACCCTGCCCAACTTCACATTTGTCACAGAACTTCTCCCCCCGTCCCACCCTGGGCCCCAACTGCCACACCACTCTTGAACCTGCTTGCTAAAATAACATTTGCTTTCCTCATCCTAACTTGTACACCCAATATGCCTGCCAGCCATCACCATTTCCCCACTAACCATACTGAAGAGGCTCTCACTGATCTTCCCAAGATGAATTCAGTATCTGCTCATTACTCCCGTGGTCATGCTCAGGTCTCATTTTGAAAGTTCCCTCTTACAGCAGGAGGGGGTACACAGGCATTTTAGGTTCATATTTGTAGTTATTAGGATCATTTGTGATATATTTTGGCCCCACAAAAAACTTCATTTTGGTGTCATCATTCCTAGGCCCATTGCCTGTGTCTGGGACTGTAAACATTCACTGTGGTTAAGATATCATTGGTCTGCTGCTTGTGTTCTAGCAAAACAAGGAAATTGATCCAAAGTCAGTCTGGAAGAAGTTGGAAATCATGGGGTTGCTTTCCTTGACCACAGGGGACATAGAAATAATACTAATTCATCCTTAAGGTATATGCACAACTTATTCTGAACATCAAAATGTTTTTGTACCTCATAGTTGCCCCAGCTTACTTAACCTTTCTGGTCTGTGTTACTAAATCATCTGCTTCCCCAAATTGGGTGCATCTAACTGAAATTACTGTGTACAGGTGTACATCTACATGTGCATGCCTGCACTGTGCAGTAAACATGGCAACTTATGTCAACTTCAGAATAAATTTGATAACTGAATTATGCAGGTATCAAATTTATGGCCAATTAGTTACTGTGCAACAATGCATGTGTAGACACTTTACTACACAGTAACACTATATATGTGGACTGACGTGGGTCTAACCTTAGTCCCAACTCAGTCTACACACAGTGTTAATGCATTTTAATGCCTACATGTGTAGATGCCAGCCTACTCCCATTTACTGCACAGTAAATTTAAGCCAGCAGAAATGCATGTGTAGACATGCCCACTATTCTTTAGATTCTTCCAGCATGTTTATGGAGTACCTTATTTGAGTTTTTGAAAGGAGTTTAAGAATGAAAACATGAAGATTTAAAGGTAGTATTACAGTGATGTCCACTAAGAATTTTTGTCTCCATAAAGTAGAAAGCATTTTTTTTTTTGCCTGGCAGATGAAACACACTCCCATCATTTTCTCACAATTTACTTTGTGGGGATCAAAAGAGCAAGCAAATTCACATAAAATCTAAATATGTGGTATGTCCATGGGGTGACAGCAGTCTAGATAGATGGCTTGAAAGTTCACTTATTGATGCAAAAGTGCCTGCAACGAACTTGGCAGTCACTGCAGCTCTGACAGAAGTCCATCTGACACAAACAGAAAATTGTGAACATGAAGATAGGCATAAAAAAGATGCAGAAGGAAGATAAGAATTAAATATTGTTCAATACAGAAGCAGATTGCATATTGACAATGTATGAAGAATTTTTTGATCTCCTCAATGAACACAAATATATTTGGGTTCATGTACTGATCTAAGGAACATGAAAAAATACCAGATGGTCTGCTGAGGCACTGATTAACTAACTCTGATATAGATGGCATGCATGTTGTTGAGATGTTCTTCTTCTAGAATTGTATCATGCTTGAGCCCCAGAAGTAAATTGAAAAATCTGGTCTTCCCAATGCTTATTTTAATCTATGTATAGCCTGCAGAATATTGCTGACAGTCCCTGTGACAGTTGCCTAAGCAGAAAGCAGCTTTTCAAAGCTGAAGCTGATAAAGACATATTTTTCTTCAACTACAATATGTCCCAGGAACACCTGTCAGGACTATCCCTGCTAGAGAGAGAGGGAGAGAGAGAGGGAGAGATCAGTGCATCACTGGATTTCAGACAAATGATTGACTTCCTTGTAACATGGGCTAAAAAATTGTAGTGCATTTTGGAATAGTATCATTAACCTTTTATGTTATACAGTTTTTCCTAGTCTAGAGTTGTAAGTATGAAGTAGCTGATTTTGTTAGTATCAGAAAAGCATTAGCTATGTTTGAAATTTAGTGCATGAAGTAAGCTTTTTAGGATATGTGGAAGTTGTTTATATATAAATATATGTAGAAGAGGGTTTGAGATGAGTAATTTCAGATGATGAGGGAACCACATCTAAATGGGTGTATGGAAATG
The DNA here is from genome assembly GCF_001723915.1 of Gavialis gangeticus. Lineage (NCBI taxonomy): Eukaryota > Metazoa > Chordata > Crocodylia > Gavialidae > Gavialis > Gavialis gangeticus. Next base: position 44,434,905 of record NW_017728993.1, on the reverse strand, counting down.
TGGCTTCTTTAAGAAACTCTTTGATAAGATTTCTTTAAGAAACTCTTTGATAAGATTTCATCAGTTACAAAGGGTTGGTGGCTTGGGGGTGGTCCTGTACATGGATGTGGTGAAAAGGCACATCCATGTGCTGAAAAGACAGGGCTTCCCAAAATGCCAGTTTGCCGTGTGTGGTAATGTTTGGCAAATGCAAAGGACCAGTCCTGACTTCACTAACATGTTCTGAATGTCTCTAGTAGCTGCATATGATGCAACATGTGAGCTATCACAAGGGAAGGGAGGGAAAAAGAAAACCGGGAGAGAAGAGTAATGCAGCAGCCCCCAACCACAGAAATACAAGGGAAAAGAAGGGGCAAAATTATTGGCCCCAGCTATATACCCTTTCCTTATCAGCTGTTTATCCACGGTCTCTTTACTAGTAAGCTCCCACCCAGGCTAGTAGTTATTTTGCCAGAAATTTGATTTACACATTCATCTCTGAGGGATGTGTATATACTTTTGCTGGCATAACTAGTTGTAGTGTGGGAGAGCTAGTGCACATAAGCCAAGTTGGCTTAAGGCTGACAGAAGTATTATCCATGTTGTGCTTCTGCATGCACATTCTTTTTTTCCAAGAAGGGCAAACTTTGTACTGAGGATTTAAACATACTGCTTTTTACTTGAGGCACAAAAAATATTGAGGCCATTTGCAATTTAAACATTAACAGCAATGGGAGCTACGAAGTTTGGATACAAGCTTAGACATTGTGATATGGGGATTCTTGTTGTCAAAAAATGAGAAGAAAATACTCATTTAAAATTAGTAATAGAATTGGAACTGAGGTACTAGCCCCTCCACAGCCCTGCTGGTGCCTCTCACTCCCCAGGCATAGCCCCCATCCCTCCCAGCTTTGTCTGAGGGGGCCCCCAGGTGCCAGGGCTATGGGGCCAGGAACATGATTCCCTGCCTCCTGCAGCTGTATCTGAGACCTGATTGCCACCTGTGGGAGGCAGTGGCTGCTGCAGCTAGAGTGGATTGTGGAGTGGCAGAGCTAGAACAGAGCCTGCCAGGTGGGAGCAGATGCAGGCTGCACACTGTGGGCTCAGGGCTTCCTGTCCTGCTGCCCTCCCCACCTGGGCCCTCTGGGGCTCAGTAGGCAGGACCCAGCACAGCCTAGCCAGGCCAGGTGTGGAAGCTCAGTGCCTCCATGCAAGCCCTGCACCACCATGATGAGGTGCCCCCTGCCCACCCAACAGCAATGAGGGGCACAACTCCATTCCACCACCTCTGCTGCAGCCAGGTGGGCAGGAGGTGCCTTGCCATGGTAGCACAGGGCTTATGGCAGTAGCACTGAGCTTCCTCACCCTGATCTGCCCTACCATGCTGGGTCTTGCTCACTGGTACACAGAGGCCCCAGGGGGACGGCAGCAGTTCAGGCAGTCTGAGCCCACAGCAGGCAGCACAGCTCCACCCCATGCACAAATATGGGGGACACATGCCCCTCACACCCCACCAGGAGTGCATGCAGCAGCAGAGAGCCAGCTCTCCCCCCCATTTCCCTATCTA
>NW_017728993.1:44425802-44428359 GCF_001723915.1 Gavialis gangeticus | reverse complement strand
TGGGGAGTGTCAGCCCCTCTGCCAGACTTACCTAAGGGGACCTGCTCTCCAGGATGCCAGGCTTCTATGTGCATGTGTATATGCATACATACACAGAGCGCCCCGTGCCTGATCACCCTCCTCCCACTGTCCCCAGCCCCTTACAGGCTGGAACTCTACTAGCCTGCAAGGGAAAAGCTACTGTTTCCTGTGTTTTTCTCCTTTAAAGGAGAAAATCTGGGTTTTAATGCATTGTTTCTGTGGCAAACAGCAAACTCATATCCCTGATGATCAAGCTGCTGCTCTGCTTTCTGCTGCCTGCCCTGTGTTCCCCATCTGATGTTCTGCTTTCTGCTCCATCCCCCATCTGCCACTGTTCTGCCTGTCCTCTCCCCAGTCTTCCATATGCCATGCACAAGGGCTGCCAGTGCCATTTGTGGCTTTCATTTTGCTATGAAGGCACCACAGGTTGAAAAGATGACCGTCCATTCAATACTCGACCACAGTTCTGGGAGGATCTCTGATCCCTTGCAAAGGACTGTGGCTGTCATCCCCATTGTACAGTAGTCTGAGTTCACTGATGAACTTCAGTGGACAACCAAACCTAGCTAGCGTCTTCCGTAAGGCTTCACAATTGATGGAGTCGAAGGCCTTGGTTAGATCAATGAATGACGTAAACAACTCCTGGTGTTGGTCTCTACACTTCTCCTGGATCTGTTGTGCAACAAAAATCATATCAGTGGTGCCTCATGATGGTCTAAAGCCACACTGAGATTCTGGAAGAACATCTTCGGCAAGGGGGAGGATGCGAGTAAGAATCTTCCTGACAATGAAGAGGAGGGCAATGCCTCAGTAGTTCCCACACACTGACTTGTCTCCTTTCTTGAAGACGGTCACAACATTGGCATTCTTTAAATCAGGTGGAGCTTCCTCATTAATCCATATTTTGATAAGAAGTTGGTGAAGTTTTCACACTACTGCTGTTCCACCAGCTTTGGAGACCTCTGCAGGAATGCCACCTGGTCCTGGCACCTTATTGTTCTTGGTCTGAGTGATGGGATGCCATACTTCCTTGAAGGATGTGGGATGCAAGAGATTTTATTACTGGGTGTTGAGGGATAGACTCAATGGTGGCAGCTGAGATCTCAGATTTATGGTTGAGTAGAATTGTGAAGTGCTCCTTCCCACATTGTTTGATGAATACACTATCCATGAGAAGGGTGGAGCCATCCTGTGACTGCAGGGGGATTTGGGCCATTGGAATATGGCCCATGAATGGCTTATATTTCTTGAAAGAAGCTTCTCATGTCATGTTGATCAGCAAAACTCTGGATCTCCATGGCCTTCACTTGCCACTACTGGTTCTTGTTGTCCTGTAGCCTCCTCTGAACTACAGCTTTACTTTCAATTCAATTCAATTTATTATTAAGGATTCTGGCTAAAAGCCTTGCTCCTGAAAACAACATGACAAACAAATAACCATAATATAAATAAATTTAAGCAAAAATACCAGATACAAATATAATAATAAAATAAAGCCAACCATTAGAACTACAGCTTTAAGCCACTGGTAAGCCTCTTATTTTTGCTGGTTGGAGGGTTCATTTTGCCAACTGCAAAACACGGTTCTCTTCAGATAAATAAGTGCTAGGATTTACTCATTATTCTCATTGAACCAATCTTGGCCACAGTAAGTAGAGTATCCAATTGATTCAGGGCATGCCTTGTGAATAATGTTCTTAAGTTCCTCCCAATGTGCCCAGATGTCCTTGATGCCATCAGGTAGGTCAGAGAACTTCTCAGTAAGGCATTGCTGAAGAGCCTTGCACCTAGCTTTGTCTTGGAGTGCCTTGATATTAAATCTCTTCCACATTCCATTTGGTTGTTTATGGGATTGTGGTGCAAGCTGCATATCCATGATTGCTCTGACTAAATGGTGGTCCATCCAACATTCATCTGCAGCTCTCAAGACTTGGGTGATACAAACATCAGTACTATCACGGGCTCTCATAATATAGTCAAGAAGGTGCCAGTGACTGGAGCTTGGTTGTTTCCAAGTGGTCTTTATATTTGTCACTCTGTCTGAAGATAGTATTTGTTATGAGCAAGGAAGAGGAGGATACCATTGGAGTTGAATTTCCCCACTCCCACTTTCCCAGTTTTGCCACTCTAGAGTTCAGAGTGTTGCCCAACTCTTGAATTGAAGTCACCCATGAGGATGAGCTTGTCTTCCTTGGCAGTGGCAGTCAGGATTGTCAAGAGCTCAATAGAACTGTTCCTCCTTGACTTCGTCAGTGTCAAGTGTGGGGTGGAGAGTTGTAAGGTGTTTGTTAATGCCCACAGGAGTTCTGAAAGCTGACTAACAATCTTGTTCTTAATGGCAAAGCCTCATAATTGCGTCTTTCTTCAGGTGACTTTCCTTTCCAAAAAAGTTGTAGCCCCATCCTTCTTTCAGCTGGCCTCCATCTACCCAGTGAGTCTTGCTTAAGGCAGCAATATCTATGTCATATCTTGCAAGTTCTATAGCTACTATGGCGGTTCGTCTTTCAGTGCACTCACTGTTTGGTGGAGTCCATGA
>NW_017728993.1:44414518-44420802 GCF_001723915.1 Gavialis gangeticus | reverse complement strand
GCTTCCTCATTAATCCATATTTTGATAAGAAGTTGGTGAAGTTTTCACACTACTGCTGTTCCACCAGCTTTGGAGACCTCTGCAGGAATGCCACCTGGTCCTGGCACCTTATTGTTCTTGGTCTGAGTGATGGGATGCCATACTTCCTTGAAGGATGTGGGATGCAAGAGATTTTATTACTGGGTGTTGAGGGATAGACTCAATGGTGGCAGCTGAGATCTCAGATTTATGGTTGAGTAGAATTGTGAAGTGCTCCTTCCCACATTGTTTGATGAATACACTATCCATGAGAAGGGTGGAGCCATCCTGTGACTGCAGGGGGATTTGGGCCATTGGAATATGGCCCATGAATGGCTTATATTTCTTGAAAGAAGCTTCTCATGTCATGTTGATCAGCAAAACTCTGGATCTCCATGGCCTTCACTTGCCACTACTGGTTCTTGTTGTCCTGTAGCCTCCTCTGAACTACAGCTTTACTTTCAATTCAATTCAATTTATTATTAAGGATTCTGGCTAAAAGCCTTGCTCCTGAAAACAACATGACAAACAAATAACCATAATATAAATAAATTTAAGCAAAAATACCAGATACAAATATAATAATAAAATAAAGCCAACCATTAGAACTACAGCTTTAAGCCACTGGTAAGCCTCTTATTTTTGCTGGTTGGAGGGTTCATTTTGCCAACTGCAAAACACGGTTCTCTTCAGATAAATAAGTGCTAGGATTTACTCATTATTCTCATTGAACCAATCTTGGCCACAGTAAGTAGAGTATCCAATTGATTCAGGGCATGCCTTGTGAATAATGTTCTTAAGTTCCTCCCAATGTGCCCAGATGTCCTTGATGCCATCAGGTAGGTCAGAGAACTTCTCAGTAAGGCATTGCTGAAGAGCCTTGCACCTAGCTTTGTCTTGGAGTGCCTTGATATTAAATCTCTTCCACATTCCATTTGGTTGTTTATGGGATTGTGGTGCAAGCTGCATATCCATGATTGCTCTGACTAAATGGTGGTCCATCCAACATTCATCTGCAGCTCTCAAGACTTGGGTGATACAAACATCAGTACTATCACGGGCTCTCATAATATAGTCAAGAAGGTGCCAGTGACTGGAGCTTGGTTGTTTCCAAGTGGTCTTTATATTTGTCACTCTGTCTGAAGATAGTATTTGTTATGAGCAAGGAAGAGGAGGATACCATTGGAGTTGAATTTCCCCACTCCCACTTTCCCAGTTTTGCCACTCTAGAGTTCAGAGTGTTGCCCAACTCTTGAATTGAAGTCACCCATGAGGATGAGCTTGTCTTCCTTGGCAGTGGCAGTCAGGATTGTCAAGAGCTCAATAGAACTGTTCCTCCTTGACTTCGTCAGTGTCAAGTGTGGGGTGGAGAGTTGTAAGGTGTTTGTTAATGCCCACAGGAGTTCTGAAAGCTGACTAACAATCTTGTTCTTAATGGCAAAGCCTCATAATTGCGTCTTTCTTCAGGTGACTTTCCTTTCCAAAAAAGTTGTAGCCCCATCCTTCTTTCAGCTGGCCTCCATCTACCCAGTGAGTCTTGCTTAAGGCAGCAATATCTATGTCATATCTTGCAAGTTCTATAGCTACTATGGCGGTTCGTCTTTCAGTGCACTCACTGTTTGGTGGAGTCCATGAGAGTGCAGACATGTGGCAAATTTCAGTACTTTATTTTGTTGGTTTCGGTCACAGGCATAGTGATCCCACTGGATGCGGCAATCCAGCTGGGAGGTGGGGGGGTTGAGATGGCCTATGTTTAGGGCACCTTCTCTAGCTCCTTTCCCATTCAGGGTGAGCAGAGGGGATCCTAAAGAGGACTGCCCAGTCATGGCCACATTTGCCAAATTTTACTTCTGTCTCTGTAAGTGCAAAACAACCATCATGACTTCTGTGTACATGCAGATTTGTGACTAGGGACTCCCAGAGATCACTGTTCCTGCCCCCACCACCACTTGTCCTTCACCACGGGACTTGGTTTGTGGCAGATGGTAACATCCCTGGCAGAGGCCTGCACGTGACATCTTTTAATGTGGGAAAGCTACTGTACAAGTGTCAGCCACGCAAACTTGACAGGAAGGAGCCCTGAACCCACTGGCAAGGATGTCCAAGACAACCAAGGACCCCCATCCCACTTGAGCCCATGTCCGCCTTCACAGCTGCGGAGAACCAGGATACTGGTTCTAAGTTTTCTAAGTACTGGCAGGAGCTTTAGTGCTCCCTGGTCAAAATGTTGAACTCTTAGCTGTGATCAAGAACTTTCAAGTCTGCTAAGATTTGAAAGTACATATTTCCAATGAATCTCTGTAAAAAAACAAAAAAACCCACATTTTCAAACAATTAAGGAAGCTCTCTGAAAATTTGGTCAAAAGGCAATAGACTTAGCAGTTGGTCAAGAAATAAACTTAACACTAACATTGATCCCAATTGTCACCTGATCTAATTGCTTTTCTTTTTAACAATATTGTCACTAATCTAGTAGAACACTGGAAGCAGGGACTCTAAGTTCAAATGATTGTGAGAGCAAATTGAATTTCAGGAGAACATATATCCTCTGATGGTAGCTACAATTTGTAACCAAGCATATCGCCTCTGTGGTAAATACAATGAGGGTTCTAGCAGTGAATCTGTGCATCAAGTGCATAGCATTTCTGTTGACAGATGAAGACCTTGAGGAACAGTGTGGGGAAATCTTTCATGATTTGAGACTGGAAAATATTGTTTCGTTAAATAGCCATCCAAACTATGTTAGTGTAGATCTAGACATTTTCTCTGCATTTTATAAACCAATGACTTATTTGTTTGTGCTTTTATGGCCAAACTTGACAAATAGGAACCAATGGTATGCCTCAGTAAGTCCGATAGGAAATTCGTACTTACACTAAGAAGACGCTTTTGATTTAGAGTGTAAATTATTGATTCTGTTAGAAAAGAACAATTTTCAGATTTTACGAGGACTACAAGCACATCTTTAAAACTTTTGCCTCAGGGTGAGAGCTCAGAGAAAATTAAAGCAGTTTCTGGAATATTTTACCAATCCTCTTTTGAAAAATAAGTAAAAAATTCTACTTGATTATTGAAAAAGACAACCCCCCTTAATGGCTAGAGTCAGCCAAAGCTCGTTTAATGCCGACATTACTTTTGGTATTGTCACTCCTAAAAAAATTCCTTTTAAAAGAGAAATATGAAAAACCTTTAAACATGATGCCTTGAAAGGCAGCACTCTCTAATTATGAACAAATGTTCTACAAAAAAGCTCTCCATGACATAGTGTTCCACTGAGAATGGAATGAAGAACTACATATTTTTTAAATTCATGTTAAGTAGAGGTTCCCTCTTGTTTTTCATTAGGTGACATATTAGAGTACATATAGCACTTTAAAAAAATAGTCATCTTCAGGTAACTGTCTTCTGAATTTTATAAGTCATTATATGTGCCATGGGATGTTGAGAAGTGCAATCTGGATAATGAAGAGAACATTTATTCTTTCTAGAAATGTCCTACATAAACTGGAGCGAATTAAATTGCATCACCCATTTAAAAAATGCATACACCCAGGGTCTTTTTTTTCCCTGCTTAAAATAGCAATAACAACCTTGGTGCAGGGCATTTCTTGGCGTTTAATGGCCGGCTGGGATTAATGGCCCTCAGCAGTGCCTCGGGCCATCAACTCCTCCCAGTCAGTCATTAATCCCTAGGAAATGCCCTGCTTCTGGATTATTGTTTTAATATTAGGTTGTAGAAGTTGCCATCTGAGGAAAAAATGACCTTGTGGCAATGTTAAGTAGTACAAAATCCAAATGGTTAAATGCTACAGTTTTTAAAACCATTAATAGCCAATGATCCATCAAAACTAAAATCTTAAAACAACCCAATGAACTGTTCTTAAAAATGATGGAATTCTTCCAGCCTTATTACCTGAGCAAAGCATTTATCCTCCAAATATTTCTTCCCAATTTCCATTCCATGTTTGTTACAGTCAATTAGCTAAATTATAAAATTAGACCTTTTAAAATGCACAATAGCTTTAAAATTACATCAAACCTGGATGTGAGTCTTTTAGAAGACTCTGAGTTCATGTGATTTATATAATACAGGTTGTTTAACTTTTGAACTAGAATTTATTTAGTAATATTAAAAGAGCAAATTTATATCTAAATGGTAATGTGTGTGGTCCTTGCGTGGTCCATTATTTTGTACATAATTTCTTAAAGGTAATCAGATTGTTAATGTTTGTGATTCTAATAAAGGAAAACCCTAAAATGGTTGATAGTATAACTGTCAGATAGGAACAAGGAAAAATTCACACCTCCCATTGTCTTAATTGTGCTGGCAAAAACCTGAACATAGGTACAGCTATGCAGGCTGAGTCTTTTGTTGGTATAGTTGATTTTCTTCAGGGAACTAATGTAAACTATACCTGCAAATATATATGTAGTAGCTGGGGGTCCCAGGGGTGGCCATGACCATGCCAGCTCTGCCCCAAGGGCCCCTTGTTATCTCGCATGCCACGCCTTGTTGGTAAAATAATAAATAGGGAGGCTGCCCATGAACATTTGCACAGCCCCAGTCCCACTAAACCCCACTAGACCATTTGGGTCTCTTGCTGGGCCCCTCTCCCAGATGGTGCCTCGCAGGTTACCTGAAGCCATGTGGACTAATTGCATGGCTCCACACCTGCTCTATACCATGCCCATGCCTCATGGGAGTTCCGTGAATGTTGTTATCTCAGTTGGGGCTTTGGCCTCTTCCCCTTTAATGTAGCTAGGTCTTCTAGCCTGGGTCCACTGAGTCAGACCTGGCTTTGAGGCCATAGCTGTGATCAGTCTGTTCTGTCACCAGACCTCTGTTTCCTATCTGCTACGCCCCTCTGGCACTGGGCTCACAGCTTCTGTCTACTGAACCCCTGGGGTTCTGGGCGCTCTGGCCCCAGTCTGTTGCTCCCCACCGGGGCCAGGCACTCTGACCCCTGTGTCTACTGCACCCTTCTGGCACCAGGCCATCTGGCCCGATATAGCTCCGCCCCTCTGGACACTAATGAGGCCTCCTAACTTCCCTTCACAGCCTCTTCCCAAACCACTGGTTCAAATGACAGCACAAACATCAGCCCCTGAGCTGCAACATAACAATAATGACTAGGTCACACTTTGCCCCTTTAAGAAGGCAAACCTCTCCCCTAGTCTAGCCTGCTACTCGGCCCAGGGTACCTTATGAGCCTTGCAGGCAGCAGACCAGACAACCAGCCATCTCAGGACAGCTCTTTCATGTAGGAGCTTCTTCCCCTGGCAGTTGCTAGAGAACTCCCCTTGCCAGCCCCAGCCCTGGGGCTTACATGTGCTCAGGACCCTGTCTCCTCGCTGTCAGATGACCGTGTACAGGTGCTGGTGCCAGCTAATTCCCTCGTTAACCTGCTGCTCAGGCAACCTGCTACTGTGGAGCTCTGCCTATCCTGCAGGGCCCTCTGGCTAGACTGCTTCTGCGCTTAAAGGAGCAGGTGTGTTTTAGAGCCCTGCAACAATATTTTTTTCTGTCCCAAACTCTAATCACAGTTGAAGGATTTGCTGTTGTACAGCTACCCCAGCAAACATTTTCTAGCAGGCAAAGCCTTACAAACATGCATAAAGACATCACCATTCAAGCCAGGTCTTCAGTCCCACTGACATTAGTTGAAACTAATCTTATCTTTCTGTGCTCTCTTGGGGTTTATATGTAGATTTATTTGTAATCTGTAGTCTGGTATGTATCTGATATATTTCTAAGACAATTATTTTTTCTACTCTTTTCACTGAGAAGAATGCATATCAGTTGGATATAATTCCCAACAGGCCCTGAAAAATTCAAACTTATACTGTATATTACTTATAGCTCCATGATTTAGCTTCATTGGTATGTCAGCATTAACAATTATCACCACAAGCCTCTGAGTAGCTTTTCTCACCAAACTTGTGGTGTTTCTTGCCAGCCCTTTCTAACCTAAGTCTTAATTCCACCTACCTGCAATAGTCACTACAAGCCCTTTCATATTTTGGTTGGAATTAACAATACATACTTCCCAGTAAGAAAGATTCAGGAGTAATTGCCAAGAATGTTTGTGCTATGTTCAAATGGTCAGCAGAACCAAAAGAATAGCCTTGTATCTCTCGTTAGTGTGATATGCTGTAGGTTTATATATATATTATATATATATAATATATAAAAAAAATTCAAAGAACTCCACCCCAAAGAGAAAGAGAGACACACACACACACACACACACACACACACACACACA
>NW_017728993.1:44413144-44414507 GCF_001723915.1 Gavialis gangeticus | reverse complement strand
CACACACACACACACACACACACACACACACACACTACGTATAAAATATATACATCTATACATCTCTTGCTCTCTCTCTGGAGTGGAGTTCTTTGAATTTTTAAAATAAATCTCATAGTAAATACATATTTTGTAAAGGCTTGCAATAAGCTGTTTTAAAGGCTTGTTTTCAAGTAGGCCTTTATGCATTCATAGTGATAAGCAACTTAGCTTAAATATCTAATTGTATTGTTGTCTTCTGCCCTGTCCTCTTCCAGCATGTGTCTTTCTCATTTACATTGTTCATTACAGGAAAGTGGCTTTGTAACTTTATTTATTATTGCATCCAGTCAGTTCACGTTGTACCACTGCATCTCCAAATCTATTTATTTTTAAAGTGTTCTCTTTATTCTCAGGCAGAAAGCAAGGTAGAAGTGCACCTTATAGACTAACTGAATTAGAGATATAAAAGCTTTTGTGAGCAATAGCTTACTTCATTCAGTGCTAGCATCTGATGAGGTTAGTTTCTGATGAAGTGAGCTGCTGCTCACTAAAGCTTATGCATCTCTGATTCAGTTAGGCTTTAAGATGGACCCTTACTTTATCTTGTGCCCAACTTCAGCCTAATTCAGCTAAGTACCTCTCCCTTTATTCATAAGGATTTTTTATAGCAAGCAAATGGTTTCCACTCATCTGTGCTTCTCTATACAACAGGAGTTAGCTAGTCAGATTTTTAAAATGTGGATGCCTAAAATTCAGTTCTTATTTCCATATTTAGGCACTTGACCAAATGTGACCTAATTTATTGTGGAACAGCTGTGACTCCCATTATTTCAATGGAAGTTGGGTTGCTTAGCATCTCTAAAAATCCAAACTATTTTTTCATGTTAGGCTTAAATATGAAAAAGGAGACTTATTCTAAGCCAAATCCTGTACTTCGCTTAGATTACAGCCCCGTATTAAAAGTTGAGTTTGTCTGTAGTATGCTCCCTTTTAAGCTAATTAGATGCTGGTCATAGACTTCTAGAAAGTACTTGAGAGCTGAATGATATTTGAGTGCACCTCTTCCACTGGAATGGCTCTGCTGCTATACTGTAGCCAAGGAGCTATTTATGCAGCAAGAAGGAAGTTGTAAGCCACATCATACTTCTTCCCCAGTATTGGCTAACCTGAGCAATTTTGGTCCTGCAGCACTGACTGCTCTCAGTTGTACCAATGACCAACACATTTAAAAGACTGTTTAGTGTTGGAGTTCGATCACAGGGACATAAAGACACCCCGTCTCTCTATCTTGTTTCATACACAGGAGCCGACCACATGACACCAGATATTCCTGTCACAGGTCACTGAAGTGCCCTGCTCCTAGGAAAAGGTACAGGTGCCG
>NW_017728993.1:44408420-44413133 GCF_001723915.1 Gavialis gangeticus | reverse complement strand
AAACTATTTTTTCATGTTAGGCTTAAATATGAAAAAGGAGACTTATTCTAAGCCAAATCCTGTACTTCGCTTAGATTACAGCCCCGTATTAAAAGTTGAGTTTGTCTGTAGTATGCTCCCTTTTAAGCTAATTAGATGCTGGTCATAGACTTCTAGAAAGTACTTGAGAGCTGAATGATATTTGAGTGCACCTCTTCCACTGGAATGGCTCTGCTGCTATACTGTAGCCAAGGAGCTATTTATGCAGCAAGAAGGAAGTTGTAAGCCACATCATACTTCTTCCCCAGTATTGGCTAACCTGAGCAATTTTGGTCCTGCAGCACTGACTGCTCTCAGTTGTACCAATGACCAACACATTTAAAAGACTGTTTAGTGTTGGAGTTCGATCACAGGGACATAAAGACACCCCGTCTCTCTATCTTGTTTCATACACAGGAGCCGACCACATGACACCAGATATTCCTGTCACAGGTCACTGAAGTGCCCTGCTCCTAGGAAAAGGTACAGGTGCCGGTTGCCGGGGCAACCACAGTCGGTCAGCTGACTGGAAGGGGGCAGGGCCTGGCCTATATAAACAGCCCAGGCTGAGGCCAAGCAGTCAGTTCCCCACTAACATCTAAGGGAGAAGGAGCTCTGCTAGAGTATGCAGCCTAGAGCAGCTTGGTGGCCTGAACAGCTTTGGTTCACGGAGTCTGGGAGGAGAAACCCCTGGTAGGGATTTAAGTGAGGTTTAGCCAGAGGGCTAGAGTTTGCGTTTTAGCCAGGAGGCTTGGTTTTGAGTTGTAGCCGATTGGCTTATGGTTTTGCTTTGTTGTTACACCAGAGGACCCGGTGAGGCTGTAGGGGTTGGAGGAGGCCTCATAGGGGCTCCACAACGGTGTGGGGACCCTGGTGCCAGAGAGGGCATGTCATTTAGGGGTGCACTGACCCCAGAGCCCTGAGAAGGGGCACAGTGCATTGGGGGCCAGGTAAGGCCGAGGCCACCTGAGCTGTATAGAAATGGTAGACCCGAGGAGGGGATTTAGGGGCCAGGCACAGCTATGGCCGCCTGAGCCCCAATTGTAAGGAGCACCAGAGTGGGCACCGGCGAGAAGCCCAGAGGGTGCTTGCATTAAGCCCCAGGGAGGGCGCACAGGAATAGGAGCCCCAGGGAGGGCATACAGGAATAAGAGCCCCAGGGAGGGGATTTTGGGGCCAGGCATGGCTACAGCCAGCTGAGCCCTGTTCGTGAGGCAGGGCCCCAGTGCGGGCAGGATCGTGAGAGTGCCCCAGTGGGGCACGGCCGCAAGAGAGGCCAGAGAGCGTCCACGGAGAATGTGGGCATCGGTGAGAGGAGAGAGACCAGGGAGCGCTTGTGAGAGAGCACAGGCTAAACAGCCACAAGAGAGGCCAGGGAGCCCACGAGGGTGCGGGCAACTAAGACAAGCCCAGAAGATGTCCGTGAGGACGCGGGCTATAGCGAGGCAAGCAAGGGGGCGCCGTGAGGGCGCGGCAAGGGATTTGCCTAGACAACAGCCAGTACATCTGAGAGGCTTGGGACGTGGTATTAGGGGTGGTAGGAGCCACGCGTAGCCCTTGAGGCTTTAATTTACGGGGGCCGCTAAGATGGGACACAAACTGGGATACATCAAGGGTACCGTGTCCAAGGGGGCAAAAGGCAGCCTCCCTTAATATTTTGGTCATCAAAGACGTGGTGGGCGAGAACAAGGGTGCATTTATACCAACTTGGCACGGTAGGGGGTGCCAGGAGAGATCACAGCAGCTCCTAGGCCCCCGCCCCGTGACAATTCCCAATATCCTATGGGAGATCATTCTCTGTCTAGTCATTAGAGTTTTAAGACGTGTGGGTTCTCTTTCAGGCTGCCCTAATTCAGTCCAATGTTTGACCTTGTTTATATTTTCTGTTTACTGATTCATTGGGAGAACCTTTCCAAGTAGTGGGATGGGAGTAACAACCCCTTTTAAACTGAATGGCAGTTAAGCTTGAGGTTTTTCATAGTAACAATGGTAGTATAGGGTAGGGTATAGAAATCATAGAAAATTAGGGTTAGAAGGGACCTCAGGAGGTCATCTAGGTCAACCCCCTGCTCAAAGAAAGACTATCCCCAATTATGTCATCCCAGCCAAAGCTTTGTCTAGCCAGGTCTTGAAAACCTCTAAGGATGGAGATTCCACCACCTCTCTAGGTAGCCTGTTTCAGTGTTTTACTACCCTCCTAGTAAGAAAATTCTTCCTAATATCTAATTTAAACTTCTCTTGCTGCAACTTGAGACCATTGCTCCTTGTTCTGTTATCTGCCACCACTGCCAAAGTCTAGCTCCATCCTATTTTGAACCCCCTTTCAGGTAGTTGAAGCCTGCTATTAAATCCCCTCTGTTTTCTCTTCTCTAAACTAAATAGGCCCAGTTCCCTCAACCTCTCCTCAGAAGTAATGTGCCACAGCCTCCTCACCATTTATGTTGCCCTCCACTGGACCCTCTCCAATTTGCCCACATCCTTTCTGTGTTGGGGTTCCAAAACTGAACAACAGTACTCCAGATGTGGCCTCATCAGTGCTGAATAGAAGGGAATAATCACTTCCATTGACATACTGGCAACACACCTACCAATGCAGCCCAGTATGCCGTTAGCCATTGTGGCAACAAGGGCAAACTGCTGGCTCATATTCAGCTAATTGTTTACTGTAACTCCCAGGTTCTTTTCTGCAGAGCTGCTGCCCAGCCAGTCAGCCTCTGGCCTGTACTGGTGCATGGGATTGTTCTGTCTTAAGTGCAGGACTTGGTATTTGTCCTTGTTGAACCTCATGAGATTCCTTTTGGCCCACTCCTCCAATTTGTCAAAGCCACCCTGAAACCTAGCCCTACCCCCCAGTACATCTACTACTCCCCCCAGCTTTGTGTCATATGGAAACTTGCTGAGGGTGCACTCTGTGCCTCTTCCAGGTTATTGATGAAGACATTGAACAAAACCAGCCCCAGGACTGACCCCTGGGGCACTCCATTTGATACTGGCTGCCAATTAGAAATTGAGCCATTGATTACTACCCACTGGGCACATCTACATGAGATGGTTCATTGTTGTAGCCACATGCTAAGGCAACATAGTGTCAGCAGGCACAAACCATGATGCCACAGCGGCGTTGCCATAGCAATGTGCTCCCTCGCTATAGCTTGTTGCTATGGCAATTTAGCGACTAAAAATACCCATGTCCCCCCAGCACACAGCAGTAACAGCTGAACCATAGGGCCACATGTAGATGCATCCTCTGAGCCAATGCTCCATCCAGTTTTCTAACCATCTTATTGTCCCATTCGTCCAGCCCAAACTTTCTTAACTTGCCTGCAAGAATGTTGTGGGAGACTGTATCAAAAGGCTTGCGAAAATCAAGGTATGTTATTTATGATGTGATATGATATATGAAGAAATATTTAGTAGTTCTTCAATAGGTCTGAAAAAGCAAAGTTACATTTACATTGAATGGTAGAATATTCTGTGAGAATATTAGGATCCTTGTCATTTTTCACTGTTTATTAGTTTGCTTCCTCAAAAGATTACCAACAAGTCAGTAAAACTGGCACTTGAGGAGGAAATATTTGTCTGAAGGGAGTTGCCAGATCCCTGCCTTTAATTTTGTGTCTTATTCACTGCTGGAGTGTAGCCAAAAGCTTCTTGGGTGATCAAACAGAACAGCTAGCTACTTAAATAAATTAGGATGTTTGCATGTAAACCTAAAGCTACCCACTCATGAGATTTCAGATCTTGTCTTTCAGAAGGAAATGTTGAAGACCTGTTATCTTGGGAGTTGCACCTGATAGCACATGACATATTGGGTTTTTGTCCCATTTAAGAGAAACTGTAGAGAAAGCAAGGATGGAAGTTTAGACAGAAAAAGTTCAATTAAAAAACAGAGTATCAGTAAGGGCATCTACACATGCAAATGTTAGTGAATGGGTTTACTCTGCAGTAATTTACTGTGGTGGCTCCCAGGGGCAGGGAGCAATCTCCCAGCCCTCACTCCACGATTGTGGAGCCAGGGCCAGGAGCTCCCTGTTACTGGGGCAGAGGGATATTGTCCTGGCCCAGGCTCCACCACTGGAGCCCACCGCGGGGGCAGAGAGTAATAATCTCCCATCCCCTGCTTTCCAGCTGACTGGGAGCAAATTTCCTTCCAGGTGGCTGTTCAAATGCAGGTAGCAAATTAACTTCAGAGTAGAGTAAATTCCTGTGCAGTAAGCATCTGCACTTGTAGATGGGGATGCTTACTATGCAGTAATTTGCTTTACTGCGTAATTAAGCATCTTGTGTAGACGTGCCCCATGTGTAGCTTTTATGCGCCGCCTGCCTGTGCCACTTTATTTTCTGGGGAGTTAGTTGTATCCCTAAAAGAAAGCACAGCCTCTCCATTAAACCATTTTTAATGTAATCACTTTTGAAGGAAATACTGAGTTCAATTTATTGGGGGAGGGAAAGATTTATTTTTTACAAATTGAAAGATTAATCCAAGACACGACTCGGGTCCTTGTTATATTGTAATTTTGGGTGGCTCTTGCAGCTCTTAACACCTAGATTGTCTAAGCATTAACACCTGAAACTAGGTTTAAGTACTCTTTGGGTGCCTCTATATGTGTTATTAATGCTATAAAGGCTTACTGCACGTATTTTACCATGCAGTAAGCCTTCCTTGGGGGCATGTCTACCTGTGCTTCCTGCTCT
>NW_017728993.1:44401929-44403420 GCF_001723915.1 Gavialis gangeticus | reverse complement strand
GATTGTCTAAGCATTAACACCTGAAACTAGGTTTAAGTACTCTTTGGGTGCCTCTATATGTGTTATTAATGCTATAAAGGCTTACTGCACGTATTTTACCATGCAGTAAGCCTTCCTTGGGGGCATGTCTACCTGTGCTTCCTGTTGGGATGAAATCTACTCCCAAAGGGAGCAGCCTAATAGAGGGCTGCTCCTACCCTGCTCTGGCCCCCTGCTGCAGCCAGGAGGAGCTCCCAGCTCCCCCAGGATGCTATCTCAGAGGCAGGCAGGGAGCACGGAGGCCAGTCCTGATGCACATGGGGCCAGAAGACTTCTGCCAGCTGCAGTGGCAGCTGTTTTCTGGCCCCATGCACATTGGGAGGGGTCCTGATGTGCAGGGGACTGGGAAACTGTTCCCACTGCAGAGCTCTCCCAGCCCTGTGCACATGGAGACAAGCTCTGTGCCCAGTGGGGCTTCCCCATGCAGCCAGGGGACCACTGGGAGCTGTCCCATTTCTGGGACAGTTCCCAGCCAGCCCCTGACTGCACAAGGATTTCCCCACCCAGCTGGAGGCTTGCTAGGAGCTGCCTCAGAAGTGGGACAGCTCCCAGCCAGTCCCCAGCTGGGTAGGGAAATGAAGAGCTCCCCAGTCTCAGCACTATTCAACTTCTGGCTCCTGTAGGGGGCTGACAGCTGAGCAGTGCCAGGATGAAAGGAGTTCTGTATCCCCTGTGGCCGCCTGGTGTTGGGGCTGACTGGGAGCAAATTTATTCCTGGTCAGCATCTACACATGTACTGCTGTGCAGTATCTACTGCATGGTTAGTTACTACCTGTATTTACAGGAAGTAGCTAACTGCCCAGTAGACTAATTTACTGTGCAGTAAATAGTGCACACATGTAGATGGTAACACTTTACTACCCAGTATATTAGCCTACCGTGCAGTAAAGTGTCTCATGTATACACACCCATTGTGCGGCTCAAAGTTATGTCACTGGGGCAGGTTTATCTTTGATCTGTGTTACCCAGCCCATGTTACACTAAAGTGTAGCCACTTCACCACGCACCCTTACCTGCTGGTCTGGATTGGGCCCACTCCCCTCCCCAGCACCCTGGATCCCTGCTCAATGACCCCTCTCCACTTACTTGTGGCTGCCTGCACTGTCAGTCCTGGAGCTGGGGGAGGAGAACAGACTGGGAAGGGTTAACCTGGCTGCCCAGCTGTCACCCCTGCCTCTACAGTGGCTGGACAGGTAGGCTAACCCTTCCCTATCTGCTCCCCTCCCCCACCCCAAGACAAGCACTAGGGCCTGGGCAGGAAAATTAACCCTTCCCTGCCTGCTCTTCACCCCCAGGACAGAGAGTGCAGGCAACCACAAGTAGGTGGCAGGGGTTGGGAGAATCCCAAGGGGTCAGGGGAGAGCTCTGTGGGTGGGAGGGAAAGCATGGAAGCCCAAGGGGGTGGGGGGGAAACCCAGAATGGGAGTGGGGGCTGGGGGGTATTCTAACCTT
>NW_017728993.1:44395391-44396929 GCF_001723915.1 Gavialis gangeticus | reverse complement strand
TAGGGCCTGGGCAGGAAAATTAACCCTTCCCTGCCTGCTCTTCACCCCCAGGACAGAGAGTGCAGGCAACCACAAGTAGGTGGCAGGGGTTGGGAGAATCCCAAGGGGTCAGGGGAGAGCTCTGTGGGTGGGAGGGAAAGCATGGAAGCCCAAGGGGGTGGGGGGGAAACCCAGAATGGGAGTGGGGGGTGGGGGGTATTCTAACCTTACAGTCCTCCAGGCTCCTGCTGGCCTTAACATGTGTCCGTTCAAAACTTAAGGTAGTACTAACACTGATCAACATTTGTGCGGCTCACAGTGTAAGGTGTAACAAGGCCCTTAGACGCTATCAAATTCACTCATCCCTACTGTTATATCCTATTTCATGCATAATTTTCATCATTGTTGTGTCTTCCTTTTTAAGACCTCATAAAATGGATCAGATATTGTTGTATGACCATCTGACCAAGAGTTGCAGGAAGCCATTAATTCTCAAGTGCTGAAATCATTTTAGAAGGACACCACAAAAAAGATTTCTTGAGAACAAAAACTGATACTGATTTAGGCTGTCGATGGTTTTATTGTGCATTAAAAAAGTCATACAAATTAGCATATGCAGGGATGCTGACTGATCTGCCTGTTTCAGAAAGAGGAAGGATGGAAATCATGATCATCTTCATGCAGTAATTACTTTGGGAAAAGATACATTAGACACCTTGAAACAGTGGTACATATTGTAAGTTAAAACAAAAAAAATTACATTTGGTTGTCTTTACTTCTGCTATCCCCCAAAAGTATTCTGGATACTTACTTTTGGTGAAGTAATGTATTAGTAATAAGGCTTTATAAGCGGCATATTTTTTTGGTCATCTCGGGCAGTTAGAAGTTACAGTGGAGTTTGTGATATGGTATTGTGATAGCTTGTGGAGTTCATGATTCCTAAGTGAATTACCATATCACTCTTCCTTTTTTTGACTTAAGTGCCTTTTTGAAAAGTCAAAATGGGGGAGTTAATTTCTGAATCTTTTTGTGAAAGAATAAAATTGTACTTACATCATAGAATGAGGACTTCATCAAAATATGTGCATTCCTTTTAGCTGCTATTTCTGTACATACAGTAAATTTTTGAGCTGTGATGACCATACCCTACTTAAAGTATATCCTATGTTGTATTATTTGCTTTCACTTCTTCATATTTAGCTTTTAGGATGTGGGGTATACCATCCAAATTCATGTGCTCTTGAATAGGGTCCTAAAAGAATGTGAATGGTTCTTACTCAGTATGAGGATGTATGCTATCAGAAACTTAGTGTACTGGGTCAAGAAGTTGTTGCAGTTTTTAAACTTAATGAAATATCCCAAGAGTTTTATATTCCAGGGGACCTGCATAGGATTTCCTGTTTTCAGTATGGATAAATCCAGAGGTTCACAAACATGTTCTTGATGTAGCCAAGAGTAAATACGTTTTGTCCTGGATAAACTGGGTTGAATATCCAGAGTTGTTGATAATGGTAGTGATTTTTCCTGCGGTGTTCCAGTAATTGGTTTTGGGTCATTGC
>NW_017728993.1:44389957-44390391 GCF_001723915.1 Gavialis gangeticus | reverse complement strand
CAAAAGGTGGTTGAATATCCAGAGTTGTTGATAATGGTAGTGATTTTTCCTGCGGTGTTCCAGTAATTGGTTTTGGGTCATTGCAGCTCCTTGGTTTCCTTAGCCCTTTCCTCACCACTGCTCTGTGATAGTTTCAAGAGGTGTAATGATTCTTCTCAGGTTTGTTGGTTCCTCTTTCATTGGCTTCACCAGGACAGATGGAACTCTCATGTTTTGATAGTTTCTTATCAACAACTTGCATTTGCCAATGAATCTCTTGATAGTTTTATTGTACATCAACAGCAGTTGATTGCAATTTTCTAGTCTAATAATACTGCGTGTCCTGCTACTGTTTTCTTCCTGAGTGGCTATGGCATTAAGACACAAAATGTTTTGTTTTCCTTGATCATTTGCACCTTTTCTCTTTGACTAATTTTTTTTTGTTCATTTTTGTT
>NW_017728993.1:44377417-44389946 GCF_001723915.1 Gavialis gangeticus | reverse complement strand
CTGGGCAGAGGCCCTGGCAGCACTCCGTGTCGACACCATCTTAGGAGTTGCTGCTTTTTTCTAGCTTAGTGCGGTGCCTTCGCCCTGCGCTAGCAGGAGTCTCCCTCCTGGCCCTTCCTGCTCGCCCACCGGCGTGCTCTTACAGAGCGTACCTGTTTGCGCACTCTGTTCACGCAGCGCAGCTTGGGAGTGCGGCTCCCTACCGGCTCAGTTAAGAGGGATCTGGGGGGCTTCCCATCTGGATCTGGCTCAGCTGCGTCCGGTCCCTCTGCCCCACTTACCTTAGGGGGATCAGCTGGTGCTGCCCCCGCTGCTGACTCCGCTGCTGCTACATCCGTCTCTGCTTTGGGTTAGGTAAGGGGGCACACGTGTATGTGGGACACACGTGTGCCTGGATCCCTCCTCTTCTCCCTGCTCCTGGCTGCCAAGTGCCGGGAGCTATGTCAAACCACGGCTTTTAAAGGCCGTGGTTTGAAATTCCTGCCACTGCCCCAACAGCCAATCAGGGGCTCTGGTCTTCACGGAAGTGCCTGCCGGCAGTCCCTCCCCCTACACTCCCCCGCTGGGGGGATCTGGTGCCTCCTGAGCCTGCTCCCCAAGGGTTAACCCTGGTGATGCTCCCTGGCTTGGGGGGACAGTCCCCGCTAGCTCACCCCCTGTTTGTGCGCTCTGTTTGCACGGCGCGGCTCGGGAGCGCGGCTCCCTACTGGCTCAGTTTAGAGGGATCCGGGGGGCTTCCCCTCCGGATCCGGCTCAGCTGTGTCTGGTCCCTCTGCACCACTTACCTTAGGGGGATCAGCTGGTGCTGCCCCCGCTGCTGGCTTCGCTGCTGCTGCGTCCGCCTCTGCTTCGGGTCAGGTAACGGAGCACACGTGCGTGCGGGACACACGTGTGCCTGGATCCCTCCTCTTCTCCCTGCTCCTGGCTATTTTTGAGGGAATAGCTTGGCTCTTCTTCAACTTCATATCTAAGGCTATACCTCACTCAAGCAATCAGTGCTGGAACACATCGCCAGTGAAATGAAACCATATGTAGTCCTACAAGAAACACATATAGAGCAGCAGATGAAGCTTTCAGGCTACAGCCTTACAGACTCTGTAGCCAGCAGGATCCATGGCCTTGCTGCCATCATAAGAAAGGACCTTGTCATATAATACCAAGGGACATAACACCTCCCAAAGTACAACAGAATGGAGTGCTATCCAGGTCAATGACATAGTCATTTCCAGTGTATACAAGCCACCTTCTGCAATGTTGTCAATCGCATCCCTGCTTATTTATGACTAGACAAGCTTATATGTAGATGACTTCAACATCAAATTTAGATATACTCAGTTAACAATAGTAACAAAGACAGTCTGTGTCTCTGGGCAAGCCTGAATGATATAACCCACTTAAGACCTGAAGGAGGCATGTATCTTCCACTCTGGATGCTGGAAAATTCCAACAAACCCAGATCTTGCCTAGTGGAAGGGTAACTTGAGTAAAATACCAATAAGAAAAGTACTTGATAGGCTCCTAACATCTCAGCACAGACCCTTTCTGTGACAAAAATGACAAAATGATTTTTGAGCCCACAACACCCAGACCAGCTCCAAGATGAAACTTTCAGAAGGTGTATTGGCAGAAATACCAAAGGCTGAACACAAATAGAGCTAACTAATTAGAGGATCCATCAGAAACAAATACTGATCAAGGCTACAATACATATACAAACTGCCTAATTGAAATAGCCAAACTCTGTATACCTAGAGTCTATAGAAGCCATTATGTGCTATGCAGCGATGAGAGCAGTGCAAACAGCTCTTTAACATAATCAAGCAATGCAATGCCCTCGCAATTGTAAAAAGAACTGCAGAACAGCTGGCTACCACATTGAACAATATCAAAAAGGAGAGATGGCATACTATCATAAAAAGATTGGATATGACTCGTTTGATCAGGCAAGCATGGTGCACTATGGTGCCTTACATGCAAAGACACCAAAAAACAACATTGACCATTGTCACCAAACTCCATTGTGAAAATGCTGTGTAACACCAGCAAACACAGTAACCCAAGTAAGTAACACACAGAAATGATTAGACACCTGACTTGTGAACAATTTAAATCGCCCGATGTCAGCCTTAATTTAACAGGACCCAGCTCTGAAAACAAGTTCAGCACAGCCATTAAAGTGATTAAGACTGGCAAGGCTACTGGAACAGATAAGATATTCTCAGAATTCATTATTAAGCTTAGAACCACAATGAAAAACATTCAATGTGCCTATTCCTCTGGCATGTGGGATCTACCACTGACTATGCAATGTTTGTGTGACCTTGAGCAAGCCTCTTTGGCTGTGTACACATGTTCAAATGGTCTAGGAGAATCCTACCAGGTTTGTTTTGCTAGTAGGAAAACTTTTCCAGATACGCCTGAATAGGCATTCAAATGCTGAGCCCTTGAAGAACCAAGATCTTGCAGTGTTGATACTGCACAGCCAGGGGGCCCTTGTGGACACATCTCAGGGTGTGTGTAGATGAAATGGGGGCCCTAAATTGAAGTGGTGAGTTTTAAAAAATACTCAGAGGAGAATGTATATAGACATTTGTTCTCCCAAGAGTGATTCAACCCTGATTGTTCCCAGGTTATTTTTCTCCCAGAAGAGACTGAATGCCTGTATGTGTCCTCTGTCTCTATTCCCCATCCAAAAATGAGTTAACCACACTGTGGTCTAACTCACAGAAGTCTTTTAAGGATAAAATATTTACTCAAACGTAAGACAAGATTTTTTTGTCTCCCCAGTCAGCATGGGGAAAAAGCCCATTCATCTCATATTTGCAGACCAGCAACCTCTCCCCACCCCCATTAAATACATTAATTGTCATTAAACTGCTGCTATAAGCAGCATGTGTTCAGTCATGGAAACTGACTACGAAGTTGATTGAAAGCAACTCACGTTGAGCATGCCCATAAAATACCTGGCCTAAATGGGGCAAACAAACTGATGGAAACCTCTCTTTTGTGTGTGTGGCCCTTAAAAAATGGGTGGTTGCTCTCCCAGGAGGGAATGAGTACCAAGCTTGGAGGTATAGTACTGTAATAACAGACTTGCACTCAGAGAGGCCAGAACAAGCTCTAACACCCTCCCCCTACCCCTCCACCCCCCGGTGCCAGAACCTTTTTTCTTTTTCCTGGAAGTACTGCAATCTCAGGCCAGCACCAGGAGGGCCAGAGCCAGCCCTGACACCATCCCCTTGGTACCAAAAATGCCTGATCTTAGCCAAAAAGCTGAGATGCTTATTGGAACCTACTACAAGTATAGGTCAGTGCAGTCCATCTAAATAAGACGTGGTAGTTCCCATTAAGCACAGTCCCCCTCAGTGATGGTGAGCCATCACGTTACATACAGTTCACGCAGAATCTCTGTCAGCCGTTCTCTCAGCCTGGAGTATATGATTAGGGTACTCCTGCCCTCCATGAAGTGAAAGCAGACCAGGTTGCCCTGTGGCTCATCTATATATACATTTTTGTAGCACCTCAGGACTCATAGCAAGAACACCCAGTTCTAGTCATGAGTGGGAGCTATTTAGGACATACATCGTTTCTGGGGTGTATCTGGAGCACACGCATACTGAGCAGTACTGAGCTGTGGGATCACCATGGCTTAAAACACCATTGACTCTGCTGAGGCCCAGCCCAATGAACTATATGATAAGTCATGAGCCTTTTGGCCCTGGAGTAATACTAATATTATGCACAGGTACTATGTATAAATAGGTATAAATGTGCTGCTCAAAAGCATGTACAGGCAGTCTTTGGACATATGACACAATTGGTTCCTGAAAACCATGTCTTAAGTAGAAACGTAACTCAGAACTGATTTTCCCATAAAAACAATGTTATAAATTGGTTCCTGAATTAAGGCCCAATACCTTATTTTCACCACAAATAACCCAGAATTTTGTACTCAGTCAATTATAGATAAGTAATATGGCTTCATTAATGTATTTATATTGTAAATAGCAATCATATTGATTTGGAAGGACTTCTTTGAGGTGACTTTGCTATACTTTTAAAAGGGCTCTTGGTTGGACTCTTTGAAGGGTTCTTGGCTGGAGTTTTCTCAGGAGTCTTGGCTGCAGGTTTTTCTGGAGTCTTGTCTGCTTTCTTAAAGAAAGTGTCCAAGGAAGTTTGGGCAGATGTTCTTCAGGGAGATGGCCGTTGCAGTGAATTTGTTCACTGGTGTGGCATGGCATCGGATCAAGCATTGTAAAGTCTAAACTGACATCAGAAGGTTGAAAAATGGTGTCAATTTATAAACATTGTAAGTGTGAAACACTGTAGCTCAAAATGTTGTAAGTTGAGGACTGCCTGTATATGGAGTACCTGTGCTGAAACTTGCAGCAGTCAGGACCCACAGCAGTTTCCTGCTCTTCTCTGATTGCCCTCTGCAGTTTCAGCCCTCCTTTCTGTCTCTTCCCTTCCCTAGTCTCCCATTAATATCACATAATGAGCCTGAACAGAGTCTCACAATAAGGGGGTGGGCAGGAAAGCTGCACAGGGAAGAAGTGGGACGGGCAGAAGGGAAAGGGGGTCATCTGACCCTCCCAGCCACTGTTTTCATTGCTGTAGCAGTGGAAGGGGGATGAATTCAAAACAGTCCTCCAATGGATAAATTCTTCACCTGGAAAAGTATTAAAAATATATAAATTATATATATGTATATAGAATCAAATTATTGGGGGGGTCATCTTCTATTCAGGTTTGTCTTATATTCAAACAAATATGGTATATATAAAAAATATTAGTGAGGCACTTGGACACTATGGTAATAGAAGGCATATGCATATCTTAGATTGGTACTATGATGTTAGAAAATCTGTACTTGGGGAAGAAAAAACCTACAGAACTGTGATTTTTTTGCCCACTTTGCTTTTCAATATGTGGTCTAAGGAATCAATAATATGTCAGCAGTGTATTGTTAAGTTCTTGCTACAAGTTATTGTTTGTGTTTGAAATATTGTAAAATTATTTCTAACAGTTTTCCATTACCTCTTTCAATAATACATTGGCATCCCCTGCTTTCCCTTTATTGTGATAGAGCAGAGGTGCGGTAGACTGCTGGTTACACAGCAGTCATGTGGTAGCAATGGGTGAACCAATAATCAAAATGGACCTGAGCCTACACTTTCCCCTCAGATTCAACCTGCTTTTGTGTATATACACTTTCCCTTCATTAATATTAATTTCTATGCACATATGTGTATGGTTTTATTCAGCACCAAGAAAGCTGAAAAACTAAGGGAAAGAATTTTTGTCCTTAATCTAAATATAAAATTTGCAGCCCCCCAGATATATTTTTAGAAGATTTAAATATGCTTTCTAGACTTAGAGGGGTTTATCAGAACTGCAAACTTCTTGAGGCTCTTCCATATAATGACCATGGCTCATCTGAACTCTCCTGTCCCCCTGAAGTCTTTTCTACAGGTGCTGATTTTTCTTTCATTAGACATCTGTGTTTGGGGAATTATGCTTGGTAGGCTCCCCGCCCCCCAATTCTGGAAGAATTCTAATGTGTTAATTAATGAGGGCCCTGAGGGAAGGGAAATGTGATTTCATTAGAAGGTCTGTCTTTGTTTTGTCCCTTCACTTTGCTTTAATTTGTGTTTCACATTACTAAGTCTCTCTTGAAACTGTTTTTTGATGGAAAATTGGATTCTCCACTGGGCAGTTTTTTGGACAAGTGTCTCCTGTACTTAAAACTTTCAGTTTTTCACCAGATAAGTTTGGGCAGACACCTAAAATGTTTTGGTCTTCAGCTAGGTTTCTTTCCCTCCTAATTTTTTGCAGAAATGTACTTTGGTCATTTTTCCTATTTGTTGCAGTTTTATCCTAAAAGGTTTAAATGTTCCACAGGAAAAATGTTATTTTCCAAGCAGATCTACACAAAAGAACACTGGTCTCCTGTGTTTAATATAGCTGCTAGATTCATTAATAGTATTATTTACGCCCATCACTATGTCTACAAAAGGCACTGTACAGGACTTGTTTCTCAAAGCCATTTTTGGTTTTTCAAAGAGGATTTGTGGGTGGAGGAAATATGGATGCAGAGAATCTCTGAAAATCAAGCCACTGGTCTGTTGTTTCGGCTAACAGTTACTTAACTACTATCTGCTTAGTTTTCTGTTGCAGTCAAAGCAACAACATTTTGTTATTTTATAGAGAAATGGGCTTGTCTCCAAGTCTCAGGGTTTGTTCATTTTGGGGGTTTTTGGTTTGTTTTTGCCTGAGGTCTGCATTGGATCCTAGCAGTGCTGTGCTTCATTTAGAGATGCATCCCAGTCTATCTCATCAACATCCATCCAATAATCTGATTAAATCAACATCACTCATTGGGTTATAATAGAAGCGGGGATCTCATAACAGAACATTGTCACAGGATCAATTTTTCCTGCTTTGACAATAAACATCTCATTTTAGGGGACCTTTCCATAGTTTTCAGTTACAGTGTCATCCCCACCCGAATAAATCATTGCAGTTGTTCTTATATTTCCCTGGACTTATTACCTGCTAGTAATGTTTAGCCTTGTTTTTTCTACATATATTATCCTCTTTCCACTTCAGTATGGAAAAACAGTGGAAAACCCAATCTAAAGTAGCAAGAAGACAGGACTTTAATCAAAAAGTGTTCGAAATAGAAGCAGCTGGATAATAACTACAATAATACTCATTATTTGTGTTCTCAGTGAATTATTAAACTTCATTTACCTAAAACTACTTGAAGACATTTTAAATGCAAGTTATGAGGGAAAACAAGGGAAGGTTAGAGATTATTAAATTATTTACTATCCACTCCTTGAAAGATTTAAAAAAAAAGGAGGATTATAGGTCAGTAATGTCAAGACATTCTGCATTACTCGTCTTTATCACCATGCAGAATCTTTTTATTAAGGCAGCATAGAAAGAATAGATTTATGGACTGAAGGTACAATGTTTAATATGTCCATATCCATCTAGATTGACAGTTCCTACAGACATGAATTTCCCAGGAGAGACAGTGTTACTGGTGTCAGTGGATGGCATCATTTACTTCAATGTTCCATTATTAAATTGATAACAAGATAATTCCTCTGCTTCTCAGAGACATGACAGGGTTTACAATTGTTAACTCTCTTATTGCACGGGATTTGATGTTCTAGGTAGTTTTTAATAAGAAGCTTATTTTTATTTCAGGGCTGCAACAAATCAAAAATTGCAAGAAAAAAATGAGTAGAGAAATAGAAACCTGTTAGGTCTGTAAGACAACACATTTTGACTGGCTCCTAAGTGTAGTTTTTACAATAACACTTCTTTGTGTGCTGTTTATCTTTCACTACTGCATGCCTGAGAGAAAGGGAGTTGTGTGTGTGTACACATTAATAAATATTGTTTCTGCTGAGGTGCATTAGAAGTTTTACTCTGTAACCCAGCAATTCAGCTTGTTAGCTTCCATGTGTCTGTACACAGAGGAATTATTTTCACTAGAGGGAATCCAGTGGGACCCTGAGAGCCTAATGTCTAGGGAAGAGGTGCCACAGAGACCAACATTTCACCAAATTAATAATTTTTAAGCAGGAAACTCCATTTATTTATTTGTGCTGTTTGATTATTTATTTATTGTTGCATTGTTTCCTTTTGCTTCCCCATCTGTCTGTCATCTGTCCATCTCCATCTCCATCTGTTGTGTCTTACAATATACTTTGATCGTAAGTACTTTTAGTTCTGTTTGTCCCAATCTACGACTGGGGCTCCTAGGTGCTGTCATAATACAGATGACAGAAAGCATTGTAACAATCCAACAATTTTTCAGAGCCATTATTACAAGACATACCTATTCCAACTTGCTTAATACGCTGTAAGAGTTGTTGTTTTATTTCTTCCTTCACAAAAATGAGTTATAGTCATCTTGGGAAAAATCTTTCCGTTTAATGAGCTAGATCACCAAATGAATAGAACAAGGGGAAAAAAGTGGTTCTAGGCACTTTTGCTTTACCAGATTTTGGCCTTGGCTGTTAGACTGTCTTCGTTACTTTAAGTTCTACTAAGTTGTACTGGATTTTAATAGGCCTCCTAACACCATTACCCTGGCAGAGTGGCTGGAAAACAGCTGGGGCTTATCCTACTCCAGCATACTCCCTACACTGAAATTACAAAGACTAGCCAGCATAAAGTCATTATGTCTGCTCTACAGCAGATGAAAAACTCCTATACAACTCAAAGGTCCTGTGGGTGCCATTTCAGCTACCTTTATGGCTTCTTTATGCTGCTGGAGAAGCATTAAAGTGCTACAGCGTGGGGTGAATCTAGCTTAGGACCTTTATCTTGAATTCATTCATTTATCTAACATAAAGCTATGAAGACTCTTTGTAATCATGTGTATTTTTTATTTATTTGCAAAGCAATGACTATGTGCCATTTGCCTGTAATAGCTGAAAAATACAGCATGTAGTAAACTACTTTTGTTGAATAGCTATCATACTTTGTACTTATGCATTTGCAACAGCTTTCCTGAAATGTATGGGGATGTTTACCGTGTCTGGGGGAAACAGGGCATAGTTTCGATCTGAATGCCACATAGCCCCTGTTTGGGTGAAATTCATCAGTAAAATTACAAGATCCAACTGGCAACAGTTTACCCTGGCCTACTATTCCCACATGCTGATGAACACCTCCCTTTCTGTTGTTTGCTTGGTGAAAGATCACCCCAACCATTGTTTTTTGGTTACTATTTTACGAAGTGTTTCTGCTGACATTTGTCTGTACCTCTTCTTACAAGGGAAGCTTTTCATGAAAAATTATCTTTGGTGATGGTTAGCTCTACTCCTTCAGACCAAGCTAGTCAGGGCTTAAGCTGCATTGTAGTAGTGGTTTGAAAAGAATCTAGACTTTCCCAGATATTTTATCCATCCAAATAAAATACAGTTCATTTTGAAGTTTAGTTTTCTACCTACCAGTTTCTGACACTCACCAATTCTTCCTATTTTGTATCTTGACCAAAAAGGTGAACTCCCCTTCTTAAAATAGTTGTTACAGACCTATTCTTTTGGCCTCTCTGTAAACTGTTCCTAGTTCTAAAGTCTTCAATGGATCTTCCTCTGAGTGAAAATATTCCAAGTTTTTTCAGCTGCTGTACTGATCCTGCAACAAATAAAATATTGTTCAGGAGTTAATTCCGAAGTGATTCAAGATGCATTGTTCATTGTAGAGTTTAGGATGCGAGTGCAGGCTAAAGCTAGCAGTGGTATTTAACTGGAACAGCTACTGTCACTCAGTGCAGATTTAAGCTTATGTTTAGCGCAGTCTAATGCTAAAAGGAAAGGATATGAAGAAAAAGCAGATATGGTGGGTAGGAAATATGTTGTTCCTTGAATAGGGATTGGAAAAGGAGGATTGGAAAAGGAGCACTGGAAGAAAAATGGGTTTGGAGCCAGTGTTGGGATACAATTATAAATATTGCTTATTGCAGACAGGTGAAGAAATAGGCTTGGGGTCTGGCTGAAATCATTAATACATTGTGAATGTAAAAATAGTATTTTTAATGTGTGTTCATTGACAAGATTTTGCTTAAAAACCAAACTTCTGGAGATCTTTCAGAACATTTAAACTTAGCAAGAATCCTGTGTTCTCTTTGGAGCAATCACTGCCAAATTATAAGAACTAGCCCTATCTCCCTAATACTACTGGCAGAGCTTGAGAGTGATCTAACCTTAAAGGATATTATAAAGATGATCAGACTCAAAATAGCTCCCATCTTTTTCTCTCCTTCCTTTTGTTTTTAAATCCATTCTGTGTTCAGGGACAATGATCAGATTAAAGCAAATGCTTCAACATGCCTTTTATTTAAAAAAATAAAATAAAAATTAGTACTATGGCATTTATGAAACATCCAAGTACAGATAATGGAAGGGGGAAAAATATTCATAAGGGAAATAGATTTCACTTCCAAGCTTTCAGGGGATTATTATAAACAAGGAGAAAAAATATTTTAAGGATTATGAGAAGTGTCTTGACAGTGTCTTTTTAAGCAACTACTAATGCATTTGTTACAGAATTGTACAAAATAAAGCTTTTTATACTGTAGCTGAAATACCTAGTATTTGTCTTACAATGTCTGTTCTGAATGTTAGATTATAGTATATTAAAAAATCTCTTTTGCTGCATGAATAATCAAGAAAATCCTGTACACTGTGTTATGCATATTACTGCACACATGCTATTTGGCTTAAATTTGTAACCCTATTCTTGGTCAAACTATTCATCCGTGAAAACACGAGTTATTGTCAATCTCCCTACATATGTACTTTGAACAAATGAAGCCTATTTGTTTTTTGGCAAGACTGTTCACGTCTTGGATAGCCATGTGGAGAATAGTACTCCTATTCCTGCGTCTCCCTAGGCATGTCTACACGTGCACATTTACTGTGCAGCAACCTAAATTACTGCACAGTATGGGTGCTTATCTACACATGCATGCCCATACTGTGCAGCAACTGTCAGGGAACAGCGGCCCCAAGGTCACGGTGGGCCGAGAGTGGTATTGGATCGGAACAGGTGGGAGTAGCGGCGAGGAGTCTGAGTGGTACAGGACACGGTGCGGGTTCAAAACAAGTTGATTTATTTACTTACGCTTCTGGAGCGTAGGCAGGGAACTTGCTTCAGTTACAGTTGCAATAAACAAGAACAAACAACAAGGGGGTCTGTTGGCCCACAGGGTTCTTGAGTGAGCCCTTGCTTTCTAGCCGGAGCTAGGGGTGGCTGCCCAGCTCGATAGTCCTAGGGCTGGTCAACAGCTCATTGATTGAGATAACAAATAACAGAACTGTAACACGTAGAATGTCGTGATGCCAGTCCAATGTGGATGAAACAGGTGGTCGTTAAGATGCCGAAGTCGATGTGGAGGTCGAAGTTACGATGTCATAGCTAGTGGTTGAGATACGGGATCGTGGTCGAGGTTGAAGCCGGAAATTAGTTCGTTAGCCAGAGATCAATACAGAATAATCAGATCAAGATGAATCGAATAAATCGCAAAATCGTAGCTGTGGGGAGACCAGTGGGCCCAAAGCCCTCCTGAGGAGCAGTCCCTGCAGCAGCAGCCTCTGCTCTCAGGGTCGAATCTCTCCCTGTGAGACGGTCTCTGCTAAGGCAGTATCTGTTCACAGGTCGAGCGTGGTCTCCCTCCTGAGGAGCAGTCCCTGCATTAGCAGCCTCTGCTCTCAGGGTTCGGACAGGAGACCAGTGGGCTTAAAGCCCTCCTGAGGAGCAGTCCCTGTCAGGCCAGCCTCTGCTCTCAGGACGAATCTTCCCTGTCAGCACCGCTGTCAGAACCCCCCAAAACTCTCTCTCCTTCTCTCTTTTGCTAACTCCCCTGAGGAGGGGCCCCCCAGGTCTTTATGACAACCGGGTAGCCAATCAGGTTGTCTTCTCTAAAGAAATTTCTAGTCCGATTACATCATGCAGTCTGTAGACTGAGCATGCGTCTGGTCAGATTACTTCATCTGCTGAGCAGAACTGAGCATGCGTGTTCTTATAAAACTAGGTCAGCTTTGATTGACAAGCCAAGATTCACACAGGGGGCACATGCTGAGCATGCTGTGGAATTTTCCATACACTGGGCTTGTCTGCGCATGTCAGATCCAACTCTCTGTATTATCAGCTGTCAATCAAAATTTTGCTCTGACATGCCCCCTTGCTGGTAATACAGGAGTTGTGAATTCGGATTTAACATTCGTCTTCGTCATCGTTTTCGAAATTTACATGGTTAGGTACAGAAGTATATACATAAATGGATAAGCTCGATAATTTACGTTTCAAAATTCGAAAGAACCCAACTAAGAACGATAATATAGGTATTAATACGTGTCTGGATTGTTTTAGCGGTCCAGATTTCCCAAAGGGGGACTCAGTACCGTTACTCAATAATGCGGCCTGTAAGATGGAGTAGTAGAACACGGACCAAAAATCACCCCCCATGAGACTTGATTTAGTAAGATTGGCTAATTCAGAGCATAGCCCATTTCCCGTTTTCTCATTCCCCGTGACTTTGCATTTTTCAAATAGTTTAGTTCGGTAGTTGGGTCGGCCGATTGTTTAAATAAAGCAATTACAACAAGTATATATAGAGTCTTTCGATTTCCGGCTGACATCTTTTCGGATTTTCTTCTTCCCTTGTTCGCTGCTGCAAATGAGGTTTTCGCTGGTCCTGACAATTACCCGGCGGGATTAGCTTGCACGTTTCCCTTTTTTGAAGGCTTGCTTGCTTGCTTCTGGAAAAGAAAACAAAATTGGACAGAACAGGTTCTACAGTACAACTATATATAGGAATAATTCTAGGGCCTATTGAATCGAATTTTTCAATAGATCATCTGGCTTTTGAATCTTGATCGTTGCGTAAGGACCTGGATTGCACTTGAAGTGGTTCATGTCACTTGCTGCTACAGTTACATTTAGTCTTGGGTAAGTTATTTGTTTCTTTCGTGTTAGTGTCTCAGTTCGTTCTTTCGTCATT
>NW_017728993.1:44372067-44372417 GCF_001723915.1 Gavialis gangeticus | reverse complement strand
TGCTTATCTACACATGCATGCCCATACTGTGCAGCAACTGTCAGGGAACAGCGGCCCCAAGGTCACGGTGGGCCGAGAGTGGTATTGGATCGGAACAGGTGGGAGTAGCGGCGAGGAGTCTGAGTGGTACAGGACACGGTGCGGGTTCAAAACAAGTTGATTTATTTACTTACGCTTCTGGAGCGTAGGCAGGGAACTTGCTTCAGTTACAGTTGCAATAAACAAGAACAAACAACAAGGGGGTCTGTTGGCCCACAGGGTTCTTGAGTGAGCCCTTGCTTTCTAGCCGGAGCTAGGGGTGGCTGCCCAGCTCGATAGTCCTAGGGCTGGTCAACAGCTCATTGATTGAG
>NW_017728993.1:44350822-44367067 GCF_001723915.1 Gavialis gangeticus | reverse complement strand
CGATTGTTTAAATAAAGCAATTACAACAAGTATATATAGAGTCTTTCGATTTCCGGCTGACATCTTTTCGGATTTTCTTCTTCCCTTGTTCGCTGCTGCAAATGAGGTTTTCGCTGGTCCTGACAATTACCCGGCGGGATTAGCTTGCACGTTTCCCTTTTTTGAAGGCTTGCTTGCTTGCTTCTGGAAAAGAAAACAAAATTGGACAGAACAGGTTCTACAGTACAACTATATATAGGAATAATTCTAGGGCCTATTGAATCGAATTTTTCAATAGATCATCTGGCTTTTGAATCTTGATCGTTGCGTAAGGACCTGGATTGCACTTGAAGTGGTTCATGTCACTTGCTGCTACAGTTACATTTAGTCTTGGGTAAGTTATTTGTTTCTTTCGTGTTAGTGTCTCAGTTCGTTCTTTCGTCATTGTTAACTTTAACTCTCTTCTGCATTCCTTCAGTCAAAATGGTTACGGGTTTGTTGGGCATTGTTTTTTGCTCATTTCGGTTTGTTTCGCTTCAGTTCGTTTCGCTTCGGTTCGTGTCGTTTTGGCTCGCTTTGTCTCGGATCGTCTCGTTTTGGTTCAATTCGCTTTCGCTTGTTTTGTCTTGGTTCGGTTCGCTTCAGTTTGCTTTGTTTCGGTTCGCTTCATTACGGTTTGATTTGTTGCAGTTCGGTTCGCTTCGTTGCGGTTCGGTTCGTTGCGGTTCGGTTCATTGTCAGTATATGATAAGCTGTCAGTTGTTGTACCGATGCCAATGGCCGTCACTCGTTGCCTTGGCCTCATGCCACTCTCATCAAAACCCAGCGCCTCCACGAGGACTCGTTGACCTCCGTCTCCTAACTGCCTTAATTTTTCTTTCAATAAGCCAGATCTTCCCAGTAAAAATCCAAACATTGCCCTCTCCACAGGCATGCGCTGCGGAGGCGAGTAGCTGGCTCAGAACGACTGATTCCATCTTCTCGTCGGTAGTGAATTCCAGGTCTGTTGCCATTGGTATCAAATTGGTGGTTCCTGATCTACCCATCGAGAATGGGTGGAAGAATTTTCAATCAGGCGTTGTTTAGGGTTGGGTTCAGGTTCGTTGCTTGTCATTGGTATGTCTGTATTCTTTCTTACGTTTGTCGACTCATCAGTATTCTTTCTTACAGCTGTGCTTGCCAATTCCAGAGGGGATTGTTGTTGTGGTTCAGTCTCGTTATTTCTCGTTGGTACGTTTTCTTCGTTTTCCATTTGTACGTTCGTGCTGGCCCTCATTGTCATGGTTGCGTTGCCCTTCGTGGCTGCGTTTGCTTCAGTTTCGTTTTTATGGTTGCTTTTCATCTGTACGTCCTCCAGGTGGCACTGGTCCATGTTCGGCGGCAGTGACGTGGATTCGGCGGGTGTTGCCGTTGCGAGGGCCAGGCCCCAGGCGGGCAGAATGTCGGGTGATGCTGCGGCGGGAGGCGGGCTCGGAGTGGGCGGAGCTGGCGGTGATGTCAGTGTGGCTTTTGGCGCGCTCTCCTTTTCGGTGCTGCCATCCTGCAATGGCGGCGCGGTCGAACTTTCAGCTGCAGCTCTGGCAGCGGTTTTGAGCTGGACTTCTAAGTCCGAGTTCTCTCTCAGCAATACAACGTACTCTCTGAACAACACGTTTATTATCCTGCCTTTCTTCCACTTGAGCCCCGTCCACTTGGCCTTTCGGCCGTCCTTCTCGAGATTTTTTCGGAGCTGTGTTAGCAGCTCATGCCCCTGTCGGGGAACAGGGCCCCAAGGTCATGGTGGGTCGAGGGTGGTATTGGAACGAACAGGCGGGATTCGCGGCGATGAGTCTGAGTGGTACGGGACACACATATGGTTTCAAAATGTATGAGATTTATTCACTTACGCTTAGTTGCGTAGGCTGAGAAGCTTTCTTCAGTTACAGTTACAACGAATGGAAAACGAGAACAAACAACAGAGGGGTCTGTTGGCCCATGGGGTTCGTGAGTAAGCCCTTGCGTTCTACCCCGAAGGATAGGGGCGGCTGCCCACTCGCTAGTCCCAGGGCTGGTCAACAGCTCATATATGAGATAAACGAACAACAAGAAGCAAAGCTGTAACTTGTTGAATTGTCATGACGCCAGTCCAAGTGGACAACGAAGAGATGGTCATAGTCAAAGCCGAGATCAAGACCGGGTGTAGCAAGATGAAACCGTGGGTCGAACAGAATCGTAGTCAGAATCAAAAGTCCAATCCGTCCAGTAACCGTGAGATCAAATCGAAAATCTAACAGCCGTGTATATAGAAGGGAGGAGACCAATGGGCTGGTAAGCCCTCCTGGAGAGCAGTCCCTGCCTTCGCAGCCTCTGCTTCCAGGTGTAATCTCTCCTGACTAAACAGTCCCTGACTTCTCAGCCTCTGTTAGTCAGTCGAGCGGGTCTCCCCCCCAAGGGAGGGGTCTCACAAGCCTTTTATAGCAGTCCCATAGCCAATCAGGCTGCTTTCCTTCAAGAAATTTCTGGAGCAATGACCTCATGCTCCTGCTGTTACTGAGCATGCGTCTGTGAGGAAAGTAGGTCAGTCATAATGGACAGATCCCGAGGTCACCCAGGGGGCACATGCTGGGTGAGCCCTGGAATTTTCCACTCATAGGACTGACATGCACATGTCAGTTCCAGCCCTTCTGTGTTGTCAGCATACAACCATAAATTTTACCGTGACAGTAACTATGGCAACTTTTGCCAGTTTGGGCATAAATTGGATACCTGCATTGTGCAGATATCCAATTTATGCCTGATTAGTTACTGTGCAGTAATGCACCTTACTGTGCAGTAATACTGTGTTTGTGGTCTGACTTGGGACCAACTTGAGTACCAAGTCAGACCACACACAGTATTAATGCACTTTAATGCCTGCGCATGTAGACACCGGCCTATTTTTGCTTACTGCGCAGTAAATTGAATGAAATGTAAGTGCACATGTAGATGTGCCCCTGAGTACAAGGGAAGAAGGTGGAGCCCTGGGTCTGATCCTTGCAGAGTAGCCAACAAAACTGGCTGGTGTAGAGGGAAAAGTAATCTGTGCCAGTCCAGGGCTGGCACAAGTCATTTGTGGACTGGAGAAAGGGATGAACCAGGGCCCAGTATATTCTATCATTGATAGAATTATACTGAATGAAATTGTTATAGAGGTTTGTTTTCTGACAAAGCTAGTAAAAAAAGTTTAAATTAGGTCATGTCTTATTTATAGATAGGTTTAAGGTGAATAAACTAAAAGTGAGAACTCAGGTTGGATAAGGTACTATAGTGTGTCCCCCACAATGCTTGCAGGGATTGTTTCATTCAAGAATAAAGTTACCTTCAGGATTAATTTATAGCACTATTATGTTACTCCTGCCTAACAGTGTAGCTATTTAACATACTTGAATTTATGCTCGTTGACTTCATACATTTATTTGATTCACCTTTAACTTTCACAAGTGCCTCCATGTAAATATATGCCCTAAAGTAATGGAGCATGTTCCCAGAGTTGCACTGACTTTGTCGATGGTGCTGATGAACAGAAAAAGAAAGGCTGCAAAGCTGAGTGGTTTGGGTCTTATGTTTACCTACAAATGCAGAAAAAGGAATACTTATACAATGTAAAATCAAAAATGCTTTCCCCACAGGAGTAGACTTTCACACTAGTGGGGCATGTCCAGGCAAGTGCAGATGTTTGTTTCCCTGGGACAAGTAGCAGTGGCACACCTTTTGCCACTGCTGCGTGTCCCTGGGGAACACCTGTGCCATGGACACTCTGGTGCATCGCAGCTTACCCTGGGCGTAATAGGAGAGGCTGAGACCAGCAACTGTGCTAGCCCCAGCAGCTTTACCTGGGGTTCTGGGGGCCTCCCAGGGCTGCAGGTGTGGCAGGAAGCCTCGGTGGTAGCCAGAGCATGACTTCGGCCAGCCAGGCTCTGATTTTGGGCAGCACATGCTGCCACCACATGAGCTGCCCTGCTGATTTTTGGTGTGGGTTATTTTGACCCTGGGATTTCCCGGGGTCAAAAACCTACCCTGTGCTGCAAAGTAGCAGCATGGGGGACACCTGCATGTGCAGTGGGTGGCACTGCAGACAGGTCTGTGGCCGCACATACTGCACATCTGTGCTTGTCTGGATGCACTCATGATGTCCCTGTTCCCATTGGAGAGAGTCTGAATAGAATAATCCCTGGAGTAAAGACTGCTTGCAAATCACAGGTCCATGGGATTAGACCTTAAACAAGTAAACCTGTTTCAATTTCAAGTTGTAAAAGAACTTTAGAGAAGAAAACAAATTAAATAAATATTAAACACATTTGTCCCTATTAAGATCATACTTTTTACATGATCACTTTCAGTAGAAATGTAATTTCTGATTTCAGTTATATTTTTGTTACTGCAAAACACTGCTTCAGCCATATGTGCACACTTAATTTTAAATGTGAGTACTAAAATTAATCAATATTTAATAAACATGTTTTCTTAATTAACAGCTCTATAAAACATCACATATCTTGTTCCTCCTCCTTCATATAATCCCAGTAGAATTTTCAGATTTCATTACTAACACTTGGCAAAATGTAACTCAGCTACTTGTAATTATAGTTATTCACCTTTGTTGCACCATAGCTTTTCCCTTTTAAAAATAGTTTTGAAGTTACGTTAGTGTCTAGATTTGCAGTGTGCTTTACAATATGACTTCACTATCTACAAATTACTGTCCAGTCCTCAGGCTCCCTTTTGAGTGTAGCTGTTTTCCAGAAACCATGAATATGATATTGTATGGGCTCTTAGCTAGGATTCAGCCCATGCAGCATTATCCTGAATATTTTAATCTATATGATTTTCTACATTTTCACAGCACAAATGACAAATTACGTCTGATGCTCTTGTGTATTTATTTTTAATAAAGTGCCTTTTAAATATATTGATTTATATTATTTCATAAGTACTTAACTTAGCTTGAATATTCCAAAGGAGCATGAATAGATATGAATAGAGTTCTATTTATTTTATGTAACTATATAAGACTTTTTTCCATTTTTAAGGTGTTATAAAAGAACATCATCTGCAGAGCTGAATTTCGTTTCTCTTGTGTTTTAAAGGATAGAATAAAATCACTGCCAAAAGTAACTGTACATGTTTAATCAAAACAATTTTATTCTTATGCCAGAGGGGATGCATCTAAAGGGATATTTAATCGTAGAAAGTCAACCCTTCAAACTCGTTTATTTCTCCTTACAGAAAGCCCTGCTGTTTGGCTTTTGTCAGAGGGGGAAATGAGATTTATAAAAGTAAAGAAATCTGATGTCTGAAAATATAAAATAGCTTTTAGTATTTTTAAGCATTATGACCTATTTTTAAAGGGTAAATTCTTATTTGGGCAAGCTTTACATTCCCTGTAACTAACCTTTTTTTTTTTTTTTTTTAATTCTCAATGCACACTGTCTAACAAGCAAATCTGTATAATGGATGATTGTTAGAAATCATTTTAAACCTGTCCCTGATATCATTAAACAATACAACTTCAGAACTCATAGGCCATAGTTTGGAAAGGGTAGTTTCATCTCAGTTATAAATAGAGATAGCTAATCTTGTTTTGATTAAAAATCCAGGCCCAAACACCACTCCTATGCTTGAACAGAACTAAGCCTGAAATTGTCTTAATGTTAAAAACATATATTATCCCTTTTACTCTCCATAACAATCAATCCATTCTTACACAGAATTATCCATGACAATATTCTTAACTTAAATTATTTCTTCCTCTAATCTAGATTTATGAAGGTTTTAACTCATGTATTACATTTTTTTTCAATGCTTCTTTTTTGTTCTAAACTCACCCTTCTTTCCTGCTGCCTGTAATACTCTTTGAGCTAAATTCTCTGCTCGCATAACTTCACTGACTTAGTGAATGATACTAGCAGTGAATTTGGTTCTCAGGTTTTTCTTATGATTCTCGAAGTCTGTGGTGCAGTTTCCTAAGGTCTGGCAGTCTCTGTTGGCCACAAGACGGGACCTGTAATCTGTTCTCAGTTTAGTGAACAGTGACATGTGAATTGAAAATTTGCTGAAGGTTCCTAATCTCTGCTTAAAAATGAACAGCAGTGTATAAAGTTAGAGGGGAGGTATCTATCTAAGGTATACAGGAGCCATGTTAGATCCAGTTTTACTTGAAAGGATGTATGATGAACTGGACCTGGAATAAAAGGTGCTAACAATGTACAAGGATTCTTAATTGAGGAGTGCTGAGAACAGCAATCAGAAAAGGGACATTTTTACAGAACAGGATCTGGAGAACTGGGACTAATGCCAGAAAGTAGCTCTGAGTGATAAAACAACTTCAGTATGAAATACCAAAATGAGACTTCCTGAGAGAAAGAGAAACCTAGAAACAAGGGGCATTTATACACATGCTCCTGGAGTGCAGAGAAAGAGGACTCCAAGGGGGGCTCCAAGTGCCTCTCTAATTAAATCACCAAGAGTGTCTCATGTATCCATGTCCCCACACTGAAAAATGGCGATTAATTGAATGAACAGAATCAATTAATTGAGACTGCTCATGTATACATGCCCTATACTTGAGAATGGCCAGGTGGGTGGTAACTGCCCGTGAATTATGCAGCCTTGTCATGGGCAATCCCACTGAACATTTCCTCTTATTTTCTCATTACAACGAAGTTCTTCTAAAAGTTCTGTTGACCTTTGTTCTCCTTTTATGTAAATGTTATTCTAGAGATTATAAAATCCTGATTATGAGCTTAGTGGAGCTATTGAGATAATAATGAATATTAGGGCTGTGCAAAGCTCTGGTTGCTGATTCGACTCAGAAGAGATTCGTCCCAATTTGGTGAATTGGAATTGAATTAGGAGGCCCATTAATCTCTCCAAACTGAATTGGAAGCCTCTAAATTGATTCAGAGACGTTCGACGATTTGGCCATAGACATAGCTTTATATGTTTATTCTACGTACCTTGAGGTACCAGGCACGGCTTGTGAATGCTGAGATGGTGGGGCAGATGGAGCATCCCACAGGAGCGTGGAGCAGTCCCTCACATGCTCTGGGGCAGACCCAAAAGTGGACCACAAGTACATCCAGTTGACTTTCAGGTCCACCACGGAATGCGTGGGAAATCCACCTCCCCACACCTCCTGGCTCGGTGACTAGTGCCGCTGGGGGGGGGCACCCAGGGTCCCCTGTGGCCAATCGCTGAGCTGCAGAGGGGGCACAGGGAGGTGCCTTCGCACTCAGTGGTGGACCTGGAAGTGGACCGGAACTACTTCTGGTCCATTTCAGAGTACACCGCCAAGTGCGCAGAAGGCCCCACCCATGCTCCCATGGGATGCTCCATCTGCCCCGCCATCTCAGCATTCATGAGCCACACCTGGGACCTTGAGGTATGTAGAAAAAACATATAAAGCTGTGCCTATGGCCAAATCACTGATTCTCTGAATCAGAATCGAATCTTCAGATTCAACCAAATCAAATTGGGACAGTGATCCAAATCAGCTAATTAAATCACTGTCCCCCAAATCAGGCTGAATCTGAATTGAATACTGCCCGCTTTGCACACCCCTAATGAATATTACTGTTACTATTCCATTGCTTTTACCTCCACTCTATCCCAAGTAAAATCCTGGTCTTAGCAAAGTTGATTGGAGTGTAGCATTTAAGTGATCAAGACTGTTAACTCTGAACCAAAAAGCATGGCTTCATACTCTTTAAGGGGCCAAGAATATGGTCAATGGCATATCAACAGTGGAAGGCAGGACAAAGTTGTACCTTATAGACTAACTAATGCAGAGATTCATAAACTTTTGTAAGCAGCTGCCCTCTTCATCAGATGCTATGAAAGGACTTGCAGGGGGCAGACATTCAAATAGAAAGAATGATATATTTACTTGAATAGAAGACAACCCTGATTATAAGATGACCCCATGATAATTAGATTCTATATATAGAAAAATTATGAATTTGTTATAATTTTCTAGGTATAGAATCTAATTATTGGAGGTTTGTCTTGAATTTGTCCCCCTCCCACTGCTACAGCAGGGAAAATAAATGTGGGGGGGAGCGGGGCAGGTAGTAGGTCTGTGTGAAGCTTCAGTTTCTGATTCAATTTGGTGGAAATTCAGCCCGATTCAGTGGCTGAAACTCCGAATCTGAATTGAATCAGGAGACCCTTTAATCTCTCAAAATTAAATTGGAACCCTCTAAATTGATTCAGAGAGATTCTAAAAGATTTGGCAATTCGGACACAGGCACAGCTTTAAATGCTTTTTCTACATACCTCAAGGTACCAGGTGGCTCATGAATGCTGTGATGGTGGGGCAGATGTAGCATCTCACAGGAACATGGGGAGCTCCCCAGCGTACTCAGCAGCAGATGCGGAAGTGGACCACAAGCACTTCCAGTCCACTTCTGGGTCTGGCGTGGAGCATGCAGGGAGCCCCTCTGTGTCACCTGGCTTGTTGACTGGTACCTCCTGGGTTTCGGGGGGCACCCAGGGTCCCCCCATGGCTGAGTAACAAGCTGGGGGGGTATGGGGGGGGCCCAATGTGCTCAGCAGCAGAACCAGGTTTGCTGCCAACCACATGGTCCCCCACTCACGCTTCTGTGAGATGCTCCATCTGCCTCAGCATCACAACATTCACAAGCCATTTCTGGTACCTCAAGGTATGTAGA
Organism: Gavialis gangeticus; assembly: GCF_001723915.1. Lineage (NCBI taxonomy): Eukaryota > Metazoa > Chordata > Crocodylia > Gavialidae > Gavialis > Gavialis gangeticus. Next base: position 44,358,401 of record NW_017728993.1, on the reverse strand, counting down.
ATAAACATTTAAAGCTGTGTCTATGGCCAAATCTCTGAATCTCTGAATCAGCATAGAATCTTCAGATTTGGATTCGGCTGAATCGAATTGAATTGGGGACAGTGATCCAAATCAACAAATTGAATCACTGTCCCTGATTCTGGCTGAATCGAATGCAGCCCATTTTGCACACCCCTTGCAGGTAGCCCTCCCCCTAAACTTTTTCCCCTGGCAGCCCTTCCCCATCTCCTTACTGTCAGACTCTGCTCCCCCTGAGCATCTGAAACTAAGGAGCAAATTTAAAAACAATAAACCTTGAAATTAAACATGGCTGTAGCAATTTACATATATTGCCCATGCACTTAGTTTATTGAGAATTAATTCCTGTTACCTTTTTTGAAACTGCTACAGGTTTTAACACTGATACTCCACAATAACACTTTTGAGCACTACTTTGGCCCTACTTATATGTAGTATAAACTATGCATGATACTGGTCCAAACCCAAAGGCTTATGATTTACCACATAATTCATTGGGCTTTGCCTCACTAGAGGCAATAGCATTTCAAGCCATTGTGACCTCACAGTTCAGTACTGCTCACATACCCACACAACGGATCAATGTACTACTTAGCTCCCACTCATGACTGGCACTGGATGCTCTTGTCATGACCCCTGGGTTGCTTCAAAAACGTATATGCAGATAAGGTGCAGGGCAGCCCAGTCTGGTTTCACCTTATGGTGCACAGGGCCACACTAATATGCTCCATGCTGAGAGAAGGGCTGACAGAGGGATTTTGGGTGAACTGTATGTAACGTTATGGTTCACCACGACTGAAGAAAGAGTCTTCAATGAGGGGGACTCCTTAATGGGCGGTACCATATGTCTGATTCAGATGGGCTGCACTAATCTATTCTTGTGGTAGGTTTCCATTAGCATGTTTGCCCAATGTGGGTCATGTGTCTTATAGTCACGCTCAGTATTGGCTAAATTTAATCAGCTTCATAGTTGGTTTCTGTTGCTGAGCACATGCTGCTTTTGGCAGCAGTTTAACAACAGATAATGTATATAGTGGGGTTTTGTTGTATGTGTTAAGATGAAGGGGGTTTTCTCCCCATGCCACATGGGGGGGAAAAACCTTATTGTATATTAAAAAAATCTTGTGTATTTGAGTAAATACGGTAAATACAAAGGATAGGGAAAAGAAAAGGAAAGGTGAGATGGCACTACTGAAAGAGGCAAAGGTGGGTTTAAGAAAAAAAACAAAACAGTAAACCCATAAGGGTATAAGGATTATAAAAACTAATCTAGGTAATTGGATAAGAATCTGTTTAGACTGTATTTAGCACAAACCAGCCTATGGCTGATTTCTTGTTCCACAGTTTCATGTTCAAGTTGGATTTTAAAATGTTGTTGTTTAAGACCATCTATATCAATGATGCAAGATGGACTTGATGATGCAAGATGGTCATTATTGACTCCAAGATAACATGGGCCGACAATGCGAGGTCACAGTTGGCAGGGCTAACCAGACCTTATCGTGGATCCACAGGTGCATCTCAAGCAGGGCCAAGGAGGTGATCTTCCCCCTCTATGCAACACTGGTCAGGCCACAGCTGGAGTACTGCATCCAGTTCTGTGCGCCCCACTTCAGGAGGGATGTGGACAACATTGAGAGGGTCCAGAGGAGGGCCACCCGCATGATCCGGGGACAACAGGGCAGACCCTACAATGAGAGACTGTGGGACCTGAACCTGTTCAGCCTTCACAAGAGAAGGCTGAGGGGGGACCTGGTGACCATCTATAAACCCACTAGGGGGGACCAGAAGGGTTTGGGAGAGACCTTGTTTCCCCTAGCACCCCCTGGCTTAACAAGGAATAACGGCCACAAGTTGTTGGAGAGTAGGTTTAGATTAGACATCCATAAGAACTACTTCACAGTCAGGGCAGCTAGGATCTGGAACCAACTTCCAAGGGAAGTGGTGCTGGCTCCTACCCTGGGGGTCTTTAAGAGGAGGCTTGATGCCTGCCTAGCTGGGATCATTTGAGCCGTTTTTTCTCCTGCCCAGGCAGGGGGTTGGACTTGAAGATTTGCAAGGTCCCTTCCAATCCTACTTCTATGGTTCTATGATTCTATGATCGATAATTAGAAACCAAAAGACTAGAAGAAGTCCAGCCTTATAACAGAAAACAGCTAGATTCCGTAATTCTTTCATTACTTTTTTACCTAGGCCTGCTTCTGTTTACTGACTTATTTGGAAACCATCTGGACCCTGCATGGTGAAGAGAATGTCAGTTCCTCTACAGCCTATGTTCTTGCCAAATAACTTTAAAAAAACCTGATAACAATGATCTCTCTAAGGTCTGTTGTGTCCCACAATGTAGTCCCCACGCGCAGCATTTTAATAATTAGTATGTTGAAGCACTATATGATACTATGTTGTTAAACATAGTTAATAATATTCAGGATATACAGCATCCTAGAAATGATTGTATGTATTTTCTTTTCAGATTCTAATTGCCAGTATCATGTGCAGTTATAACAAAGATGATTGGACTGAACTTTCAAAAATGGCTGAGGTAATGTTTATTTTAATATTTTTCTTCAATTCTTTTGTTATGATTTTATTCTTTGTAAATAAAGAACTGCAATAAGAAACTGGAAGAAATGTATTCAGAATGAAAAATGAGAATTTAAAGCATGTCCATTATAACTTGTTTATTCTGTGTTTTCATTAAAATGATGGAAATGTAAATTTAAAGGAAATCTATTCCATAAAAGTGGTCCCTTGGATTTTTAAACACAACCTGAAAAGCCTTTAGTCTTTGAATCCATATACTTTTTATTTGCATTTTAAGCAAACTGTATATTATGACGGATGCCCTGATAAAATTTAATTCTACCTTTGAGAGCCTAACTTGATCTTACCTTGCCTACAGGCACACTAGTTTGACAGCACCAAAAGAAATTTTGAATATAAAACTCTTGAATATTTAAAGTATAAAAGGCTCATTTAATGCTATTCTAGTTTTAATACAGACTCCAAAATGATAGCAGAGAAAGCCACTGTATATAATAACAGTCAGCAGGCTTCCTGTAATATAAATCCAATCTTGCACAAATGCAAACAACCAACCATACACCCCAAATTTGTATTTCATTTTCAAGTAAAAGGCCTGTTTAAAGAAAATATAGTTACGCCTACAGCAAATGTTATAAGGAATATTTGATTAAAGACCGCAATAAATTCATATACAAATGTAAATGTATCTATAGTTAAAATACTTTTTTCAAAAATTAGGTGTAGTGTCTTTTTATCCATAAAGGTTTAAAATGACCAAGGAAATAGGTGTGTTTCTATATTAATGTAAGATGCTAATAACATACTTTGATAAAAACAGTTAACTAGTCATTATTCTTTTACAAATATCACACTCACATATTTTGTGTACTTATCTGAATGCCTATATGTATATTATATAAAAGCATGTATATAATTGGGTTTTTTTCCTGAAGTGTTTTACAAAGCCTCTTTTAAAGTGATCTGGAAGGATGCTTCTCTGTTTTCTTTCAACATTTTAAACCTATGAGGAAAAAATCACTTTAGGGACTTAGGGAAGTGAAATTAAACATTATCAGTAATTGGCTTTGTGATCTTCAATGCTAGTCCATTTTATACCTGTATTTACCTAATTGACCATGAAATCTTTTGTGGAATCCATGCTTGACATGGGCTTTACCACTTTTAAACTGACTATGATAAATGGCTTTATCATGCCACTTGCTCCTCTTCTTTTTCTTTTTTTTTTATAAGGTGAAAAAATACTTAGTGTTTTTTAATCTGTAATTGCTATCAAATCAGAAAAAAAAGAAGTGCCCATTTTGAATCTGCAGTTGTATCTGTACTAGCACTTTGGGAAGGAGAAAGTAATTGATTAAATTAATTTTATAATATTTAAACATATGGGACAGTAATTCTTATTCTCTAAAAGTTGGAAAGCACCCAATGTAATATAGGCATGAACAGAATCAAATAGTGAAATTCAGTAATATTTCTGTAACATTTTAAGACCTTATCCAAAAGAAAATAAATGTGGGTTTCCAGAGTGCATAAGCCCAGAAGGTTGTGAATTCTGTCACCACAGGAGGCCAACCTATTCACACTAAAGGTCAACCTGTCATGGAAGAGTAACACCTGCTCCATAGTCACAAGTTGTAGAGCTGACCAGGTAGTGGAAGGCTCATGAAAATGATGGATAGCTTTTCCCATGATCACACTCCTTCAGAGCTGCTGAACCATGGCTACACAGCAGGCAAAAGTTACTCGAGTTCATTAAGCAAAATGCAAATGCAAAAGAAAATTGTACTTATGTCTATGTGAAAGAGAAAGGAGGGAGGCTGTTCCTTGAATCCTAGTCCACAGTAACTTGGAAAGGGGAGGATGGGATGTGTTGTACTATCTCCAGTTACTTCTTAATTTCCTCCCCCCCCTTTTGTAGTTATCTTAGGGAAAAGGTCCAACACTTTTTATATATTTATTAGGTAAATACCAGTGTAAAATGGTTTACAATTGATGATCACAAAGCCTATTACTGATAATATTTAATTTCACTTCCCAAGGTCCCTATAGTGATTTTTTTCTCATAGGATTATAATGATCAAAGAAAACAGAAAAGCATCTTTCCAGATCACTTTAAGAGAGGCTTCATAAAACATTGCAGGAAACTAAAAAAAGAATACATATACAGGCCCTGTGTGCACTGGCAACCTCAGAGTCTTTTTCTGGGTACTTGAATAAAGGGCTCTGGGTGTCTCAGTTTTGAGAATTTTGCACAATCAACTCAGAGGAATATGGCTGATTTATTTTGGAAGCAAGATATTTTTAAGTATATTTCGATATATACTTTTATTTTCTTGTAATTTATTATAAACTACACTTTATTTTCCCTTTCTCTTGTCCATTTCTTCTAAACTGTTTTAAGCACTTGCCCTTCTTCCTACTAATCAGTGAACACAGTTAAAACTTCCTGAAAAACACATTAGAGTATAGAGTTGGTTTAACCAACATTGTAATGTTTGTGAATAGGTTAATTTCAATAAAGTTGTCAGATTACTAGGTTTGAGGCATCGACAAGAAGTTGCAAACAGAAATTCCAAGTATCTTCCAACCCCAAAGAAGAACCTGTTATAATGTTTGTAAACTATCTGCCATTTACAATTTGTTTGCTGCAAGCAGAATGTTAAATACCTACAATAAATTAAGCGGGCATGCCTCATATAATCAGGTTGGTTTTCTTATATTCTCCTTAGTTTTATGTAGTCATAGAGATGGGTAAATTGTTCTTGGTAAAATAAGATCCTCCTAATTTCAGCCTCTCTCAAATTTAACACAGTCAGTTTTTCATACATGAAAAAGTTTGCATAACAGTATTGTCATTATTATACATCTTCATGTTACAGTGTCCAGCAAGATTCCAGCAAGGACCAATAGTAGGAATCTTGGAAAGCCTCAAGAAAATCTATTAACACAAGATGGCTCACCTAATTTTGCAGGCCTAAAAGTCTTCAATAGTCTCTGAATAAGCATCCACTCCTTTAAGTGTGTTCACTGTTGCATCAAACCAAACCTCGGAGCTTTCGATTCTGATAACTTGTATAAGTAGAAAATGTTTCTTTCACTTTGTGAATAAGGTGACCCCATGGAATGTTCAAATACCTTTCAGCTTTGAATATCTGCATTCTTAGTTAGGCTCAAGTGCAAAGATCTAAATTATTAGCATTTCTTAAGTAGTTGTATTATTTTTCACAATGTCCTTCTGTCATAAGGAAATATTCCTCCCAATTTGCTGAGCTCAGTAATCTAAAAATCTGAAATGCAGAAATCCCTTTTCAACATGAAAAGCACTAAATAGAGTTGAGGTGACAAACTATGAATGTCCATGTTTGTTTCTATTTAAATATTTGTTTCTCTTTTATAAATTAACCTTAATTTCGAATTTCCATTTTTTCCTCTGAACATGATAGCATTCTTACAACGGCCTCCTCTTGAACGATATTTCCAAACATTTTAGTTTAGTGATGTTTTTTCTATAAAAAATTGTTTATTTTTCACTAAACATCTAAAAAATGTTGATGGACATAAATCTTGTCATTGACATTAGTTGTCTGTTTCACATTGTCATTTATGCACTTGTACCTAAGTGAAAGAGTACAATATTTAGGGTTAACTTTTTTTTCTTTGTGCATGTCTTACAGGATTCTGGTGCAGATGCCCTGGAGTTAAATTTATCATGTCCTCATGGCATGGGGGAGAGAGGCATGGGCCTGGCCTGTGGGCAGGTAGAACTTCAACAGCTATTTCTTTCATGTCTCTTCAGCAATTCAGTGCTAGTGCATTGATAGTTATACCTCTGGGGCAAAGACACATAGAGCAGATTTCTGGCCTGAGATTTCCAGGTCTATCTTGTTTAAATATTTAGTGCTGAAAAAGTGGGAATTGACAGAAACTGAGATTACACAAAGCGCTTAGTTTTACTGAGGACAAGAATGCATTATGTCTTTGACAGGAAGCAATATGAAAGCAAAATGTTTGCAAAAGTGCACAGAGAAATTGTGTCAATTTCTGGTTCAGTGTCTTTTATTTATTAATACTGATATAATCTTTTAGAGCCATGCAGTACAAACTGCTTAAGTTCATAGTGATTGTGTAGGAAATGGGGCACAATATTAATTGCACTTAACAATTTTTAGCCTATGATTCTAATTCCGTACTTGTGTTTTGAGATCCATAAAAGGAATTTAACACGTTAATGATAGGTGGTGATGCCAACCCCATTTTCTGTAGCATATAGCTTTATCAAACTCCGACTGTTTGAAATGAATTTTTCCATGCCGGGTGTCTGTCAGGCTGAATTCTTTGAGAAATGTTAAACAAAATATTTCAGAAGTTTCAAAGAGCAAGATTATGAGAAATATTTTGTTTTGTCTTTACCTAAAAACAATAAATAAATAAGATTATAATTATTTAATTTAGTGACATCAACAACTGCTGCCTTGCTTTCAGGTGAGGAGATCTGCTCTCACCTTTTTTCTGCCACTGCTCAGGCAGTATGAAAGAGAGAGCCATCTGCCAGAAATATTAGCTGGGGCACTGAGGACAAAACAGTATGTGATTGTATAAATAACAGTTGGATCATAAAGTACAGATTCAGGAGAAAGTGGGAGCTGAACTAAGGTTTTCCATGTAACTTCAAGTTTAACAATTCCCAACTTTTGAGTACTTGACTTTGTTACCTTAATGTTCCTTTTAAGTAGTTTTTTAATGCATGTAATATCTCTTACTTATATTTGTGAGGGGTGCATGTGTATGTGTTATTATAGTAGACACTAAGGGGAAAATTCTTCACCTAGTGAAAGGTCCAGGTTAACCTTGCAATCAACATTGTGTTACTTGACTAAAAAGTAGGAGCAATTCTATTACTCAACTTGGCCATGTCCACACATGCAGGCATGTGTGCTTGTAGTGGCACAAATTTGGGCAAACTGCCCTAGACCAGCTCCTCTCGGCTTTTCAGCCACGGGGAGCTGGAGGCTGGGCC
>NW_017728993.1:44336814-44345822 GCF_001723915.1 Gavialis gangeticus | reverse complement strand
CACCAAGTCCCCCCAGGCCCCTCAGCCTCTCCTCATAAGGCCTGTTCTCTTGACCTCTAATCATTCACATGGCTCTCCTCTGGACTCTCTCAAGCTTCTCCACATCCTTTCTGGATTGCAGAGCCCACATATGCACAAAGTGACTGAAGAGATGAATACTGCTAATTTTCTTACTCTGTATGAATTCAAGAGCACTTTCACCTTATTTTTACCTATGCTCCTTGTTTGTCTGGCCTGGTGAGCAGCTGAGGGCTGCTTGTCCTCAGGAGCTTCTCTGGTCTGGCTAGCTGGTGTCTGGGGATGCTATCCCACTGTGCCACCTGGCCTGCTATATCAGCTCTGACCTAGCGTGGCCCCTACAGTCTGTACCCAATGCAGCAAGCTGGCAGTGGGGACTGCCACCTTGCTGAGGCCTGCTGCCACCTGCTACAGCATCCACCCCTCAGACCTGCAGCCCCGTGGTATATCACAGCGCTTCAAGCGAGAGCAGCAGCAGACCAGCTAGGAACACTGTCACATGCAAGGACCACTCCTCCAAAGGCAGCACAAAAAAGACAATGTGTGTGGCCTTCACTGCCCATTTGCAGGCCTACCCCCCTGAGTAGGGCACTAGCCTTCTCACACCTGCATCAAGCTGCCTTCCCAGGGGCCTCCATTCCCACCCACTGCCAGGACTGCAACAACATAGACAGTATGGCTGTTGTGAAAACAAAAGCAACTTTATTCCCCTCTCTCTCCCCAAAACTTCCCCAACACCAACAGTTCAACATTCCAACAGTACTCCACACGAGACCCTTCATAGCCCCACCACCATTCACCCCCACCATGGACAAACCCATTCAAAACCAGAAATAAATGGAAACTATTTAAGCAAGCACCAGAGGGAAGAGAGATGGTCCTTAGTGGTGGGGGAGGCACAACAAGGAAAGAATTATGGGTTAGGGGCCCCAGCCTGATCTTGGCCTTGCCAACACCCCATGTGTGGGGGCCATGTCAATGTGGCCGGGGCCCCAGCTGGTCTGGGGTGAAGGGTGAGCACTCTTTCTCAGGGACAGCTGCTGCAGGTAGGCCTGGGACCGGGGAAGGGGGAGATAGGAGCAGTGCCCCTCAATGGCCACTGTGGGCCTTCTGGGGTGCCAGCTGAGCCACCAGCCATGCAAAATGCTCCCAGCGAGGTCCTGCCCCTGGTGGTGGGTGCACGCTGTCCAGAAAGGTCAGACACCTGTGCCAGAGCTGGCACAGGCTGGGATACAGCAGCCAGGGCAGGGATGGCAGCTAGAGGCTGCTGCAACACCCTGCCCTCCGACTGGATGGCAGCATCAATGGAGGCCTGCAGTTGCCTCAGCTCTCCTGGTTCAGCTGCTGCTCCTCCTTTATCTCCACTACCAGCTGCTGTAGGGCCACCCTCCTGGCCTGCACCTCTTCCAGGACAAGGACCTGGTCATGGTGAGACCAGTGGAACTCAGCCACGTGTCAGTGGTATTCCAAGGCGTCCCAAAGGTGCATCTGCTCTGTCCGGATAATCCCGGTGGCAGATTTGAACCCTGTGCTATAAATTAACAGTGCAGCGCATGATTGAACTTTTGTAGTTTGTGGTGCCTCAAAGAGTTTTGCAGCACCACAAACTACACATGCCTGTATGTCTAGACATGGCCCTTGGGTATATAAGTACCCCCATAATACAATCAGATCACCCATTGGAGATGCATAGACATGGAATCATTTTATACTTCAGATCAGTAAAACCTGGTTGTTTGGAAACTGGTCTTTAATCACCTACAAGGTGAAATTGAATTCTGCCCTAAGTGTGTGAAGTGGATAATGTATACACATACACTTTGTGCAGGCACCCAACTGAGCAAAGCCAGTGGAAGGCCACTGGGAGAGCTGAAAGGGTGCATCTTCATCTGAACCTAAAACAGTATGTGACCCAGGTGCAGTAAGTTTTTAACTATGAAGGCTTAAAAGAAGCCCTTGACCTGATATACAGAAGGAACCATAAGGATTTCTGTTGAACCCTGGGCACTCATCAATTGATGCTCTCGCAGAATTGCACTTTGCTTGGAATGTGGCATCAATATCCTTTGTAACTTAGAATGCTCCTTTTTTAAATAAAAACTGCTGTTGATGCTGTGCACACCACTGGCCACTTTTCAGAGTTGCGATTAAAAGAGAGAAAAGAAAAGTTGAAAATGCCCCAAGACCATTTCATAGGAACAGCAGTTAATAGGTATCTTTTAAAAGACATATTTGGTCAAACAGCAGCAACAAATATCTGCAGCATTTTCCATCCTTTTCTTTTTACTCATTTATGAACCAAATTCTATCCTTAGATCTGCTGTGCATATCTCAGTAGCTTGGTATTTAAGGACTGTCTCCAGTTCCAGTGGCAAAGCCCCATATTGGGATGTGATTTGGTCAAAGAGAACCCCGAAGGGCTCCACATGGAAGCAGAAATGGGGAGATTTCAAGCTCATTTTTCTAAGCATAAGTTATTTCCCACCTTGACTGTCTGGAATAATATATGCATGTGAAGTTGCTTAGATGTGCAGTCAGTAGGGAGCTGTCTGGCTACATGAGTTTTTACATATCTTTCAGCTACTGTAAAATCAGAGAACCAAATGCAAAATTTGAACACTCAGGGCTATCATATAGATTTGTGACACTCCTTAGAGGAGTTTGGATCCATAAACCGGGAAGATGATTACATTATGTATACATATATGTTTGCTTAACACTAGTTCTCTGTTCTGTATACAATATGGATATTTTCTTTAATATGCACTTATTTAATCTTTTCTTAACCATCTCAGAATACCATAATACAGAAGACCAGAACAGAAAAGGGCAAGCTATTTTACAAGACCAGTTCAGAGGTTCTTCCTCAGTGTTTTCTCAAACAAGAATAATGCAAATTTTTATTGATTTCCAATTTAGTGTGCCAAAGTAAACACTGAGTAAATACTGGGGAAGGTTGTGATTAGGTGTACAGCATCTTTCAGTGACCCTTCAAAGAAGTTCAGCATCCAAAATGTTTCCTATCCAACATAAGTATCCCATGGAGCATGTGATACCAAACCACACAGTGCCATAAAGTGTTCTGAGTTGCATTCCAATGGGCATTTTCTCAGAGGCATGCCTAGCCGAGAAGTAGGTGGGAATAGTAGAACCAAGTGAATTTAAAACCCAGATTAGGAAGCTGGATATACTCTGTGTAAAAGCAAATAATCCAGTATGTAGAAGCCAAGACATGGTTACGTCTCTGCACAAATTCAGGGAATTCTCAATCTTTCTTTCACAACAAGATCCACCTCCTAATGGAAAGATTTCTTATGGATCATATCCTCCCCACATTCACAATTGCATAACATAGCTTGGACAATTAAAGGATTTGTTTTTATGGAAGAATAATGGTAGGAATGTATGCTTGTATATATATGTACACATCCCTACTATTATTCTCTCTCTCTCTCTCCCCCCTTATGTTTTAGCTGTCTGTAATGTTCTTGTAATTTTTATTTAAAAAAATTATCACTGGCCAAATACAGACATTAAACTTTTACTGAAATAAGTGATCAGAAACTCGTCTATACGCGTAAGAGAACAGATGTTCGACACACAAAACTGTGTTATATCTGAACAGAACAAAGTTTGGTGCACACAGACTAATTTAAAAATGGTGGAACCCAGTCTAAGATTTCTCCCCACCCTCCCATCCCAGCAGATGAATATGTGTTCTGTTCGCTACCTATCTAAAGTACACCGCTTACAGAAAACCATGTAACTTAAGATGGATTCTGCTTTGGGCTTTTTGCATGTCTGAACCTATCTCCCTCTGTCTACTTTTGTTGTTCATTTTATCCCTTACACTATGGGGTATTTAGGGATGTGTCCAGAAGTTTGGAAACATCACTCTCTTTTATTTTGTCCTCTTTTTGTCTACCCTCAAACTCTGTTACAGTTTCCTACCATAGATTCATAGATGGTAAGGTCAGAAGGGACCTCGGAAGATCATCAGGTCCAACCCCGTGCACCAAGCATGATAATTACCATGATCATTTTAAGAATGACTTCCAGGTTTATGCAGAGCAAATGTAGGAGATATAGACCTAAAAATGGCTGTTTGTTTTATACTGCATTATGGTTCTCAGCTTTTTATTTGATTTTAATTCCCAGCCATTAGTGCAGACGCTCTGGCACCTAATAGCGTAGCTAGCCAGAGGGCAATATTAAGAGGCATCTGTATTGCTGCCAATAGGTTACTTAAAGCTGGTTCTGTATGAGATTTCAATTACATCTACTAACACTGTTTAATGGCAATACAGTTTGAGTTTGTTTGTCTGTTATAATAATTAGCACTGAAGTGTGGCAATTCTGTTAAAAAGGTGAACAGAAACTTCTTCATTAAGTTAAGCACAACTACTGACTCCCATTCTGATATTCTTCAGCAGGAGTAATATAACCCTACAACACTTAATATGTTATCTATTTTTAAAACTATAGTAACTCTTACTCATCATAGTTCAAAGTTGTAGTAATTATAGCTTGGCAAAAAGTTATAGTGCTTTCAGATTATAGTGTTCACATTTTAATTCAGAAGACCTTATTAACATTAGACATTGCTTTTCCCATATTATCACTGATTTCTGATGAGATTTCACCACAAAATATTCCTCTTAAGAAAAAATAGCATTATATCAGGAGCCGTGAATAGACTCTTCCACACTTAAGAAGCCAGATTCTTCAAAATAGCATTAAATATACAGCACCAATACTATGATTGGCAAACTGAAAATGTCACAGCTGTAAATTCTGTCTCTTTGTTCCAGAAAGATCTAAGATTGAGGAAATGGTTACACTTGACAATTTGGTAACTTAGGTTTAACCTTGAGTCCCTTTGTTGGTGATGTTTACATGGAATCTTGGGTCTATTTTTAATGTCACATTAACTAAACACCTTAAGAACAAAACAATCCGTCACAGTTTCACATACAAGTTCATCAAAGGTTTTTGTATTTTCCTCTAAACTATTAAAGAGTGAAAAAAAGTGAAGGAGTTCAATTTGCTGTACAGGTGTTACATTTAGATTGACCAAATCAGGGTTAGGTTGATATAAATGCTCAACTTTGCAGACATTCAGAGGGGTTAAATTGGACAAAAATGGCATACATGATCTAAGTAAAGTCATCTGAGTAGGTGTACTAACTTGATCAAGAGCAGATTAACCTGATCTAGGAATGGGTTAAGCCGATCTCTCAAATGACTGCACACATTCTCAGTGCAGCCCTGGGGCTGGGAAAACACAGCCACTGGCCCTAGTCCTGGGGCTTTGCTAATCCCACTCCTCCGTCACTGACTGATCCCATGGACCTGGCAGGGAACCCTGTGGACCTGCTAGCCCCTGCCTCCAATTTTGCTACTCCCGCTGCAGACCTACAACTCCCCTCCTCCCCCCAAATCTTATCCATGTCTCCCCCCACCTCAAGTTACTTGCACCTGTTTCTCCACATGATTCCTGGAAGTGACAAAAGCCTGGCAGTGGCAAATGGCTTTAAAATATGCCTCCTACACCTATACTGGGTGTAGCGAATGCTTGTTCACACTCTAGATTTCTAGAAAAAAGCCATTACAGAGGTACAAAAGAACTAGGGAGCAAAGAAAAGCACAAATATTTACCCATTAACTTGGGAAGAAATGGTTAACTTGATGAGGCTTACTTTTTCAAGAATTCAGAGAAAATACATATATTGACTTTTTAAAACTTTAGTATACAAATGTTAAAGACAAGTGGTGATAGTGCAAAGGTATATGGCCCTCCCAGGGGGTGAGCATGAAATACATATTAGCAACAAAAAATGTAATATCACTGGAAATTGAAACCCCCTTCTCCATGCCCCTCTGGGATTACACCTGTAGGCCCAGCTGTCTATCTTCCACTTTGCAGAGGGCCCCCTCAGTGGCCCAGTATGACACAAACTGGTCCATTTTTTGTTGCAAGGTGAAGTGTCCAAATTCCAGTGTGAAAGATAAACCATGAAGCAAAAGAGTTGGAGAGTGCCATTGAAGCTGGCTCTTGTGATCCAGTTTCTGCAGCTTTTCAGAGTTACCATCTTGGCCTGGCCCAGTAGGAAATTGGCCAGACAGACCACACACCCCTTGGATGTTCAGTACAGGAGAGAGAAGATATGCACAGTCTTGGAGAAGTCCCAGTTCAGCATGCCAAAGAGTGTGCTGAGGACAGCAAAAAATGGCTGCAGCTGGGAGTAGTCCAGGGGGGTGTGGAAAAGAGTCTCCACTTTCTCCTTGCAGAAAGGGCAGGGCACCAGTGCTGATGAGTCTGAGTGGTGGGCAGGGCCCCATGCAGCAGCCACCACTGGAGGTTGCTAGCTCTCTTGGCAATTAATAGCTTGTACAGGGTGTGCCAGAACAGGTGGGCTTGCTCTGGTATTGTTGCCACTAGGTGCCACCTCCAGGTCATGTCAAGGTGGGCTATGAGGACATGGGCATGATGCACTTTGACTAGCCATGTTTACAGTGCCCTCCCAGACAGGATCTCAAGGCAGATCCCACCACTGTTTTTGCTGGACATGAGGAGGGACAACAGAGTGCTATACCCACCACTCTAATTGCTGTCTGTAGCCAGAGAAACAGACAGTGATAGAGGGGGTCTGTCTAGCATGCTGCCATCAGGGAAATCATGTTGTTTAGGGGCAGACGTTATACATAAACCAATTTAAGTGATCAGAAACTGGTTTAAACCTGTAACAGAACAGAAGTTCTGTGCACATAAACCACTCTCAAAATGGCCAAAACTGGTTTAAGATAAACCTTGTTGAACATATTATCAGACTTAACTGACTGAGGTCAAACCGGTTTATGGAACTTCTGTCCCAGACCCCTTTTTAGTTTAAGTTAAATTGGAGTCCCCCAGCATCCCGGCATTCTTTTTAGCTCTGAGCTGAGCTGGACTATGCTGTCTGCTCCAGAGAGCGGGGCTGGCCCAGCCCTTCTGCTCTCTAGCCAGAGCAGGGTTGGGGGTGTGGCCAGATGCCAGCCCAGCATGGCCCCCTGAGACAAAGGGGGAGGGAAGGTATTTATTCTGCCCTCCCTCCCCTCTCCCCCAGGGTCTGCCTTGCCAGAGGAGAGCAGCCCCTGTCAGGCATTCTTCCCTCCATCACTGCTGGAACAGCGGGGGGCATGGCCAGCCCCGGCAGCAGCCTCAATGGGGGATGGGAGGGGGTTTAATTCCTCCCTGCCTCCCCTGTCCCACTGGCATGGACCCCAGACAGGGTCTGCCCAGCTTTCCCCCCCTGCTTGTGGTGGGGCACAGCCCCGAACTCCCAGAGCCCCTCTCCCAGCCAGGGGGCGATTCTGCTGCACTTTTCCAACTGCTGGAGCTGGTGTTTCACTTGGTGCAGTCTAGGAGCAAAGGCCAGATCAGGGAGAGGGGGAGGGGAGAGGGAAGCGAAATGGCCCCCAGCCCAGGTGGGGACATGGACAGAGGGACTGCAGCACTAATGGCTTCATCCTGGATGTGAGTCTTGCAGAGCAAAGGGACCCAGGCTGGGCTGGGCAGGAAAGGGGCTTGAGTGTGTCAACTCTAGCCTGGGGCAGAGCCGAACTGAGCTGAGTATGCAGCTGGGGGAGCAGCTCCTGTCCAACAACCCCTTCTACATGCTGGAGAGCAGCGCCCAGGCTGCCCCGGCCCCCACAGCATCATGCACAGCACAGGCTTACCCCCTCAGCCCCAAGCACTATTACGTGCATCCCTGACCACTGGACACTGAGCTGATTTGTCCCCTACCCAGTGGTGGTGGTGCAGCATGGGGCCATGTGCCAGGTGCAGGGCTCTAGCTCTACAGCTTCTCCACCACAGCTGCTGCTGCCATCAGGGAGCCTGCCTTGGCCATACTGGTAGGTGTCACCTACGTTGCCAAAATGTGTTTGGTTGCCATGCAGGTAGACAGCAGTGGCAAAGCCATAGGGGTTGTGGCCCACATCTGGTACATGGGATCATGTTGCACCTATGGCTTTCCCCCCACCCTGCCATCTGCCCCCCCCACCAAGCAATCAAGTGAAGTTTGGTGACACAGGCAGCACCTACCAGTATAGCCAGGGCAGGCCCCCCTGGTGGTGGCAGGGAAGCTGTAGGGGTAGAACTCTGTCCCTGTCACCTGGTACATGGGGCCATGTTGCACTGCTGCTGGGTAGGGGAAGAGTCAGCAGTGCACACCCATCTTGGCGCCCAGTGGCTGGGGGAAGCAGGTAATAGTGTTCGGTGCTGAGGGGGTGAGCCCATGCCATGCACACCACTGAGAGCCAGGGCTGGCCTGGGTGCCCCTCTCCAGCATGTACAAGGCGCCCATATACAAGGGGCCACCCGATGTACCAGGTGACAGGCAGGAGCTGTTCCCCCAGCTGCATACTCAGCTTGGCTTGGCTTTGCCCTGGGCTAGCACCAACACTCAAGATCTTCCCCACCCTCCAGCCTGGGTCCCTCTGCTTGGCAGGGCTCACATTCAGAATGGAGTCCTCACCATCCCAATCCCTCCATGCATGTCCCCACCTGGGCTTGGGGCCATTTTGCTCCCCACTCTCTCCCTCCCGATCTGGCCTTTGCTGCTGGGCTGCCCCAAGCAAAACCCTGGCCCAGTGGCTCAGAAGTCGCAACAGGATTGCTCCTGGCTGGGAGTGGGACTCTGGGAGTGGGACTCTAGGTTAGATATCAGGAGGCACTACTTCACAGTCAGGGCGGCTAGGGTCTGGAACCAACTTCCAAGAGAAATGGTGCAGGCTCCTACCCTGGGGGGTTTTAAGAGGAGGTTAGATGAACACCTTGCTGGGGTCGTTTGACCCCAGTACTCTTTCCTGCCATGGCCGGGGGTTGGACTAGATGATCTGCTCAGGTCCCTTCCGACCCTAGAAACTATGAAACTATGAGCCATACTGAGCCACAAGCAGGGAGGGAAAAGTTGGGCAGACCCTAGCTGGGGTCCCTGCAAGCCAGG
>NW_017728993.1:44334739-44336284 GCF_001723915.1 Gavialis gangeticus | reverse complement strand
CTCTCCCAGCTTTATGCTCAGCTTGGCTCAGCTCTGTCCCAGGCTAGGGCCAACACACTCAAGCCCTTTCCCTGCCCCTCCCCAGCCTGGGGATAAACACGTCTCTTCTTAATAGGGCTCATGTCCAGGATTGAGCTGCCATGATCCCTCTGTGTGTGTCCCCACCTGGGCCATTTCACTCTCCTACCTCCCCCCGATCTGGCTTTTGCTCCTGGGTTGACCCAAGAGAAACCCCAGCCCTGGCACCTGGGAAGGCGTAGCGGGATTGCCCCCTGGCTGGGACAGGGACTCTGGGGGTCCTGAGCCATGCTGAGCCATGAGTAGGGGGGAAAATCTGGGCAGACCCCAACTGGGGCCCCTGCAGGCCAGGAAGCACCCCTCTACAGTCATACTCAGTCTGCCAGGGCCTGGCTACACCCTCCCCTCAGTTCAGCTTCCCTCCAGCCTGAAGGGAAGGGAGGGCTGCTCTAGCGCCCCCAGCTTCTAGCTTGAGCCACTGCAGGCATGTGCCTGCATTTTGTGAATGCCTATTCACTTGCAAATTGATTCAACCTATGCAGGTTAGACTAACCTGCATAGATTGAATCAATTAGTCAGGGCTTTAGCCAAGAGCCAGGCAAACCAAGCTGAGTTGAAGAAGTGGGTTAGTTTTTCAAGCAGATACATTGGATAAATCCTCTCAGAATCTACATTATGCTGTTATGCTTTATTTTAAAATAAATGCTTTACCTACTGTAATCTCATCTTAGAAACAAGAGCAAAGAGCTCTGTGGTGTAAGGAAACTTAAAAAAAGTTAATGACACTCTTGTTCATATATATTTACCTCTTATTAGCCTTTATTACCTCCTGTTACATGTATGACAGCATATCTTGCAAATTAACCTATAGGTTTGGGAAGTATAATGGTTCCTTGTTTTTTTGTGAAGTAAAAATATATCTCTGCACCATAAGCCCCAAAATCTATATCACAACTGTTTAAATATCTCTTCAGTTATTCAGTTCATGTCCAAAATGGCCTTATTTTTGCAATAATGTTCTCACCTTTATTTTCATTGTACTTATCTTCCATTTGGCACTACCTCCGCCTCTGGCTGAGTTTATGTTTATTGCCTGCAATTAGGAGGGTAGTTGAATAGCTTTCTTCAAAGCCCACTCATTCAAAGGAAGGGGAATCTGCAAAAACAAACCACTGGTTACTCTACAGAGATGGAAACTAGCTGGGTAGCACAATTAGAGTTGCACTACTCTACCTTGGAAGTAGGAATGATAAGTCTGCTTTTTAATTGAGGTGCACAGCATAGCATGATAATTTGCTGCTGCTATGCCAGCAAGGAGCTGTGAACTATTTTAAATAGATGGTGCCCCAAACAGAATGTGATTATATCTTTACTCATGTGGCATTCTACTTTAACCCTACAATAATATGCTGGTTAAGCATAGTTTATTCAGTCCTCCAGGCAATATTAGTTCTCTCTCTTCCTTTTTGTATCAGTTACCGCAACAAATTATGCAAAGTACAGTGAGACTATGGTACAGCATACAAC
>NW_017728993.1:44317226-44329739 GCF_001723915.1 Gavialis gangeticus | reverse complement strand
AGTCATATGGGTGTTTAGCCACTAAAGGAAGCCAGATCCCTCACTTCCAGGGGAATTCACTGGATGCTTGTATCTCTATGTTTGTAACCAGCTAACAACAACGTTAAAATTTAAACTGGCTTTGAAACAAACAAACAAAAAAATTAGACTGCATTTTACAAAAAAAAAAAAAAAAAAAAAGATTTAAGCCCTGACATCTTTCTGTCTTATTGTTTCAGGAGTTCTGTTTCATTGTCCTCTTGTAATGGCAATCCTGTTGGGTTTTTTTTCTGTAGCAGAAAGAGGCAGGCAGGGTTTTGTGCGCTCCCCTTCTCTTCTACCATTTGAAATTCCTCAGTCTGTCACATAGACTCAGTGAATTAAAGAAAGACATACACTCAGCTTCAATGCAATCAATACAGCTGCATCAGCTTACACCAGCAAGGAACACAGGAAATTCAGCAGTCTTTTACAGAGTGTTCTTAGAAGGCACGAGGAGAATGGCCACTACTTCACCATGTTCAAAACCAAATGCAAAACTCATTTTGACTTTCCACACAATACATGTGCACTTTAATGAAACCATATCTTTTACAGGTTTACCAGGAAAAAGAGGAAGTGAGAAAGAAATTGTTGTTGTTTTTGAGGCGGAGGTATTGGTTATGTTCTTGGGAGGTGCCCAGACACTAGTGATGGAGCTGTTTCAGTATTTAAGACAAATAATTTTGTACCAGCTAAGCCAGTGTAAAATGTTAAAACTGGCATTCCTCAGTAAAACACTTACATTATCAACAAAAATATTTTAGCAATGAAACATGAGCATTTATTTTGCAATATTCCCTGTCAAGATGATATGCAAGCTGATCATTTGTGTTTATCAGGAAACTATTTTTGCAGAACTTGCAGGTCTTGCAGAAACAGCTCTGTGCTTTTCATTGATCACTATAGTTCTATATTTGGATCACATGCCTAACCATTTGTATACAAAGATCGGATCCACACTTAAAATGGTTGGCTAGCAGGTGGGAGTTCTATAATGATGATGAACTCAGTTGTTTTGTGTGAGTGTTGCAGCAGCCATGTATGTGAAATCTGCTTTTGGCAAAATCATATTGATTGTAGTTGCTGAAAAAAGGCTATTTTATTGTTGCTTTGTAATCCTGGCCAGAAAACAGAAAGTCCAGTTTGTGGAAACACATTTGATATTTGTATTTGTTCCAGTTTGGAATGAAAATGGGAAGAGAGAGAGAGTGTGAGTATGAGTGAAAGAGAAAAAGCAAGGGAGAAGAAGGGCTCGCCTTAGATTAGCCCGTTGTCTTGAGGATTAGAATACTCACCTGGAGTATACAGTCTCAGCTTCAAATCTCTGTTATGACTGATTCATGCACTCTCTCCCTCTCTCTCTCTGGTTTATTTATTTATGCAAAATGAAATCAGTCCAACAGAGGAAAAAGAGAGAGAGGGACTAAAGTAATAAACTAGTAACTGGAACATTTTCTTAACATGTGGAGGACGGACGTGCAAATCTACTCTAATCGGCCATGGCAATGACTTTGAGTGCCCTGACTATGTGGGTAGTTTGCAATGGGGTGTCTCTTTCTTTTTCTCTCCTTTTATTCCCTGCTATATCAAAATAATTTTTATTAAGCATTTTGGCTTTGATGGCAAAGGAAATTTTTGACCAGCTCTCATGCTCTGTGTTTTTAGTCAAGTAGCAGAAAAAAAAAATTTAAACCAGTCCAGTAAGTCTGAAGATATTCATCTTCATTAAGTCAACTACATCAGACACCTTGTATAGAGAATGACATGGGTCATGTGAATAATCAGGTAAGTGATACAAAGTGACATTTCTACAGGAAGACATTTTTTCTAAAGATAATATCTTACTAAAACCAAAGATGCAGCTTTTGTTACTGTGGGCCATTCTTGCTTCTCCAGTATCTGCCAATACTCTTCCATGCTCTGACAATTTCCAACTACATCCTTTCTTCTTCTACCACTTCCATAAAACAAACACCTTATCCTTTCATATTCTTCCATCCTGTAAAGCCAGCGAAGTGTTTCAGTCATACTGGATCACCTCTGGGTAAGCCTAGTCAGTCTTTGCCTGCTTTTCTGCTTTGAGCCTAGGGTTCAGAACTGTGTACATTAGAGCACATTGCATTCCTGTTGACCTTGTGGAGGGAAAATTTTACACAACTTGAGCTGCACTTTTCATAGGTGAATGAAGGGTTTGAAAACCTAGTTCCCTGTGTTTTATGGAAGCTGTTTTATGTATATCAATAAATTTATATTAAGACACACAACTCTTCCATTCATCTTTGAAAATCTTAGAATTCAGCTTCTTCTTACATTCTCCAGTTAGTTTGCTGTTCTTCCTAATCTGTTATTTTCCTTTTTTTTTAACTCCTTTTCCTGGGTTTTATTTTTTTACTATTTTGTGTCTCCTCCTGCCTTTGTGCATCTGTCATGTTCAGCTGTCTTCCTCCCATCCTTCAATTTCCCTTAACTCTGACTTCTTTATCCTGTTGCTTTCCCTGATGTTTCTCTCAGCCCAGTTAATAAAACAGTGATTATCATCCCTAACTCAGTGTTTATCAGCCCATTAAGAAAACAAAGGATCTCTCATTAGTTCAAGCTCTTCATAAAGAACTTTTTCCAAGGAAGGAATGCAGGGACATTACCAGCTACCTGTTGATTAGCCCCAAAAAGCCCTAAGCTGACACTGTCCTGCTTGCCTTTGTCCCGTTTTTCACAGCATGGACCATAGCCAGCATGTGGTATGCTAGCTAATTCTGAGAGGTGTCTGTGTAAAGCAAAGAGAAGTGGGGAATCCTTACTTCAGCAGGGAGTGGTGAGGGGAAGGGAGGGAGCAGGAAAAAGCCAGGCAGACCCTGCTCTACTTGCAGTCTGCCAGAACTGCAGCCAGGAAGCAGAGAAGAAGGGCCCGTCCAGCTCTCTGGAGCAGAGAGACCCACCCTGCCCAGCCTAGCCCAGCCCAGCCCAGAGAGCATGCCGGGATGCTGGGGGACTGATTTAATTTAAACCCACAAGGGATCTGGGACAGACTTTGCATAAACCAGCTTGACTCAGATCAGTTAAGTCTGATACTACATTCAACCAGGTTTATCTCAAACCGGTTTCAGCCATTTTCACACTGGTTTATGTGCATTGAATATCTGTTCTGCTACAGGTTTAAACCAGTTTCTGATCACTTAAACTGGCTTATGTGTAATGTCTGTCCCCAGCTTTCGTGTAGGATCAATGGCCTGGGCAAGAAGTCCAATGGCCTAGGCAAGAAGTCCCATGCTGTGACTGAGGCGGCAGCAGCAGCAGCAGCTGGGGACAGTTTTAAAGTTGCCATCATAGGCTTCCCTCTGTCCCTTACTCTCAGAACCTTCACCTCTCTGGTGCTAAGTGGCAGCTCCCCCTGGCTGTCCCACAGGGTTTGCCCAGGGCACAAACCCTGCTCATTACACCTTTGGTTCTCTTTACACGTCCTTCCTTTCTCCTATAAATTCCTCCTCGTCAGGTGAATCCCCATTGTTGAGCTAGTCTTAAAACACTCATAACAACTAATTCCTGGTATGTTTTGCTAAGAATACCATGAGAAGAAGCATATTCAGTATATTTTCACTGTTCTATAAGACTTCAGCCCCCAAACTTGTTGAATCCATTTCCTTTTAAGTTATCAACACAGGATTTAGGAGCAGTGACAAGTTTTTTTTTAATGTATCATTCCCCCACCCCCAATATATTGTCCTTTATAGTGTTCATAAATTGTAAATTTTACATCATGTAAGACGAGACAGTACTTAAGAATTAACTGCCCTGCCTCATTATTAATTTGCCTAAGAACCCTGTTTTCATACATCCTAGAAGAAATGGATTAAATTGTAAAGTTTAATAAATTCATCATCAGAGCTTTATTTTGTGATTTTAAACTGCAGCTTGACAGCATTTAATCCTCTGTAATTGCTTTGCATGATTTTTAATCAAATTACTGAAAAAGAAAATAAAAAAGGATTGTAGCTAGGACAGTAAAGTTAACAGTGTTACCAGCATGCTGAAAATCTAAACATGGCATATTATGGTTTTTAATAGGGTATTTAATTGCTGTTTGTATGTGGTAAAATCCACCCCTCCAAAGGAAAGCATTCTCTCTGAATGGATTTCCCTAGAAACTTTAAATTGTGAGGCTGTCATCTTAAAGTTCATATATATATGAAACCACATTGGTGATAGCATCCCCTTCATTCTCCTTTTCATTTGTATCATGATTACAGACATTTCAGCTGGAATTGCCTTTATGAATCACAGAAGTCACAAGAAGGGTTGGTTTAGCCAAAACACCAGTACAACAAGCACAGTTAAAAAGGAAATAAGACAGTTTGGAGCTTCTTAAAACCAGAATTTCTCATTTTTAACCATGTTCACAGGGTACACAGGAGAAGATAAACCCTGGTTTTCTTAAAAATGTGTGACAATTTGTACTTACTCTTGCAATCAGCTTCCAATATCCTGAATTGATAATTAAATGTAGAAAATTCAGGAGACCTTGGATTTCTCCACCCTCCATTGTTACAATGTGTGTTTTGTTTTTTATGGTTACAGCAGAGAAATGCTAAGTCTTTGCTTCAGATGTAAGCTCTAAGAGCATTGCAGTTCACGCAGGTATCCAGTAGACAGGATTTATTAGACAGTATGTGGATCTACAAGACATAGCTGAGGAGGTGTAAAATAAAATTTTAAAATTCCTTATCCTGATGCATTGGATGAGTTACGTCATAAAAGGTAGTACAATAGTAATCAGTATCTTAATGGTAATTACTTACAACATATTTTATATGTATGGATCTGATAAAAAAGTGAATTAAATGAAAACTTGTGCTACCTTGTCTCGTCACTGCCCATGAATGGATTTTCTGGATTAGACTCAAGCTTGAAAGATTGTTTTACATTTTGCTGTAATACGTGATAAGGTTAGCCACATTCATTGGGATACTGGCCACCTACAGTATATCCAAACTGAATGAAGATGCAAATGATGACTGTTTAACAGGTGATAGGCATTTCTAGTCAATGCATAGACTTTAAACACTTTAAGTTGCCCCTGGAGTTTGGAAGATTTATGGTCTCCTGAAGTACCTGTTATTTTCTACCTATTTATTATAGTAAAGGGGCTAAGAGCTTTCCTACCTGACTGCAAGAAAAAGCTATTTGTAGGTGCAGTTCTCATCTGTTAAGGGAGTTCTATGCTTTCCTTTAAAATTTCTCATGTACGACATAAACCTAATCAAACCTTTATGCCCTGTAGCAGGTAACCTCTGCATGAACTAAAGAGTTGAAATATTGTTTAATCATGCTATATCCCACTTTTTTACAGTGATATGAGAAACATTACTTTGGATGGATAGAAACAACCATGATAAAATGTTTGGTTCTGTGAGGGGGAAATGGCTTTTCTTTATTGGGCATTATTTTAAATGCTCTGATTTTGTTCATAAATAATTCTTCCCATTTATGCATCTTAAAAAAGTTTATAAACTTTAATGTACATTTTCAAATATTGCCCTTGAAATATGTAAACCTGTATAATAATTCTAGCCTCAGAAGAAAACAGCTTGCAGATTTAAGCTGGCATTCCTTTTTCACTCCTTCAGTCCAGTGTACAACTATTATTAACCTTTGTTGTGACAACTGAAAAGAATAATGGTTGAATTTTGGTCCTTTAATGTTTCATTGAAATCAATAGCTGTAAATGGTGGTTGCCAGAATTCTAACAGATCTGTCACATTTAAACAAAAGTAGGTCTTTCCCTGTTCATAAAAGATGCCTGTGGCAATTAAAAAAAAAAAAAAAAAAGGTTGTTGCGGAGGGGCAGTTAAGATTACAGAAATGATGCCTTACAGCTTCTTTTAAAATTAGTTTATTTTGTAAACAGTAAAATGTTATGGGGTTTTGTTTTGTTCATTCATTTATTTATTTACATATTAAATAAAAGCCAACCTTGGACTAAAGATGTTCAGAGACATGGCTATCTCCAAATAAATTGAATTGTCCTCTTCCTTTTTATTGTGGAGAGAAAACAAAACCAATGAAGCTTTTTGTGAGCTAAAAAGGGTGTAATTGCAGAAGCTATGAAATAAAAGACTACCCAAAACCTTTCAAGCCAGGGATGGACATGCTACTGACAACCCTCATATCACTATTTCAAGGCTCAACACGAATCAGTTTTTTACTTTAGTGTATTGGTCAGTCAAAACTTTGCTGCATACTTTTGACCTTGCCTTCAATTTGGTTATACTTCAGTCATTAAATTGTCCATTTTGAAAGTGATGTGTAGGAGTTCTGTGCAGAAATCCAGCTAACAGGTAATTCAAAGGGAAGTTCCCATGCATCATATTAATAAATGTATTCTTGAGTTCAGATACAGACTGGTGCTAATATCGGCAGTTCTTAGGTGAGATATGTTAAAAAATTAACAAGACAGTCTGCTCTTGGGGGGGTGTAAACAATATAGAGTATATATACATAAAATAGGTGCATACTATTTTGCATCTATGATCATAAAATCATAGAAAATTTGGGTTGGAAGGGACCTCAGGAAGTTATCTAGTCCAACCCACTCCTCAAAGCAGGACCATCACCAACTAGATCATTCCAGCCAGGGCTCTGTCAAGCTGGGCTTTAAAAACCATCAAGGATGGAGATTCCATCACCTCTCTGGGTAAACTGTTCCAGTGCTTCCCCACCCTCCTAGTGAGAAAGTTGTTGCTAATATCCAGCCTAAACCTCCCTTGCTGCAGCTTGAGATCATTGCTCCTTCTTCTGTCATATGTCACCACTGAGAATGATCCAACTCTGTCCTTTTTGGAACCACCCTACAGGTAATTAAAGGCTGCTATCAAATCCTCTCAGTTGTCTCTTCTGCAGACTAAATAACCCCACTTCCCTTAGGCTCTCCTCATAAGTCAAGTGCCTCATCCCCTGAACCATTTTTGTTGCCCTCTGCTGGACTCTCTTCAAGTTGTCCACATCCTATCTATAGTGGGGGGCCCAAAACTGGACACAGTACTGCAGCAGTGGCTTCACCAATGCAGTATAGAGCAGAATAATTACTTCCCTTAATCTGCTGGCAAAGCTCCTACTTCCTTCAATCTGCTAGCAATGCAGCCCAGTATGCTGTTTGCCTTCTTGGCAACAAGGGCACACTGCTGACTCATATCCATCTTATTGTCCACTGTGACTCCCAGGTCCTTTTCTGCAGAGTTGCTGCTTAGCCAGTCAGTCCCAGGCTGTAGCGGTACATGCGATTGTTCCATCTGAAGTGCACGACTTTGCCCTTCTCCTTATTAAACCTCATGAGATTTCTTTTGACCCAATCCTCCAATTTGTCTAGGTCACTCTGAATCCTAGCCCAACCCTCCAGCATATCTACTACACCCTCCAGCTTGGTGTCATCTGCAAACTTGCTGAGGGTGCAGTCCATCCCATCTTCCAGATTGTTAATGAAGATATTGAACAAAACTGGCCCCAGGACCGACCCCTGGGGCACTCCACTTGACACCAGCTGCCAACTAGACATGGAGCCATTGATTGCTTCCCGTTGAGCCTGACAATCCATCCAGCTTTCTATCCAAGCCATACTTCCTCACCTGGCTTGCAAGAATGCTGTGGGAGACAGTATCAAAAGCCTTGCTAAAGTTAAGGTATATTATGCCGCTGCTTTCCCTGCATCTCTGCAGTTCTGCAGTTGTCTTATCACAGAAGACAATCAGGTTGGTCAGGCCCTTGGTGAGTTCATGCTGTCTGTACCTAATCACCTTCTTTTCCTCCAAGTGCTTAGAAATGAATTCTTTGAAGACCTGTTTCATGATTTTGCTGGGGAGTGAGATGAGGCTAAATGGTCTGTAGCTCCTCAGATCCTCCTTCCTCCCTTTCTTAAAGATGGGCACTGTATTTGCCCTTTTCTGGGCAATTGTCCAGGACCTCCCCTGATCACCATGAGTTTTCAGAGATAATGGCCAGTAGGCCTGCAATCACATCAGCCAACTCCCTCAGTACCCTCAGATGCACTGCATCCAGTCCCATGGACTTGTACACATCCAGCTTTTCTAAATAGTCACTAACCTGTTCTTTCACCACTGAGGGCTGCTCACCTTCTCCCCAAACTGTGCTGCCAGGTGCAGTAGTCTGGGAGCTGACCTTACCCGTGAAGACCAAAGTAAAAAAGGCATTGAGTATGTCAACCTTTTCTGCATCATTTATCACTAGGTTGCTTCCCCCAATCAGTAAGGGACCCACGCTTTCCCTGACCTTCCTCTTGTTGCTAGCATACGTGCAGAAACCCTTCTTGTTACCCTTCACGTCCCTTGCTAGCTGCAACTCCAGTTGCATTTTGGCCTTCCTAACTTCATCCCTGCATGCCCAGGTGATATTCTTATACTCCTAAGTTGTTGTCAAAGCTTCCACTTCTTGAAAGCTTCCTTTTTGTGTTTAAGCTTACAGAAGAGTTCTCTGCTAAGGTGGTCACTTGTCACATTTGCTATTCTTCCTGCACATCAGGATCATTTATTCCTGAGCCTTCAGTAAGGTTTCTTTAAAATACAACTAGCTCCCTTGGACTCCTTTTCCCTTCAGACTGGCCTCCCAGAGGATCCTGACCATCAGTTCCCTAAGCAAATCATAGTCAGTTTTTCTGAAATCCAGGATCCATATTCTGCTGCTCTTCTTTCTTCCTTTTGTCAGGATCCTGAACTTGATCATCTCATGGTCACTGCTGCTAAACTTGCCATCCACTTCTGCATCCCCCACCAATTCTTCCCTGTTTGTGAGCAGTAGATCAAGAAGAGCACAGCCCCTACTTGGTCTCTCTAACACTTGCACCAGGAAGTTGTCTCCAATGCTCTCCAGCAACTTCCTGGATTGCCTGCACAATGCTGCATTGCCCTCCCAGCAGATAATCAGGATGACTGAAGTACCCCATGAGAACCAGGACCTATGACCTGGAAATTTTTACTAGTTGTCTGAAGACAGGCTTATCTACCTCAGCCTCCTGGTCTGGTGGTCTATAGCAGGCACCCACCATGACATCACCCATGTTGCTCTCCACTCAAACCTTAACCCAGAGACTTTCAACAGACCTATCTCCAGTTTCATAGTGGAGCTCTGAGCAATCATACCCTTAATTATGAATGTGCTATAATAATATCTATCCAGCTTCAAATTATTCCACTTGCCTTGGGAAAAGTGGTCAGAAAAACGCACCCTACTCATCCTATCGGATTAGAATTTATTAAAAGCTAAAGAAGAGCAGCATCACAATTAGTTAGGTAAAGTTTTTTTTAGATAATCTATATAAAAATTGTTAATTTGTAAAATTTAAGCATGTGTTTCACTGAAATACCTTTCCAGGAACCTCCCACAAAATAAATTAGTTGTTCTGGTATGAGCAAAAACTAGAAGGAGTTAGTACTTACAAGCCAGAATAAAAATAAGAAGATAGGAGATGGGGATGCATTAAAATGGAATTGTATTCAACAGCTCTGTTTCTATTGTAATCTTGTATGCATTTAAAGACCTATATTTTGTTTAATGCTGAGGTTGCAAACTGGAGCACAGTGCTTTTATAAACTCTCTAAATAAGCTAAAGGCATAAAATAAGTTAGTTTCTGAACAGCTGTAGGGTCACAGTCCAGTGCTGGCATTTTCTGAATAGTCAGTGTTATTTCTTTCAATATAGAATGGGTCTTAGAGCTTTGACATGTCAACTCAGCCATGACAAAAAACATGGACTTAATCCAAAGTGACTTGATTCTGTCCAGCGACAGTTGGCATGATTGGAAAAAAGGGAGAATTTATCTCCATTAGGCTCCACAGAGTGGAACTTAAAGTGGTCTGAAGAACACCTGCTCAAGTCATGACACCCTGCTTACAGTTTTACTTAAAAGCAGTAAAGTCCTGACATTTAAGATTGAAAATGAAGCTAGAATGTAATCTTTTTAGCTTCTCTAGGGTACTTAAATGTATAAAAGCTACGGGGCCAAGTCCTTAGGCCCTTACTCAGTTTTTATTCGTTCTTCTGGTGGGCAATAGTATCCATGAGTAAACATGTATATTGCTGCAGAGTTTATTCATGCATAGCATGTGGAGCCCCGTCTGAGCAGCCTGGGCTGGCAGGGGACCTGGGTGGTCAGCCTGCCAGCCTAGGGTTGCTCTGACCAGGCTCCATGGGCTGTGGAGGGGCTGGCTGAGGCATGAGGGTTCTTCAGTGTGGGAAGAGCCCGCAGGCAGCCACTGCACTAAAGCACCCTCAAGTCCCAGTCAGCCACCCTGCAGCATGTGGAGCCTGATCAGAGCAGTAAGCCCAGGGCTGCTCTGACTGGGCTCTGTGTGCTGCAGAAGGGCTGGCTGAGGTATGGGGCACCACAAATACTACCCTGCTGTGGAGTTTATTTTAGTTTTGTGTACCGTAACAGGGGTGCACATGTAGACGCTAAGACATACTGTACAGTTAATTAATGTAGATATACCCAGGGTATATAAAAGGGTATTTCTTTAAATGGTATTGTTTTCACATGAGTAAGAAAAGTGTATTGAAGTGAGATTGAGGGACAGAGTAGCTCAAAGACATTAACCTACAGACTTTCTTGGGCAGTTTTTCAAAACCTGTCTCTAAATTTGCTCCTCTGCATGCAGAAAAGCATCTGTTACCAGCATTGTGTATATACGGTTTTACAGAGCATGGTGTCATTTCTTTAAAACTGTACTCCAGTGAGATTTTGGTCAAATGATAAAAAGGCAAACCTCTAATGTGGCAAAAGGATAAATGCCATGATTTTATCACGTGTAAGTTTCTTATTACTTGGAAGACCTGTGTTTCATTGTCTTTTCTAAGTGTCTTTGTCACTTTTTAAAAAGGTAATAACATGGCTAAGGGTATGTCTACACCACAAACTCACTGTTCTACATACATGGACACTCTTCATGAGCTACCTTTTGAGTTGGAAGCAGTGTAGTTACTTCTGTGTAGCACTGTAGGTGGGTTAATTAACACAGTCTCTCAGTGCCCCAGTCAACTGAGTACTATATACACAAGCCTTCACCTTCCCTCTCCTTTTACACCAATGGGTAAAGGAAGATGTTAACTAAATTATTACTGTCAAATTTCCTCAGGAATGAGAAAACATTTTCACTCAGAACATAAGTGGCTTGTTATTTGTCTCTCAGTCTGGGAATTTTTTTCTCTAATTTGACAGGCTTTAAACAAATTGTTAGCTTTAATTAAGTTTGAAATGGGACAAATGCATAAACTTAAAAAGCCCCTTGCTAGGATAAGAGGATACAATAAAATTAGCAGTGAAATTCACAAATGGCATCTCTTTTGCTATAGTGATTGATTGCAGCTCTGTAATTAGTTGCTGTGAAATTTCAGGTAGGTTCGGTTTTATTAAGATAATTTTGGGCATCCCAGAAGACGAAGAAAAAGAGATCACTTTCAGAGTATCATGTAGAAAAGAAGAATACTAAAGTAGTAGAACTTGGCTAGTGGAAAAGGGCTAGTACAGTGTTTTGCAGTGATTTAAAGTGAATTCCCCAATCTGTTTGTTTTATTTGTTTGGTGTTTTCTTTTATGATATTTTGGAAGGAAAGACGAAAGAGTGACTTCAAATTCCAATACAAGAAAACTTTGAAGTACTAACTTTAAAAATATGAATCTTCAAAAGTACATATCCTAGCCTTTTATTTTCCTGAAGGAAGGTGCATGTTAGCAGGATAAATTATTTGAATTAGCTATCCACTGGCCTGGCATCTAGAGTACAGTTAGTTGGTTGTAGTATGGAAGAAGGAGCAGAGAAAACCCCATCTAGCATGGAACTACTTAAAGGGCATGTCTACACATGCTTTTACACATGCCTAAACTTAATCCATATTTGCCTAATGCACTTTAAGTCGATTTAGGCACTCATCTACACATGCACGCACTAAGGCTCATTAACGCTGTTTGTGGACTGTCTTGGGACTAAAGTTAGTCACAAGTCAGTTGACATACACAACATTAATGTGCCTTAGCATATCTACACATGCATTAAGGCACTTCAGCTATTCACGCCTAAATTTGATGCCTGCTTTTGCAGGTATCAAAGCTAGACATGAATTGCCTAAAATCGCTATTTTTAAGGCACATTAAGAGCATGCACATGTAGATCTGCTCTCTTAATGCAACTTAAAAATGGCTGATGCACCTTAAATCAGCACATGTAGATGCACATAAAGGAATGGGAAGTCTGTAGAAATGAACATCCTTTCACCCTTCAGGCTGTTCTAAACAAGCCTGATCCTATTTACCCATATCCTAACTAGTGGTATGCAGCAGTATAAGGATGTGTGGGTAAGCAAGGCATGAGCCTCAGGTGCTGCTGTTGGGGAGCATGGACAGGGGGTGGAGGAAGAAAATGTCACTCCATTTTTGGGGGGCTGTTTGGCTGCTTGATATGGGTGCCTGCAGCAAAAAAAAAAAAAAAAAAAAAA
>NW_017728993.1:44302192-44317104 GCF_001723915.1 Gavialis gangeticus | reverse complement strand
AAAAAAAAAAAAAAAAAAAGAGGTAACATCTCCCCTTAGCAGCAGCAAACTCCAGCTGCTCCTCCTGTGCTGCTGTCCACTGCCAGAGCCTCCAAAGCCAGAGCCCTGCAGAAAAGGTAGAGGAGGAGGGACTGCCCTGGGCACAGTCTGGACCAGTTATATTTCTGATGGCATAGGAATTGTTGCAAGAGATAGCAGTTGCCCCATTCGCCTTTACCAGGAACAACAAAGCAAGGCAAAGTAAAGAGCTTTTTTTGCTCTGAGAATAAGGAGTTTTTACCCCTTCCTGAATTCCCAAATACACAAGCGTGAAGGCTGCTTCAATGTGCTGGAATTCCAGCCCATCAGAGCAGTTGAGTCTACCACACTCCAGCAACCTCCTGTGCCTCATGTATCAGTGTCCCCACATTTAAAAATGGTGGCAGGGTGCTTGAATTAAAGCTCATTGAATGAGTTTTAGTTCAAGCACCCTGTCCCAGGGGGACGCAAACAGAGGTCCCGAGAACCCCTCCCGTGGCAGGACCCAAGGCCAAGATAAACTCCCAGAAAAAGGAAACCAAAAGCCCTAAGGAGAGGGCTTACTTACCTTTAGCAGGGAAAACCACGCTACGCTGAGAAGAGCCGCCGGCGCGGTTTATCATCGGCTTTTATTTGCAGCTGTCATCATCAAAAACCACCGCCTGGCAGATTTAAAAGCCGGCAGCAGGGAGATGAGGAGGAGGGCATCTAAACCAGGGACAGGGGAAGAAGCTGTCCCCTGTACTGCGGGACCATCGGAGAAGAGGAGCTGTGGAAGTCCAGATAGGGGCCCACCAGAAGGGTCCCAGCCCTCTTAAAAGGGTAAATGCCCAGCTCGATAGGACAGCTGGATAAAGGAGGACAGCATTGAGGGATCCTGATGACCAGAGATGCCAGACCTGTGGGTGTGGCGGGCTGTGGCCCAAACCCCTGCTGTTTCTTTCTTTTCTCCTTTTTTTTCTTTCGTTTATTGGTTGATATTGGTACCTCATAGGGCACCCAGAGCCTGAACTGGGAAGCATCCCCAATTGACCCGGAGGGTCAAGAAGAAGAGTAGAGGCCGCCTTGGTGAACCCAATGGCTCGGAGGTAGGGCCAAGGCAGAGGTTGAGACAGGGCCGTTCCCATACTCCCTAGATACCTAGGGTGAAGAAAGACACTGAGGGATGGGCAAGAGGGAACAAGAGCAGGAATGAGCATCAAAGAGACATGCCAGTGACCCATCACCTGGTCATCCTGAAGACTGGCGTATGGTTGGGGTGCAGGGGAGGTAGACCCCCAAGAACGCCTGCAAGGGGCAGCACCTGGTCCACGAGTTTCCACGAGGGAGAGTCCCACTACTGAACAGAAGATCAAGTCATGGCAGGAGTGTGTTGGGGTCTCACTCGGGGTTGAATGCAGACCAGCACCCAACTCTTGGGGACACACCCCAAGGCTTGGACTGGGCATGTGCTCCAAGGCTGCTAGACAGCACCTATATCAAACTAGATTGGCGCACACCTCCATCACCATTTTTAAGTGCGGGGATGCTGATACATGAGAAATGATGACACTTTAATTAGAGTGGCTTTCGGAGACATTTTAATTAAATGTCACCTCCCCACCTCCAGAGCACATGTAAAAGTGCCCTTAGTTTCTCAGTTTTTCACCATACAAGCTATTTCTTTCTGCCAAAACTAACTGCACTGCAGTTTAATACACATTATGTATCTTTGAGAGATTTATATATGCTATTTTTAATAAATACCATATGCAGTTTGACTTACCTTTCTGATATTATTTTGCATGGCTGCCTAGTTAAAATTGCCCATAAAGGGTAAACCACCTGGAAATGAAACAGTGGTAAAGATTAAATGCTATCATGGAGGATACCAAGGGTAAGAAAATAGCAGAGATCTATTAAATGGAGACAGCCGCAGTCTGGCTCTCCCTATGCCAGTGAAGTTTATTCTTCCCAGGCACAGCCTAGGATCACAAGGATGCTAAAACCTTAAAAGGAAGAAAGGGGATTCATTAAGCCATCAGAAGCTGGTGTAGGAAAGAGTTAGGAAATAAGCTTCTCTCAGACAGATTTCTTATAAGGAATCTTGCCATAATCTCTGAAGCATATAGCAATTAGTGGACGTGTGCAGACATTCAGTCTCCTGGGAGCTACATAACCCTGGTTATTACAGGGTTATTTTTCTCCTAGAGTGGCTATTTTTGCTCTGGGAGAAAAAAGCCTGAATGTTTGTACAATTCTGGTTTCTACCGGGAAAATGGCAGTTCTCCTGGTAGAAATCAAATGTCTGTAGATAGCCAGAACCATTATAATTAATTCAAATAAATCAACAGTATGATGCACAATGCCACAATTTTTATCTTGCTGCATAAGCAGACCTTACTAAATTCATGTTTTTGGCTGGCAGAAGAGTCATAATTTGTACTTGCCATAATTGGAATAGATTCATAGATTTAGGGTCGGAAGGGACCTAGTAGATCTTCTAGCCCGACCCCCCGCCAGGGCGGGAGAACAACAAAACCCCAAAACAAGAAACGGGACTCAAATGAGTCCAGCCAGGTAGGCACCCAGCCTCTTCTTAAAGACCCCCAGGGTAGGGGCCAGCACCACTTCCCTTGGAAGTTGGTTCCAGCTCCTAGCCGCCCTAACTGTGAAGTAGTTCTTGCGGATGTCCAATCTATACCTCCTCTCCATCAACTTGTGCCCATTACTCCTTGTTATGCCAGCGGGCGCTAGGGGAAACAGCGTCTCCCCCAAACCCTTCTGGTCCCCCCTAGTGAGTTTATAGACGGTCACCAGGTCCCCCCTCAGCCTTCTCTTGTGGAGGCTGAACAGGTTCAGGTCCCGCAGTCTCTCACTGTAGGGTCTGCCCTGTTGTCCCCGGATCATGCGGGTGGCCCTCCTCTGGACCCTCTCCATGTTGTCCACATCCCTCTTGAAATGGGGCGCACAGAACTGGACACAATACTCCAGCTGTGGCCTGACCAGCGTCGCATAGAGGGGGAGGATCACCTCCTTGGCTCTACTCAAGATGCACCTGTGGATGCACGACAAGGTCCGGTTAGCCCTGCCAACCATGACCTCGCATTGTCGGCCCATGTTCATCTTGGAGTCAATAATGACTCCAAGATCTCTTTCTGCCTCCGTGCTCTCAAGTAGGGAGTTCCCCATTGTGTAAGTGTGTTGCTGGTTCCTACTGCCCAAGTGCAGCACCCTGCACTTGTCTGTATTGAAGCGCATTCTGTTCCTGTTAGCCCACCCGTGTAACCTATCCAGATCCCTCTGCAATCTCTCACTCCCTGCTAGTGTGCTCACCTCCCCCCAAATTTTGGTGTCATCAGCGAATGATGGTCCATGTCCTTCAGACTGCTGCAATTATCAAAAATAAGGACTATCTGAAGACTTTGGAATTTGGCCAGTTTTATATAACTTTGACTTCTAATTTTCTATCAAAAAGATGGTACCTTTTTAAAAAGCAAAACAGTAGAATTATATTATTAATTGCCTTCCAAATGTTCACAAAAGTATTTGTGTGGTGTAAAAGTGTGTGTGAACAGAAGACATTTTTAAGTCTATCTTATCTCTGTTACTGAAATACCCTGAAAGGCTAGCACTATGAAAACATTTCCTTTGCTGAAAATTTTGTTGTGATTTAAGGGCACTGATCTAAAATGTGAATGATTTGGAGTGAGAGTCCAGTCAGACACTTCCTTCCTGGAAAGTCATTTAATAGGTTATTTAAAATAGCTTTGAAGATCTGGGCCTTAATATCTCTGAGCCTCTGTTCCCCAACTGTGGTGGCAACCATCAGTCCTCCTGGATTATGGTGTATGCATGAGGGACACCCAGACCTTCAATGCACATGCCTGGGCAGGAATTTTTGTTTGGAGGAGTGGAGTCTGCCCAGACCTTCCATCCTCCCTTTAGGTCACTGAGACAGAGTCCAAATACCAGACTGAGTCCAGATGTTTGGTGCCTCCATGGCTGTAGTTGTATAAGTATCTGGGAATCAGACCCAGGTCTTTTGTGTGGTAGACAAGGATTCTACCACCAAACCACAGGGGACTCCTCTCCGCAACTGTAAAACAAAGATAATCATACATCCCTACCTCATAAGACTGTTATGGATAAAGTCCACAGATACTATGGTAATGATGGCCATATACATACCTTGACAAGTAGGCAGTTGTAAAACTAATATCCCAGAACTGCAAGCCAGATTCCCCCAGGAGAACCCTAAAATATGGGACTGGAAAGGACCTCAAGGGATTGTCTTCCCAGAGGCAGGACTAACTTTATCTGTGTGGTTTATTTCTTTTCATGTGAAATAGAGAATGATGATCTACTGCCTCTAGGGCATCTTGAACCCTCTTCCTGGAGCCCTCTCAAAGTGTGCAGGAACCAAGGGTGAAGCCATTAGGAGATGGACATCTTGTCAGCAATGTCTCCAGATAGAATTTGTAGAAAACTTCCTGCTTGGCTTCTGAGGAAAGAGCCCTGCATGCTACCTCTTGTGAGATTCCCATGTAATTTTTCCCTCCCAGAAAAAAAGATTGCAGAGTTGTTTTTCTCTGGAATAGCCACCCATTGGCAGTGAGTAGTTCAGGATTAAAATTGTCCTCCACCCTGAGGCTAGAATGAATATTCAGAAAAAATGAATTCAGTAGCACTGCTTAAGGGAAATAAAAGACAACCTCTGTAACGTTAAAATATCCTGTGCCTTTGGAATACACAAGCAGCATTTGATTAAGGACATGAATACAGCAGATCTACTCATGTACTTCTCATTTCAGAAGAGATCTTGTGCTGCATTAAATCACCCACATATTTCTCAAGATTTAGCCCACTTATTCTCTTAGCTTAATCCACACAGAATATAACTATGCTACAGTTTTAAAATAGTAATTGTACTGAACAATCATTAATAAGTAAACTTAGACACAACTAATAATTTATAGTATAGGACAATAATGTATAGCAATGTGATT
Organism: Gavialis gangeticus; assembly: GCF_001723915.1. Taxonomy (NCBI): domain Eukaryota; kingdom Metazoa; phylum Chordata; order Crocodylia; family Gavialidae; genus Gavialis; species Gavialis gangeticus. Next base: position 44,312,098 of record NW_017728993.1, on the reverse strand, counting down.
GGCTGAACCAAAAACATTAAGATCTTCTATCTAGATTAAAATAGCAATATTTTAAGAGGTTTGTATTGTTGATTTTGCAAATGTAAATACCCATCTGTTTTTACAGCTATTGACATTTTGCATATCAAGCAGTTTAAAACATATTTCTGTGCTACACAAACTTTGTCAACGAAACAGGTTTCAGGCACTTTTGTGAAGTTGGATTTGAGATATAGGAGAAAGGTGTGTTACATTACTAGTTACACAAATATTTGTAGCAGAAAGATTGTTTTTTAATTTAGTTTGAGTGCCCCAAGATATATTCTCTCTACCAGCTACATTCTCGTTCTTCGAATGTTTCATAAATTCTAGCTCAGTCTGCTAAGAATCAGTAGGTAGATTTTGTACATTTGGGTCAGCTTTTACTAGCTCTGTATAAAGGTCCTGAATCAGCAAAGTACTTTAACATGTGCCTGACTTGAAACACGTGTTAGTCTCATTGAAATCCAGTGTTTGCTATATGGAAATGGATTATACTGTTCACATAATAGCTTAGCATTAAGCTACTGTTCAAATACTTTGCTGATCAGTTTTCACAGATCTTGTTCTTCAACTGTTTTTCAAATGATGGTAAACTTTTTAGTCAATAAATAAAACCAGACATAAGAGCAGTGAATTAATTTAGAATTGGATTTTTTATTTTAAATCCTTTTTAAAAATAATTTGACTCTCAAGAATTGTCCTTTTAAACTGAATTTGGTATCTTTTGTGGAAAGGTTGTATAAAGTACAGCAAGCTGCCTTTGAATGATGTGAAATTGAAGAAGTATATTTCATTCTTTCTATACAAAACTATGCAACTGATCAACTAACTAAACATCCTTCTGATTTTGACCCTTTAATAGCTCAGTGTCCTCATTTTCAAATTTCAAACTTATCACATACAGTGCCAGAATAATAGAAAATGAGGTTAGCACATGTATTACATTATTCTTTGCTTAATGGATATAACTAAGTCCTAAGTACAGCACTGCCTATAGGTATAGGCAGGGCTGTCACTTGGAGGGGGACTGGTGGTTTGAGAAGCCTGTGACTGGAGTTGTCACTGAGAGAGAGTCTCTTGTCTATAGAGAAGATAAAATACATTATTTTTATGCCATTGCCTTAGATGCACAGGTGATTTTGCAGGAAGCCGTGCAGCTTTGACATGCTGTGAGAGGTACCAATGTGTAAGGAGTCCTATACAATGCCCATTTTGGATTGTGAGTTCAAGCACACCATAGAAAACTACAGAAGTGCTAAGTCCTAAGATGTTTAAGGTGTGATATGGAAGTGGAGGAGAAAATGCTGAGTCGGCAAAAAAGAGACAAAAATAACAAGGGAGTGCAGAAGAAGGGAATCCAGTTGTGCAAAGGAAATGAGGCAAGACAGGAAGGAAATGGAAAAGTTGTTAATAGTAAACCAGACAGGGCTTGGGAGTTGTCACGGGGAAAACACAAAGGACGGACCCCGAGGGGTCAAGGGGGATCCCTGGGGGCCAGAACACCCCAGGGAAGACATAAAGATAGAGTGAGGGAAAATCCCTTACCTGCAGCTGGAGCCGTGGCGAGACCGGAAGTGGCGGCGGGACCCATGCGGCTCATTAGCAGCGTCTTTTTAAAACTGCAGCCATCCGGATAGAAGGGGAAGGAAGATAAGAGGCATGGCGAGCGAGGCAGAAGGGGAGAGAGCGGTGAGAAGGTCGACAGGGGAGATACTCCCAGGACCCCTTCCTGAAGGTAGAGGGAGCAGGAATGCATCTCACAGGGCAGAAGGCTGCTTTCGAGGCCCCAGGAGGAAGATGCCAGCAGCAGGCTAAAGAGGAAAGAAGTGGCCATGCTACACCCCGACGCTGGACACCTGGGAGAGGATCTGGGCATCAGACAGGCGAGTGGGGTAATCTGGGTGGGCCCCAGAGAAGAAGGGAGAATGACGGGATTTGAGGCGCCGGGTCAAGAGGGACCAATACAGGTTCAACCCAGCTCCAGGGACAATCCTAAGTGGGAGGCCGAAGGCTTAAGCAGCAACAGGGGCTACTAGAAATAAAACCCAGGACATAAAGTGGCCCTTCAGGGAATAGAAAATAGCCTGAGCTGGAAAGGACATCGAGGGGCTGCTTAACTCATAGATCACTCTCTGATAAAAAGGGTAGAGAATGGCACTAGGGTGCGGTCAGGCATGGGTCAGGGCTAATCAGGGTACATTTGGACCAAGCTGACCGATTGTGGTAGTTAGAAGGTCATGGGTGTTGTAAATAGTCTTTTCTTTTGGTTTTTGTCTCCAACCTTTGGAAGGGCTGGGAGGTGGGCAACATAGAGCCCTAGGGCCTACCCGGCAGGAAGGAGGGCTCTGCCTTGGAGAGGACCAAGATGGTTGGGCAGGCCCATAATGTGTGTAGCTTGTATTTGGGTGAAGCGTGACGCGTAGTTCCAGGAGAAACTAGGATACCTGCAGGTGAGGGTCAGGTCGAGAAAGATATCAGCAACCCGTCATGGCTGGGTTCAGGGCAAGGTACAGGGGAGGTTGGAGCTTTGCAGAAGACTTCCACCCTAAGGCCTTGGATCTAGACAAGCCCCAGCAGTCGGACCCCACCACTGAAAGAACCATAGAAGTCATGGCAGGCGGGATTGGGTAAAAGACTGCCCTGGGGAGGAACGTCTATTTACTAAGACCAGAGGGACGGACCAAAGAACAGCCATATATATCCAAAGCCGGGCGGCACGGGACCGAATGATCGAGGCCCAACGGGTGCAGGACTGATGAAACCATGAATCAGTTAGCCATTCTCCCATGTGGACATCACACCCAGGATCCCCTCAGCGTCTACCTCAATTATTCACGTTGCCCATGAGTGTGAGGATTTGGCTCCTAATGCATTTAGTTTACAGGACAGCATAGTACACAAGTACACTGGTAACTGTAAGCAAGTGAGTAGTCCCATCAAAGGCAGTGACACACCCCATACTTTAAAGCAGGTGCCTGAGTGCATGGATGGACTGGGTTTATAATGAATGTGTTTTTTAGCAGCAGTCAGTAAATAATTCTGGGATGTCACATTGAAATTAACAGATATGAGATCCCTCAGATGTATACATGTGGAGCAAGAAGGAACAATTTTTTTTATATAAACTATGAACATTTTCATTTCACCTTTTTTTATATGGGATTTAGCCTGCCTGTCCACTACATCTTATCTTATGTAAACCAAGTATCATTCTAATGGACATACTCATAAAAGTTGGTTAACTCAACTAGTAAGGAAAAATCAAATTTGCAAGTGCTTATAGAAGTAGAAAATTACCAAATGTCATGCAATTCATAATTTGTTTTGCAAAATTCACCTCAGCTACAGTATACATCAGTGACCATATCATTATGTTCAAAATCTGGTGTTTACTACTATTTTCATATTTTAGGGGTTTTTTTCCTCAAATGGAAACTCATTGTAAAAAGCTACATTGATATTTTTACAGTATTCACACTGACTTTAGGAAACCTTGGTGGAAAATGTGTATGCTTCCAACTACCCTAAGATTCCTTTTTCACTTTAAATTATTTTTCTGAGAAAGTACTTGTGCACACGTGACTAAGGGAAAGGGATAAGTTTCCAAGCAAGCCCTATACAATGAATGAGCCAATCAGATTACATCTGTACGATTTGCCCAAGCATATACATCCATGACACACACTTCTGGCACTAGTCACTTTTTATATGAGAATTTGAAAAATGTTTCATTGGGTCCATCACCTGAAAACATGGTAATCTCTGCACTGCTGCCACACCCAGAAGTTGAACTATTTAGAGCATCAAAGTCAGACAGTCTTACAAATATTAAGCAAATAACTTTAAATATAAGAGCCTGATTTGCTCCAGTGATGTGGAGAGGGAGAGCTCAGGGACCAGTTACAGCTGCTTGACTCTGGTGAAAGTTCGAGTTGTACTGGGGCAGCTCTAGCTGTCATTACTGTCATGCCCTGCCAGATATATCTTACTCATGTGGCGAACCTCTACAGAAGAGGAATTTTTCATTGGCCTTCATTTACTTTAAAGTAATGTAAGTAAGCCCAGCTCACAGCCCTTTTTGCTAAAAACAATTTGTTACTTCAATGTTACCACGCAGGGCCTGACCAAATCTTGGTCCAAATGAAGCAGATATGGAAACAATTTCTAAATAAGCTACACAGTTGGCATGATGTGGAGTAGGTAATAATTTGAAAAAAGAGTCAAATTTCATTTTAATTATAGCCAATATGCCTCCTGAACCTACACTGAAATTACCATTGAGTTTGGGGCACACAGACACCACAGTAGAAAATGTTGCTTTTATATGGAACAGTTATTTATGTAGTTATTATCATGTGCCTTCCTAGAAAATTCAGCATTTTTCAGTTGCTTATCATCAGGGTGATCATCACTGAAGCTTCTCTTTGTTTCTCTTCCTTCCCCAAACTCTTCTTTCTTCTTCTTCCTTTTTTTCCCTTTCTTCCATGTGTTTCATCATATGGTGTTTTATCACTACCTTTTCCCACACTTCATTCACTAAAATTATTAACAACCACTTAATTAATGATATTAAAGTATTTTCACTGGATTTTAGATTTAACTTCTACATCTTCTGAGTACTGGGGAGTTCACAATTCCTAAAGTCTGATTTACCAGTGACCTGTTCAACATGGATTAAATGAATTTTTTTAAAAATTAAGTATGTTGGCATATCATGATATTTTTATAGGACAAACACTACTAGGACAGCATAATGAGTTATATAGTGCAAACATCCTTTAACTTACTGTCAGAATGCCTAAGCGAAAGAATTAACCTAAAGGACATAGAATTCATCTCTTCTTGAGGGTCTCTCACTTCTACACTGGGTCCCAAGGAGATTCAAAACTGGAAAATGAAAGTCAAACGATGCAACTGCTTTCAAAATGCCAGTGCAGTTCCCATAAATATTTCATGAAAGTTGCAGCTACAGAGTAGATCACCATTTTTATTAGTTGGATTTTGCAGAGCTAAATCTCTGAATTCTACTTATCATAAAAATGAACCATATACTTAGTAGATGCATAGTCTATACTGTTTTAATGTTCATGCTTAATTGTAAAAAGTCTAAAATGAAAAAACAAGGAGAAACATTTCCTATAAAAGATGCTTTGTTGAACAGAGAGCTTTGTGATCTATGGAATTTTTAAACTGCCTAACCTTAAGCGCATCCCATTTTCATTATTGCTGCATAGTAATGCAGGTATCTGAGTACTGAAATTAATAGCGAATAAGAAAAATCTCTTTCCTGATGACAGTTTTAATTATCTGACGGCAATAAAAAATTAATACATATAAATAATTGTCAGGGTAATGATAGAGCTGTCCACTGGTTAAGTTTGCATTGTATCTTACAGTAGCACTTTTATTTTTTCTGAAAACATTTTAGTATGCCCAAATCACATTAGCAGGTACTGCAAATCAGTAGTTCTTCATGGTGAAAAAATCCAAGTGTACACTAAGAGAACTATTATACGTGCTGGAATCATAGACTAGTGTAGCCACTGAGCTGTATTTAATGGGAAGGCTAGCTGATTGCCCTTAAAATCACGTGTTTTAAACAAACAGCTCACATACCAGATCCAGCCCACAGAGCCATTTTGCCCAGCCTGCAAGGCTTCCAGATTTGCTGAGAATTTGGGGATGGAGCTGCAGAGCTCTGCTGGGCATGTGTTGGCAGTGGGGATGAAAGTCAGCCTTGTTAACCCCCATGCCACTGCTTGCCCTGTTGCCAGCTCTGAATCTGGCCTATGAGGGTCCTTGCAGTATGGATTTGGCCTGTGAGGCTCCTTATGGTACAGATCCAGTCCATGAGAAGCCAAACAGTCCAGATCTGACTCAGAGCTGCAGGTGAATTGGAAACCCTTGCTGTAAATAGGGGGTGTCAAAGATATAGCCTGCAGGCTGGATCTGGCCCACGGTTCTTCCTGAAGGTCTCAGGCTGAACCCGGCATGCTGCATGTAGCTCACTCCTGCATCAGGCCGGTATGCTTGATTACACTAGATCCAGCACATGCACTGCATACAGCGCACACAAGACCAGACCAGCACTGGCACCAGACAGCTCACTTGCTGGATCCAATGCTCAGGACCATGAATTGCCCCCACACTACTCATCCAGGCCACAGACTGGCTCTGTGCTACTCATTTGGCTCCCAGGGCCTGATGAGTTTGACATCCCTGCCCTAAAACCTCTTCCATGTGGGAAGTAAGTATTTACAATCATTAGCCAGTGTTTGGGCACTTCTATTTCTACCCTTAAAGGGATTATTTTGACCTTATATTTAACTTTTTTTCTATCCTTAGCTATTCTCTAAAGTCCCAAGAGAATTTCAAAATGCTCAAATTGTTTTGACACCCCACCTCCTCCACTAATATACTGTTTTGATTAGGTCATGATGAGCGTAATGTAATTCTGTATTAAAGTCATTATGTACCGTATGTCTTAGATGGAATGGGTTGCAATAAGTGCATGCATCTACACGTTTGATTAGTGCAGCACGATAAACTCTGGCGCAATTTGCACTAGAGTTAACAGCTCCTGGACGCAGCATCTACAAATGTGCCTGGGACTGCAGCAGTTTGAGCCAGGAGGGAGCAGACCTGGCCTGGCGGCAGGCTCAGGAGTTCAGCCCTGGGCTCCGGGTCACGACTTTGGGCAACAGAGTGGCTGACTAAAATATAAGAGTGCCCAAAGAGCAGAGCCATATGGTTAGGCAGCAGGCAGTGGTATGGCCCCATGCTGTCTAGGCTAACTGGGTGCAATTTATATCAAGGTCTGCGTTTACATGTGCATATAAACACCATTATTTTTGCCGCTGTAAGATAGCACTGTTCTATTGTGTAGCAAAAATTAGTTTGCTGCAGTCTAATAGCATCACACATGTAGGTTGTGATGCTTTACACAACAGCAAATTAGTCTACTGTGCAGTTAAGTGCATGTGAAGATGCACCCCGTGCAAAGGTAATCTTTAAAATAAATGGATTAAATAGAGTTTGTGCCCAAAGTTGATTTCTGTCCCTCTGCATACTGAATCTGTTTTGGTATCTTTTTCCTTTACACACAGTTTGGTTTAATTTTTTTCCTTTCTTGGTGTGTGATCTAATTTTTTCTGTAATTGATCTTTGATTTACTTCAAGTGCCTGAACTAAGTTAATTAATAAAACAAAGTGGAGTTTGAAAGTGTAGTTTTGGAAGAACTATAGTACAGACATTTGTCATTAAGGTTTGCTATTGTGCTGTCCTGCATTTTGATCATGTTACTTTTAATTATGTTCTTTATTTATCTGACCTATTTGAACAGGATCCAGAGCTAGTGCGTAACATCTGTCGCTGGGTTAGGCAAGCTGTTCAGATTCCTTTCTTTGCCAAGCTGACCCCAAATGTCACCGATATTGTGAAAATTGCCCTGGCTGCACAGGAAGGTAACAAACTCAGATGCGAACGTTACACAATTATCCACATTTACATGTTTCTTGCAGAAACAATAGTAAATAGTAACAAAACTAATGTAAAAACAGGTTGCTTAAAGTATTTAAAGTAAGTATAGCACTGTTAAAAGATGCCCTACTAAATTTTTGCTTTGTGCCTTACTGTAGTATTTAAACATACAAAGAAAATACCATGAGGTAAACTATAAGTTATTTATAGATGGAAAACTATCATATCACCAATCCATTGTACTTTACTTGTGAGAATGTTTGCATATGTATAAATTGTATTTGCCGTTATATGGGTGCATCCATCAAATTTTGTTTCCGTTTTGGGATAGGATTGAATTTTGTGCTGTCTTTTTTCTTTCCATTTTTTTTTCAGTTTCAAAATGCAACATACTAGCAAATAACATTTCCAGAGAGATAATAGATTCAGTAAATTAGGATGAGGTAGTATTTTTTTCTGTCTTGCTCTTTGTTTAACTTTAATACTCATTATATGAACTAAAATTAAGGTCCAGGTCCACCATTGTAAAATAGTCCATTAGCCAGCATAGGTAACTCTGAGAGGATCACCTCAGTGCAGGGGGGATCCTATAGAGCCAGTGTGACATATTCTATGCTTAGGGAACATGATCCAAGAGAAGAGAGATCTACATTAGGGATCTCTATGCCCCAGGTTTCCCTAGCTGCTATGTCCGTACCTTAGAACTCTTGTGAGCGATTCATGTTGTTTTCAATTCTTTAACATATGAAACTGGTAAATCTAGCACTGGGCTTTAAATAATTTTTGCACTCTCCATTATGATTTGCAAATTGGGCTTCTTGGCCCTAGGTAAGGATCTGGGCCTAAATAACAAGTAACAAGTAATCCATTTTCATATATGTTTTCCTCTGTTATTTTTATACAGGTTATTTAGCAAAAAAAAAAAAAGTTCATTCATTTTGCAGGTGCTGCAGATGGTGTTACAGCCACCAATACTGTGTCAGGACTGATGGGACTGAAAGCAGACTGCACACCTTGGCCTGCAGTTGGTGGAGGAAGGAAGACCACATATGGTGGTGTGTCTGGTAGGTGTTGCCCTTTTAATACATAATGCTTCCTTAGAGGCTAAGAAAACATCAGGAGGTCCTTGTAGTGGGCTAGAATATCATGTCTGCAGTAGCACTGAGTTCTTAAAGCTCACTGCTGGTCAATGTTTCTAATAGTCATGACAGATGGAACAGATTGAGTGTGAAGACTCTTGTGTTGCCCTTTCCTTAATGGTAAAACACTGCAACAGAATACTGCTATAGGGTCACTAGAGAGAGAAGAAAATCTCTTCTCTTGTGACCCACAGTTTTCCTAGAATTTTTCATTCTGTCACAATTGTCAGGCCACATGTTAGACAGAGGCTAATGAAAGGGCACTGTAAGGGGAAAATATAAACATTCTGGATGCAGTATGTGTTTCATAGGCTGAACTTGTGCCTTGCTTTTTCCTATCAGACTGCCTTAGAATAGATTCTTTTGTCCTCTTTCCACTATGGAGAAAAATGACTCATCACATTAAGTAAATAAATGTTTATTTGTGATTTCCTTTCCTTGTAATATTTATGCTTTATATATGCATTATATTTCAGTCTGGTGATTTAGAATTTGATTTTAAATCTAGCAGCAAAAAGTTTTGTACTCTAGTTTAATGGTTGTATGCAATAATATATTAATCTATTGACCCTCTGCACTCTGTTACTGTGACAACATGAACTTGGCCCTGCAAAGACAGTGCTGAAGGCTTCTTGACTGTACTGGTATGAAGATTAGTCTCCTTGGTGATAGAAATAGTGGTAAACATACATAACATAATAGTATCCCACTGTTCAAGTAAAGTGCAGCTGAATTAGGTCAAAAAGAGTACTTGGATAAAATTTAAACAAAAATCCTTTATGTCATGGAACTGTGTTATTTTGGAAAAATGTAGGAAGATTTGGTGTGATTTTCCTTTTAGCTTGACTTTAAATCATACCAAGCATAAGATAGTAAGTTTCCCCTGGCTTTAAACAGTGACATAACAGTGGAAAATTATTAAGGGGGACTACTATAGAACAGTGCAAAGGAAAATAGAAGAAAAGAAAATATCTACTTATTGTATAAAGGTTATTTCTTATTGTGTGTCAAACAAGGTATCATCATTTTGGTCATTTGCAGAATGGGGGGCATGCAAAAATAAATAAGTAAAGATATACAATCTTACGATTGTAGTACTTTCTGTCAGCCCATTTCAATTTCTCCAGGCTGCCATGTTGGCAGAATAAAGAATAAAGGAGGTCACAGTGGGTGCTGTGCATTAAAAATTAATAAAAGAACTATTGCAGTAGTATTTTATATAAGTAACACCATTCACACTTTCTCATTTAAGCTGCAATTTCTGAA
>NW_017728993.1:44288728-44297192 GCF_001723915.1 Gavialis gangeticus | reverse complement strand
TTTCTCACAGTGGGTGCTGTGCATTAAAAATTAATAAAAGAACTATTGCAGTAGTATTTTATATAAGTAACACCATTCACACTTTCTCATTTAAGCTGCAATTTCTGAATATTTCTTCCTACCATAAGTCTGTCTAATAAAACTATAAAATTACCACATTATGAAAAGTGTGTCTTTTATGTCACAAATTTAAACATGTATATAGTATAAATTATAGCAGCACCTGGATACTCAGCAGTACCTAAGGGCCTGCCAGCATTTCCATATTTTTCATGGTTTATGGTGCTGTAGAAACAGGTCCCAGCCTGGGAGAAGTGAAGCTTTTTGTTTGTTTTAATACATGTGAAAAGGAAAATACCCTGTTACAGTTTTTAGTTTTTTGTTTTGTGCATGTTTGTTTTTTCCCCCTTCTGAAGTTATACCAGTATCAAACGAAACAGCAGCTGGCAGTTTGGAATAGAATCTTACATTTTTGGCCTAAACCTAGTTTTGTTAAAAACCTTAATCCAGTCAGTTTTTATGTTTTCAAAGAATGTGCCATGATAGACAAATAAATAAAGGTCACTGAACTATAATTGACATCATTAAGGTTTCATTCCTTCAGTTCATTGTGTATATGAATGCCCCAGAGCCGGTATAGTCAAGAGAAGTCTGCATGAGCAAAGCAATAGGTCTCTGCTTAGTGATCAGGGTCTAGTAATGAATTGTTTTAGCAGATTCCTAAATGTACACATCAGAGAGCTAACCAATTTCCTTAATAAGAACATGACAAAACAGAGAGTACATCTCTTGTTAAAGCCAGGGAGTGGAAGACGGTGTTCCTGAGCTCTCTTGTCCAGTTGCATATCCTTAAGCAAGACATTTGACCTTTCCGAGCTTTACCTTCCTTGTCTGTTAAACAGCGATAATGCTGCTTACATGCCTGTGGGCTTGTTATAAAGTGCTTTGTGATCCTTGGATGAAAGTCACTACAAAACTGTAAAAAACTACTTTTATACAGTTTTGATTTGTTTATTTCAATTTCAACATAGTTATTCAGGTTTTTGCTGTTCTTTCAGAAATATGAGAAAACATTGATAAACGTTTTGGGACATTTTTTACTTTTGATATATGTCAAAATCAGTGATCTTACAGCAGGGATAAATTAGGCCATTTTAGAGATAATTAAGTTGCTATCCAGGGTCCTTTAGATCATTTCCCAATGTTGCATTATTCCCTACAATATGTTGTTGAGTTCTTTGTCCAGTTCATGGAATGGAATTGAATCGATTGCACTGGAATGGAATTGATATCAATCTGGTTTGGGTTTTTATTCTCTTCCTCCTTTCTTTTTCTTTCTTTCTAAGCTAAAATGTAAGGAAAAATGTGTTTCCCTCATGATGCCTTGTAGTATGAAAGTTCATTTTCTTACAGGTTGTTGTTTTCTATTCTACCCAGGAGAGCACATAAAACAACACCAGACTCTCCCTATGCCTGAAAGAAGGGTGCTTGTGCCTAAAAGCTTGCAAAGAACAATCTTTCCAACTATTTAGTTGGTCTAATAAAAGATATCACATCTACCCAACAAAACCTTGTCTTTTTAATGGAGATTTCTTCTAAAAAAATTGTATAGTTTAATATAATCTGTCCCATTGTGGCTATTTATTGCTAAAAAGGATACATTGTGTTAGTGGAATTAATTCCAAATTCTACTTTTCCTTGAGTAATATAGTGATTTTAATAAAGGCTTACATTATGGTAAGTCAGTGTCTTCATCAAGCTTTGGCCTGACATTTCAACTTCAGAACTTTCCCTAGAAATGAACTCTTTAAAAAGACTTAATGGTGCATCTTCTAAGTAATGTACACTACAGAAACATATGTGCATAAATTCTATCCATTTGGCTATCTTTTCTCTGGTTTGTTTACAAGTGACTATATCCAGAAGTGATTGTAATTATACACCAACCCTTAGGAAAGATTTGTTTGAAACATTTTTTTCATTTATTCTTATTAAAGTATTAGTGTAGGGAAATATGTTCATTCAATTTCTCTTAAAGGACTAAACATAAATAAATAAAGGAAATAGCTCCTTACAAAAAATAACTGCCCAGAGTTGCAGGAAAGTCCTAGAGACAAAAATCATAAAAATATGTTTGTTATTTTTTAAATCTGTCTTCAGAAATAGACTTTGAAGTTATTACTTTCAATATTATTTTCCCATTCAGTGCTTGTTATAAGTTATGACCTGTTTTAAATTACTGAATTGTAGCAAGCACTGTCATTTCCCCCATTCTGCTCTATTACTTAGTTGATTATTTTGACTTTAAAGCAGGCACTTGAACCTGGGTGTCTCTTCTCTCTCTCTCTCTCTCGCGTGCTCTCTCGCTCTCTGTCTCAACTAATGAATATTAAATAATCTTTGCAGAGTGAAACACATTCAAGAGGACCCACCCCAAAATAGTCAATAATAAGTAATAAGGACACATACCTGGTGAGAGAGATCCAGGATCAAATTCCTGGTCTGAATCAGAGCAGGGTTGTGATTATAGGGGGTCTTATGTCCCAGGTAAGTTCCCTGAATACCAGGGAAACCTCACAGCTGCTTTTTTGTGATGGAGTCTTAAGGATCTGATGACAGTGTGTTACAAAAAAATAGATGCAATATAGATTTTCAGGAACTTGAACACAGTGGAATAGAATTGCACTTAGTCACCAAAGTCAATGTACATGTCCAATACTTGGGGTAAGATCAGGCTGTCATTTTCTGGTGAATTCTGTAAGTTTTTTATACATCTGTACTTTTTTGCATGTGTAGTATTAAGGCTTTGGTTTGTTTTGGTTTTAAATTAAGTAAGTATCATATGTGTTTTCATGACAAATAACACTGACTGGCTGCAAAAGAGATATTACCATCTGAAGAACCAGTAACTAACTTGAAAATAGTGTGCGTGTGTTCTATAGGTACTAAAATAGATGCAGTATCTCACTAGTATGTTACCATACTGTCAATGGCTGTATCTAAGATGCTTCTCTAAGATTCTCTTTAAACTTAAATTTTAAAAATCCATAATATTTTCATAAGCTTTCACATTGTACTCATATATTTCAAGTATGTAATCAACCACTATATAGTATAGGCATGTAGAGTATGTATCAGAGGCAACATTGAGTAGAATAAAAATTAACATTGACTTTCCTGTATTCATTTAAAAAACTAATTCCCACTTAAAAAACTGAATATGTCCTCTTTAATATTACTGTTCAGAAACAAAACAAAATTACAGTATTCTGCTGTAGTAGTTGCACTATATCATAGCACTGCTTTCTCCAATTATAGTAGTATTTTGTGAGTAGTTTAATTTTATGTTTCACAAAATCAGTATATGAAAATGTGTATGCTTTAGTGTTCACTGAAAAATATTTTGCAGTAGGTGGAAGAATTAAAAAATTACATATATTCTGTTAACAGTGAATTTTTCTGTGTAAGAGTGACTGCTGATCACCGAGAGACCTTAAAAGGAACATTTGTTCAGTTGTTAGATGTGTGAGCATATAATCGTTAGAAATGAGAAAAAGCAGTTAATTTTAGTTACCTTTCAAGTAATTTAGTGGAACTGTCTCGCTTCAGAAAAACACTGTCATATAGCAATTGTGCCTTTTTAAGGAATGTTTACAGGATGTTATTTCATTAAATTAAAATGTATGTATTCTATGAAACAATTGGCATTATTAATAGGCACATATATATTAACCTATTGAAATGTATAAATTCAGTTGAAGGGGAGAAAGTTGAAGGCACAGTATAAGTTCTTATCTTTTTAGTTTAATTTTATGATATATTGTTAAAAGAAAATCTGAAGAAAACAAGCATTCACATTCATTAACACATTGCTCTCAGTGACTGCATGGTGTTGATTTTGGTCAGTGGAAAGGAATACAAATCTGTCTATCATCGGAAATAAAAATATGTGTGTATATATCCTTATGTTAGTATAAATATTCATTGAGACACAGTTTAAAGAATATATATTAAAATATAATTAGAAAACTGGATAACACAGGAGCACCAAGCAAATGTATGCCATATTACAATTTTAATTTTAGGTTATTATTTCTGTTAAGTGTAGCTCAGCCATTAGAAAGACTCATTTACATATATTATGTACAGATTCACAAAGAATTCTCCTTTTCCATTATGTCTTTGCTGCAGTCTGATTTCTCTCAGTGTACTGCCGTCACTGGTCTGTGCAGAAGAGATCAGAGCCCTAATAATAGATTTTTGACAGTGAGCTTGCCTGCTACCTGCCCTACACAAATCCTCACTGTTCATGTTTGCTTCATGGCAACAAAGCAGACAGAAGGAAAATGCCAAGTGCTGAGTTTGAGGTACAGCCCTGCCATAGCTTGACATTTCAGCAGAATAGCACTTTATGAGATGCATAATTTTTCATCTGGGACTCAGCTGCCATTTTCATAGAAGCTTGCAGCTCATCGACTGACTGGAACTAGGGCAAAGGTTTACAGCATAGATCAAGGTCTACATCTTTTCCATACCTATTTAAAAATAAGTATTATTCTGCTGATAAGGTATGAGAACTATGCATAGTTATTCCTCACTTCTATTTTCTAGGCTATTTCTTTCACATAAATGAAAACACTTTACCAGGGTAACACACGTATTGTTCTCAGTCAAATTTTGAAAAAAAATCTGTAATTGAATTTCTTTACAGAAAGACTAAATAATCACATATTATGAGTGAAGCACAGGTCTTTAGAAAGAGCATTTTAATATGGCAATATTTCCTCCTCCTCTTGTTTTCAAAGAAGCTGTTCCAAGCTTCAGTTTAATCGAAAACTCTTGACTGTGAAAGCAAAATTAGTTTGAAATTTATTATTTTTATAGACGGAATATAATTTTTCATATATTCATGCACATGTACTTGTAAAAAAAAGTGTGGTGTAGGTACACGTAAGTGGCTGTTTAATTTAGAATTACACATCTCTGTGAGCTTCAGTAACAGTTCACCATGTCACAGTTGCATATAGAACAATGGTACAGTACATTGGATTAATTAAAGAAGCCTTGCAGAGAACTGAATTCTCAGTATGTCAAGATTTCAATTTTATGTTAAATATTTTCTAAAGGCCAGACCCTTAAATCTCAGGGGCTGTACCAAGCAGTGAGCTGTGAATTTAACCATAGGCTAACTGCTAATGATAAGGAAAAGAGTCCAAGTTGAGGCAGCTGTAATACAGTCATTGGATTAGGCTATCAATCACTCAGTTCCCTGAGGAACAGGCAAAGAAGACAAAACAGTGAAGAGGGAAATTAGGAAAGGAGGGCATGACTAGAATGAGATTCTTCACCAAATTTATCTGTTAGTTGGCCTGAATCCCCCAAGCATCAGACAGAAATGTCCAGCTTTGCTTTCAGACTAAAAGCCAGTGCATTTGTTCCAAGCCCTAGAAAACTATCAAATCATCATTGACTATTGCTAGTATTTACAGGTTTTGAAAAGTGAAGTGTATAAATTGTTATATACTGCAGTTTTGATAGCATGTAATTAATTTCCATATTACAGGTGTTGAATACTATGCATACATCAAAGCTCACATATATGTCTAGTGAAAATACAATGAATACATCAAAGCTCACATATAATATGCCTAGTGAAAATAGTTCGTTTTTACATGCTGAGGGGTTTTTATGTCTTTATTTGAGCATATACCACTGAGCTGCCAAACTGTATTGACTACAGTAGTATCCACTACTAAAAACTAGTATCAGAGAATCATTTGGCTGAAATCAAAAGTTCTCTTCAGGCATGTTCTTACATAATAAATCATTATGATTATGACCTAGTCTATCCAGACATACACTCAGTAATGCATCAAGTTTTAATTCTGGGTGAAAATGGCATCAATATTGTGGGAAATACTGCACATGGTTAAAACAGTGGAACTGACTGAACCACATTTTCTCATAAAATGGAACTAACCTTTTGACGTAGTTAGCACAGAGGTCATAGCAATTTA
Source organism: Gavialis gangeticus (assembly GCF_001723915.1). Lineage (NCBI taxonomy): Eukaryota > Metazoa > Chordata > Crocodylia > Gavialidae > Gavialis > Gavialis gangeticus. The sequence goes on along the minus strand of NW_017728993.1, from coordinate 44,291,175 downwards.
GGGCTTCATTACACATTACACTTTCTGCTTCTCAAATGTCGGTATTAGTCTTAGCTCGAGTTTCGAGCAGTCACACGTTCAGGCTAAAAACCTTCTCTGACTAGTCCTGACCTGCACAGCTGTGACTTGCCACTAGAGGGCTGGGAAACTGAGGCCTGATTAGGAGCTACAGCTGTGTGTTGCCACTGGAGAGCTGGCAAGCTTCTCTTCTTGCTTTTCGTGAGGGGTGGATTGGAGAGAGAGGTTGGTGGGGTCAGGAGCTTGAGGTTGGAAGCGAGGGAATTTAATGATGAGGACTAAGTAGAGAAATGGAAGGTGAAGAAGCAATGGGTGGGAATGGTGGATGGGGAAATGAAGGAACAAAATAGATAAGGAAATTAGTGAGGAGGTTTTTTTGGAAGGTTTCTGTGTTAATTTATTGCAAACTTATTTGCAATGATGAATAGACATAACTGCACATGATGTAAAGTACAACACAGTGGAGGAGATTGCATAGGAAGGATCCAGCTCACAGTACAGGGCCAGCTACTACTGGTTCTATCAAGGTCCAGTGAAAAATTAATCTCTTTATGCTTCTGACTTAAAGTAAACACAGGCACACAAAGTAGCCTAAGATATTTTTAGATTACTTCTGGTATTAGTTATAATGCTGAAAGCTAAGACATTTTTATTCAAATAAAATTCTTACTGCAGTTCATTTTTAGAGGTCACTGTAGAGCTACAGATGCTTGTTATAATGTCTTACAGAAATTATTATAATTATTGAAAAATTACTTGGCATTTAAGTATATTTCCATTTAAACTAATATGGGAATAAAAGTAAAATACCTTCAAGAATTCCAAATTGGCACATTAAACTACTGAAAAATAGTGCAAAGCTTTGGTAAAGCCTGTTTCAAATTTTGTTTTCCACGAAGTCTCATAAGACCCACAGTATATTGCAGCCATCAGGCCAAACCTTTCTCACTATACTTGCTCCAGAACCCCACAGAAGTCACTAAAAATTTTGTCCAAGTATATATTAAGCAAGGACTAGAGAACTTTTATTTGTATGCTAGTAACTTAAATAATTCAACAGCCATCCATACAGACTGAACCTGCCCCACCAATAGGGTAGATTTACATGGGGTGACAGGAGAGGGGGAAGAGGATAAAGGGGAGGCACATATAATCTGAGACTGGGAGGCTTTTAGTGTAAATCCGTGAGATAGATTTAGGTGAAGTAGGCCGTGCTGCTATCTGGGATGTGCTGTGGCATGTTAAAGCATGTGGATTGGCTATCCAACGTCCACAGCACTCAGGAGAGCAAAAATCAGTCCTCCTGTCCTTACGGTGTGGCAGTTAATACCAAATAGAATACATTTTACATAGAATCAGAGTCTATAAAGTATTGGGACTGGTACTGTGGCACTGTGTCTGAATATAGGGTTTGAAAGTTCAGTGAGCTTCGATACAGAAAACAGAAGAGAGGTATTGGCACAAAAAACCTGGGTCTAGGTTTGGATGAGTTCACATGTGTATATTGTAAGATCCCATGTAATTAACTTTATAGGGCCTGCAGGCAGCTATTTTGCTGACTGTCTTCCACAGAAGACCTTGTAGTAGTTCATAAGAGTGGTCTATTATCCACTTTACCTATCACAACACAGTAGAAAAGTTTTCTAACTTTAATTCCAAATAATGTCAAGGATCTGTCAGATTTTGTAAACTGCACTGATAAACAGTTGCATCAGCAGAGGTTAAAAATTGAGCACTAACCTACTGTGGGTCAAGTAGGTTTCAGTCTGTGCCAGGGCAGGATTTCATTTTGCATACCGATTTCTTGCATTTCATTGAGCATAGCTTGTATTGGATTCAGACCACATTTGTATTCAAAGTAAAAACATTTTCTCTTTATCAATAGAAATTCCTTCATTTCTGCAAAATGTGGGATTCCTTGTAATAAATGAAAAACTGGAGACTGATAGTGATCCTGAAAAGTCAATGATAAGGTATAAAGCACTGGACAGCTTGGAACTACCTCTTATTATGCCTTCCCGTCGACAGGGGGCACCCACCAGATTCTTCCTTTCCCAGACACTGCCACTGTCGAGAATGTTTCCCATCTTCTTCTCTACTCAAGTTGCCAGCTGACTGCTACTCAACTGGCTTCTCCACTGAATTGCCCATTTGTGGCTTGAAGATTAATTGGTACCACAATGGAGAAACAACCTCTCAAATTAGCTGGGCCAATGACTGGGGAAGGAGATTTTCATCACTGTAGTTTCAGCAGCGGAGGCAGCCCCCATGGAGCTGTGAGAGTTTGGATTCCCACTTTATCACCACTCCCATCCCACCCGTACACAAAGTGTCACCTACAGGTTTCACAGTTAAAAAAACCCTTTTGTTAGAAAAAATTAATGGCTTTCTAGAGAGAAGGAGAATGTTAAGATTTTTTTTTGAAGGGA
>NW_017728993.1:44280536-44288628 GCF_001723915.1 Gavialis gangeticus | reverse complement strand
AAATTAATGGCTTTCTAGATAGAAGGAGAATGTTAAGATTTTTTTTTGAAGGGAGGAAAAGTTTCCCCCTGTTTCTAGTGTGCATTTATGAGTGATTTTTGCTATTTCCCTAACTTAAGTTTACCATGATTTGCTATGTGCGGCCATACAAAGTACATTTTTATTTGCCTAAGTCCTACTAACATTTTATGGTTTTTAATAACCTACTTGAAAGTTAAGTAAAGCTTAATGTCAACTTCAACAATATATGCAGAAGAGAAAAATATTGACAATTTGTTCTATTGAGAAATAGGTTTGGATTTGTATTTCATTGGGCATTACTTCATCCCTGATGAGTTATCATCAGAAATGTTTACTACAGTAACTCACAACCACAGGGACATTTTTTGCCTTGCAAGTTTTCAAATAAATGCAATTAATATATAATAGTCAGCCAAGTGATCTGCATTTTAATGTGTGTGTATTCATGCAAGAAACAGTACTGTATGGAATGAGCTGTACAAACATCCTACTTAAAAGCAATAAATATATACAAAATCCTGTAGGAAAATTGCTATACTAATTCCATTTTTCAGTTAATCACCCATTTGCAACATCTATATTCCCAGGTAATTGCAAACATATTCCCATAAACATACTCTGTATAAAACTCATTGTTAAGACCTGGTTTTAAATCCACAAGGACACTCACAGTCAAGGATTAAACCACCATTATTTAGTCACAGTGAGAGTAGATGAACATCATTAAGGAAAGTGCCCTGTTGTGACTAGATATTTCAGAGTTTGAGGCATGTTCCCATGGGCCTATGCTATGTACAGAGGGCAAATGTGGAAAGGTACACAAAGTTGTGTTTAATGTCATGGGATTAAGAAAATGAAATTACTTAGTTTGTACAATTCCATTCCAATCTCAGTGAAGTTAAGAAAATTTGCATACAGAGGAGATTTTTTTGCTACTTGATAATACAAAAAGAGATTACCAAAATACTGGCAGCCTTATTTTATAGCCAACTAGCTTGAAAAGTGGTGAAAAGACAATGGATGTTTTTACACATGCTCCATGGAGTGGGGTGACAGGGTGCTTTAACTAAAGCAGCTCCCAAGAGCCACTCTAATTAAAGTGCCCACAGCTGCATGTGTATCAGCTTTCCTGTACTTCAAAGTGGTGGCTAGCATGCTTTAACTAGAGCTTATCAAACAAGCTTTAGTTAAAGCATGCCAACTGCCATTTTGAAGTGCAAGAACATGGATACATAAGATGAGGAGGCTTCCTGGAGCATGCTAATTAGCATGCTGCAGCAGACTCGATTAATTGAGTCTGCTCTGACACACTGCAATTACAGCGCATTGGAGCAGCCTCCCCATCCATCTCTAGGCACAAATTTGGTTGTATAGCATCATGCAACCATACCTATACACTTTACGCTCCTTGAGGCCTGACCTACTGGTTTGGGAAAACATAGTTTTACCAGTCCATATTCAGAATGTTGTGTTGAGCTCATTTCAGCATCTGTCATACCTGAATGTTGACTAACATGCTTATACTGGAAATGTCACATCAGTTGTGTTACTATTGAATGTACTAACCCTAATGGTTTTTCCTCTTTTTCTTTTGGACAGGTGCCATTAATATACTGCCTGTATTTCAGTACAGGGGTGGGGAGTAGACTTGGATAAACTTTATTCTTTAGGAATGCAAGTCTTGTAGATGAGGGGCAAGGTATTGGGAATCTACTTGGTTGTTTCATCTTATAAACTAAACATCTTCAAAGTCTAGCCAAGAGAAGATTTGACAGGCAGAGTAGAGAGAGACCTCACAAGGGGACCTAGTAGCAACTTCTCCCAGGAAATGTTTTGAAAATACCCAGTAGTTGTGCATTTCAAGAGTGAAGAGATTACTTATATCCTTCTGGTTTATAAAATAAAGTCCATCAGAGGATCAATCTCTGGCAGATATGCCAGAGGCATAGAAATCACCCAACAGTCCCTTGACTTTGCTGAGTAAAATTTTAACAAGGGGCTCCCATGAGCATCCTCCAGCATATTACTGGGGCTAAGATTTCTTTCATAACTGTGTTTCCTGCTTTGCACCTCTGAGAGCATGAAATGCAATAACCCTTGCTTACTGGTACGCCAGATCCTTCTGGGAGTCTCAGGTGGTCCTCCGAAAGGGAGGTTTGCCCCCTTATCTTCTCTCCCAATCCAAACCCCTATTATCATACAGGCTTCCCTCCGTGGTGAGCTTGTGAAAAACTCCAGTAGTTAGTCCTCTGTTTCACGTGAATGGGACTCCTCTGTGATGAACCATAGGAAGTTTGTCAAATTCTCCAGATCAACTCTGACATAGCCTTTGCCCCTTCCAGAAGCCCATTCCCACCTGCCCCAATCCAAATTGATGTAAATAACTTGTTCTTCAAAAAGCCTTGTGGGTACCTATATACAAGAGTGAGTGCCACGATGAAAATCCAGTGTATCTGCAAATGCAGTTTTGGTGGGTGGACTGGTCTGCACAGCCTGATAATCCTGAAGCTACTCATTACATTTTAGAAATATTGGGCAGTATGAGACTCAGTGCACCAGTTTGTATTAACAGTTTTCCTGAAAACACTGAGGCAGCTGCTTGCCCATTTTTTAACCTGACATTTATGCCTAACATAAATATCTTGCAGTAGGTCCATGTAAAGCATCTGGTGTTTTTCTATATTTTAATAAACCCTAATAACAGTATTTTCAATCTCTTAATGCTATTTCTCATATTCTCGTTCCAGTAGGTGTATGGAAAACACGTTTCCTGGTTTTAAAGGCTCCAAACAAATTTCAGCAGTTTAATCTCAGTGTTAGAAAAAGGATCACAGCAGCTGCTGTAGTATTTTGTATTTAAGCTAGTTTTTGTAAAGACTCATGACATGCTCCCTGGGAGCTAAATATTGACAAGCATGCTCTGGCAAGCAAGATCAAGCTTGGTGAATTAACACAGCTCAAGTCTCTGCATTGACACTGTAACCCAAGTCTGGAAACTATTATCCTACTCCATTTATTTTGGCTTTATAGGTGATACTGTCCACTTGAATTAGGGATTTTGACTGTATCTTAAATACTGTAACTGTAGATTAATTTAATTTAAGGATAAAATACTTCCAAGGCTGCTTTTGTGTATTTACATTTGATAACATCTTCAGTTTGATACCATGTGTGATGTAGCAAATAGCAGCATAAAACCCTTCTGACTTCAAAGACCCCAAAATAAAAAGCAAACATTGAAAATACTTATAAATAATATGCATCTTTCATACTGTTAAACCAACCACATCCCAGACTATCAATCTCTCAAAGGCATTGATCAAAAGCTAATCTTAGACATAAATTCATTACAGGATATAATTAAGGAGATTAATTTGTATTTGTATTCTGTAGCTAAAAAAACACAACTAGTTATTTTTTTATTGTGAATGTTTCATGTTAATTGAGATTACAGTTAACTTGTTGAATTTCTGAAAAAGAAATTAAGACAATCTGGGCTTCTTGAAAATTGATGGATAAACTAAATTGATTACCAGATATATTGGACAACATATGTTATTATGCAGTGTTTATGTGCTTGATAGTATTTCCTTAAATTACCAGTATTCGTTTTGATTCCAAAAATGGACTTGCCTAAGCTCTGTAGCACATTGGATATAAATGCTGGATTTACAGTGCTGAACAGATGTGTTAGAATTTCACAAAGAATATTTATACTTTTGTGAGTCCTCCTTTCTGAATATTCTATATAAACTATTACGTCAAGCGTAATTCGTGCAAATGTTGTTTTTTATTTTTATACGTAAGTTGCTTTTTAAATAACCTTCAAAATTCTTGCTAATACTGTGTGTCCAACAAGAAAAAGGAAGCAATCAGTTTTTTCTGAAAGACATTGCCCATAGGCCAAAACAAACAAGTATTCTTGGTATGGATGTCTCCTGCTTTCTTTTAATCTAAAATAAGAGAGAAAAAATAAAGCTTTCATGAATGAACACAGTAAGATTCCAGTTCTGTATTTGCTCTGTGCCAAAAGACTGTTATAATTGTGTGGAGCCCCATTTGGCTTTACTGGGTTTCTTCATGTAGATGAGTCCACCCATAAGGTGCAATGCACAGGATCAGGGATTTAGTGTTAAATGTACTTGACAGCCACAGCTGCTGGTTTTCAAGGAATGTCCTGGTAATGAGAGAAAGGAATTGCTTTCGCTTTATAGGTACATTGCATCCAATATAGTGCAACAGATAGTGACCAGTACCACAAAGCAAAGTTGTACTTTATTTCTGAACCATGGCATCAGATCAGAGAACATTCAGACATTTAGTGGGTAGTGGGTTGTGATCTGAACTGTGTCGTTCTGAGCCATGGGCAGCCAACCCTGTGTCATGCTGGGCCATGGACAGCCAGGTCACCTCAGGGTCAGAAGAAACCAGGAAGTCAGAAGCCAGGGGAACTAGATTGGGGACCCAGAGTGTCAGGCAGAGCATGAGGTCAGGAGGCTAGCCAGGTTAGGCATGGTCAAGCCAGAGAATCCCGGGAGTGAAGTCAGGAGGCTTCAGGTATCCAAAGAATCTGTCAGAGTCAGTAAAACCAGGAGCCAAGGGTACAGCAGACTAGGTACATGGTTGAGGCTTGTTACCCAAACTCTTTTCCTTCCACGTCAGAAGTTTATATGGGAAGAAGTAAGAGGTCAGCACTCCGGTGGCAGGGAGTGGGTGTGTGCCTATGCCCAGGTGGAGGATTCTAGCAACCTGTGTCTGCCTGGGTGGTCCACTGGAGAGGTGGCAGACCAGGGTGAGCCACTGGGTTGGATAATCCAAGGCCCTAGGTTCAAGGCAATGACCTAATAACCAAAAATTAGGTTAGAATCTCATTGTATGTAAGAGCTGTCTCAGTATCCTATATCCAAGCACAGTCAGATTTGGCAAAATTCAAAATCAGCCCATCTCTAGAGTGAAGCAATTTGGGGTGTAAACACGTCTACCTACCATATTTACCCAAATCTAAGATGACTGAATTTATGATGACTCCCCACTAATTCATTATACATGGAAAATTTATAAATTTGCTGTAATTTTCCATGTATTGAATCAAATTATTGGAGGGTCAATTTAAATACATCTCTCCACCAGTGCAGTGGGGCAAGCTGTGGCAGGAGGGCAGGCGGTAAAGAAGTCAAATAACCTGCCTCTTGCCCACCCCCCCCACACACCTTGCTCCCTGCTGCCTGCTTCGCACCCCCCAGAGCCTGCCTTTCCTGGCACCTGCCTCCCCCTACCACTTCCTGCCCCCCCCACCTGATCCCCCCTGAAGTACCTGCAGCCCCTGGTACCTAGCCCTCACCACTTGTCTCCCCTCCTGCTTGCCCTCCTCATGATGCCTCCTCTACCTTGTTGTCTTTTCCCCATGTTGCCATGTCTGCCCCCTATGGCTTTTGCCCCACCACTGCTATTTATTCTTTGACTCTAGTTCTGGCTCTGGCATTGTTCCAGCCCCAGCAGCACCTGGATCCAGCTGCTGCATGGCCAGGGTGAGGCTTGAGCAGCCATATGCTCCATACCCCAAACTGGAGCATGGCCAGAGATTAGCTGTAGCCAGAAGGTGGATCGGGGTGACTGGTGAGGGATCAGGAAGAGGGCAGGTGGGGAGGCAGAGGCTGCAGAGGTCAAACAGGGAGGAGTAGCAGCTGTGGATGTGTTGGGACTGGAATCCAGGATAAGGGGCTTTACCCACCTCCCCATGTTAAATGGGGGAAAATAACTCATCTTGGATTTGAGTAAATAGAGTAAATAGGAGTGAACATATGGGGCTGGTGGTAAACTGGGATTGTTAATAGTGCTGCATTGGCAGCAGCTTGCTCTTCTGCATGGATTTACTGTTTTCTAGTGGCAAGCCTGATTTATTTTACTCTTAACTGAGTACAGGCACTTTTTGTAGGAGAGTGTGGGTGGTTACTTGGATAGGGCAAACAGTTTGTAGTTAGGAGAGCTGACTACTACCTTCTGTAATTCAGGAAAGTCACTTTGCCTCGGATGCATCCCCCAGCTTCTCCTTTTTCTGTAAAATGAGTCTAATAGCTTTGTAAAACATTGGGCTATCCCCTGATAAAAGGTTCTATGCAAGTACCAGTTATTGCTGGTATATTACAGTAGCTCATGATAAATATTCTAAATAAATTTTTCAAATCAAATAGGCTCTTTTCTTTGTGGATCCATGGCTCTGAGTTAATTCAGCTCAGTTTTGAGCTGGGAAGAAATCCATTGAGCACAGTTCAGGAGCTGTTTTGTATTGTTATCAGTTTTTCTTTAATGGAAGCCAAGGGACTGAATAAGTGCAAAAATTAAGTTCCTGACTCACTCTCAGAGATGCCCTCATTGGATAACAATTAAAATAATCAGACAGAGCAGTGCACTGGAATTCTCCTGCATCCCTTTGTGTTGCTGCTGAATAAATTAAATGATTGAGTCCTTAGGCCTGTTAATCCTGTTATAATTTCATTAATGCAAAAGCCAGAATTAAATTATAGATGCAGGGTTCCATTTTGAAGTTGTCACTAACTGTTTTTTGTAAGACTGGTCACAAGTTGGATTGATGTAAATAAACTTATTTTGCTTATTATCTTCCATTATATTTAGAGAGAGAGAGAGAGAATGCTTTTAATGCTCAGGAAAAATAAAGTTTTAAGGATCTTTTATGCCATTAATAAGTTATGTAGCTCAGATATTTTACCATTCTGCTTTCCCGTTAAGGTATTAACCAATACCTTTCTGTTAATCATACCCTCTTAGCTAACATAATAGCATGAGACTTTCAATACGTGGATTTTTCCCCCATTGATTTACACTGTATGTAGTAGTCATATCACTTTAAAAGAACAAGTCTTTCTCTGTGAAACTGTCATTCTTACATATAGTACCAGAGTTTCATTAAAGGCAAAGCTAATAGCTGTCTCTTGGGTCCCCCTCCCCTCCCATCCCCACCACCTTTGTTAAAAAAAACCCCTAAATACCGTCATGTAAATTTCATTACAAAAATACAAGACTATAAGGAACTAAATATTTAGAAAGTGATGTATCTAGTTATAAAACCATAATTATGAGAAAGTGTTCTTGTATAACGAGCACTTCACATCTGTCATCCACTGTTTTAATGCCTATGGTATTTTTTAGCTGAATATTTCTATTATTACCATTCTGCAAGCAACTGCCATTCTTGAAACTGATTGATGTTTAGGAATAAAGCACATTTATTACATGTTGCCAACTTCTGAGGACCAATCTTATAACCTACAATGCCTTCAAAGGAGTGATGATACCTCATCTTTCTGGAACTAATCACTGCAGAAGAAAGCAAAAGGGTGAAAACATAATATTTTTTTCCAGAGAAGAACTTTCATTGCATTGTACACCATTCAGCTATAAAATGATTATAGTATTTTATCTGCCAAAGGTGACACTGGAGGAAGATAACTTTATACTGTATGCTCAGAGGGAGATGTTTGTATGTAGGGAGCTAACACTTTACAGCAGCTCAGCTTGAGATAGTGAATTTATTTCTATGTTGCTAAGACAGTGGCTACTCTTTCACTTTGTAGGTGCAGCCAGTGGTTATTAACATCTGTCCTCTCAGTGTCAGGATGTTCTTGTGTGAAAGTTTCTCATCATTGTGGGGTAGCTTAATTTAGTTCAATACTCCTGTAAAACAAGGAGACTGTTTTGCCCTTTCCAGTGAAACAAAAGTCCAAAGCAGCCACAAGTCTGGAAAACAAAATGATGCCCTTCTTGGATCTTGCACTAAATTTCCCTGACTGACATAGGTTCCCTCAGTTGCAGGGAAGCAACGTGTAAATATTGGCCAGCATATTTTCTTGCTGTTTAGTTTCTGCGTCTGTCCTCCACCTTTTACACAGTATTGTTCTCAAGAGGCACTATGCAATAGTTGAGGGCTCATTGCACTCCCATTGTTTTAGGTTATTCTGACTTAAGCTATGAGGGACTATCTACTGCACTTTGTGGAAAGGTCTTTTCAGATGGAGAGACTAGAGAGTATGTTTTGGAGGCATATTTTTTGTGA
>NW_017728993.1:44262508-44275536 GCF_001723915.1 Gavialis gangeticus | reverse complement strand
CCCACCACGTTTCAGTGATCCCCACTATGTCCGGGTTGGTGTCAGCTAGCAGGAGGGTGAGTTCCTCCTGCTTGTTTCCCATACTATGAGCGTTTGTGTAGAGGCATTTGAGGCCTCCTGTGTATGTGTGTGTGTGAGAGAGAGAGAGAAAATGAGTTTGAGTGCATTATGCGTGTCTAATAAAGATGCATTGCTTTTAGTACATGGAAGGTATACTTTGTTCTTAAAGCTCTTAATATTTTCCCTTCTGGGCCTCTGATGCATCCTAGACTTTTTTTGCTGACTGGGAGAACAGCGAGAAAGTTCATGTATCTATTGTGAAGAAGACACCATGTGATCCTAGCATTGGTGATTTATTTGCAAGCCCATAACAGTGGGGTCCTGACTGACTTGGAAATTAACTCTCATTCTTCAAAGTGCAAATCTCTAGTAGTATTACTTATTAATTTGTATTGATAGAGAATTAGAGCTATGGGACAGCAGTTTTATGGGACAGCATTTTTAATGCAGACACAATTTATAGTGACCCTTCTGCAAAAAAAAAATTGGTTCCTCACCAAGCACATCGTATAGTTAGAGACAAGTCAGTGGCCTCTGTTTTTCTGCATTTGGAACAGAGATGGCCCAACAGGTCTGAGCAGCCAGCAGGAGGAGAGGAGAGCACTGGTTCTTTTGCACTGAACTTCTGAATGAAAGCAGAAAAAGAACCAGCTGTCACTTTAGCACTCTGAAGCTATATCTGTTCTGAACAGTGCAGTGCAGACATGCCCAACCTAACTCTAAAACAAGCTGGCTCAGGTTCTGGAATCAATCCAGCTGTGGCAGCAGAGTTTCATATAGGCTGATTTACCCTGCTGAGAAAACCTTTGGCTTCAAAGCTTCTGCTATCACACCTGAGATAATTCTGGAGCCTAAAGTAAATAGAATAAAATAAAGCCCAAATCTGGGGAGCTAAGGTACTACTACTACTAATAATAATAATCAACTCAGTAGGTGGGAACCCAGCAGTTTTCTCATAGTCCCACAATTTGAGCCCTGGCTTATAACTATATCTATGAGAATATGACCTTTTCCATTTCAGCGTACACATAAGTCTTGTTTCAGTTTTGGTTTACTTGCATCCATACTTGTATGGCTTCACTTAGTGTTTCAATTCAAACATCTCAACATGAATCTAATTCAGAAACTATAAGTTTCAAATGCATGTCATGTTAGAAGCCACTAGATTTCAGTAACTAAAGCAATAAAACAAGTGGCTCTGGTGTGGCATTAGATCTTTCTTGACTGGTGATACAAGCATGTAGAGATTCCTATGTACTTTCATTAAAGGTATTTTTCACTTATTTCTTTTGCTTGGATTTTGAGCTGCTTCCTACTCATTCTGTGTCATACACACTTTCTTCCATAGACCTGTGCACCTCAGCTACCTTAGGTAGACCTATCAGCTCTCCTACTCTTGATTGTGTGAGTCTTAAGAAATAGAAAGTGTTGAAATAAATGATTATGATACACGTAGTGTTGAAATAAACATTTATTTTTACACTTTGTATGTGATGAGCCATTTATTTTAACACTTTTCACATGAAGTGTTGAAATAACAGGTTTTATCAGGGGACGTGTCATCCACTCTGTTTTATGTATATGTGAATATGGAAATGTTTCTATCTACTGAGTGTATATATATTTATACTATTGCAATGGCAAAGAATTCCTTCATCCACAATAGGGTCACTTATATTTTGCACACGCACCTGCTTAGGTGAATCAGTATGCTTTTAAATATGTAAAGTCACTGAACCAGTAGCAATAGGTAAACTTTAAAATGAAGTAACTGATGACTGGCTACATTAAGAGGCAATTAAACCCTCTTTAAGCTTTCTAACATTCTGGTTTGTATTTGTTTCATCTTCTGGTGCTTTTATGAGTTTTTCTCCCATGTATTTTGTGGACATCCTAGATAAGTGTTTGTTAAAATGGTACAAAAATAAATGTGTGGAGGAACTGTATGGCATTTTCTCAGCTATGTTAATATGTTGAAAGGAAAGTTAGAGACTAAACGCATCAGTTCAGCTGACTGAAATGCCAAACACCTATTTGAGAACCACTGAGCTCCTTGTTTTGTTTTCAAGGCATTTTGAGTCAACTTCATATTTTACCATATTATTATAACAGTGTTCCCAACTCTCATGATTTTTGGCATTGTTCTTGAAGTCTACACTTTGGGAAAGTGAAAAACCTAGCTCTTTCTTCTACACGTGTGTGTGTATTTCATAATTTCTCTCTCAAATGTTGGTTTCAGAATGGATGGGTCAGTGTAGAAGAATAGTGAATATGCATGGAGCTTTGGGGTCAATTGTTAAGGGGTGAAGGATACGTGAAGATTTGGGATCTCCTGATAACTGTAACTTAAAGTAAGCCATATGATCGTAGACTGGGTCCCAGGAATGCCTGCACATACCCAGAGCCATATTCCTACCCTTCCTTCCCTATAACAGTATTGCCAACTCCAGAAATCATGAGAGTATGATGTATATTTCCACTACATATACACATACTATGTGTACAAATTCCATGTGTGAAGTTTTTTTCCGTGAATACAAAGCACATGTAACAGTAAAGAAACTGTATGTGGTGCTGAGCAAGCTGCTGGTATGTATTGTTTGATTGAAATAATGTTAAATGGGAAAGAAAAGTTTGGGTGTAATGGTAATGTAATGGTAAACAAAGCTCATAGCAAAAGCAGTAGCTCATTACACAGTATTGTAATGTTGGAATTGTATATTGGAATTAAACCAAGTGAAAGAGTGGGAAAACAAGGTGCATTTCCTCTCACAACTCCTCTCAAATCTTTCCATAACTTCCAAAGATATCCAGTGCATATGGTTTCCTCCTTCTCTCCAGGAGTGGCCCCTGAGTTTTCTACCAAGCTGCAGCCAATGACCTCCATTACACTGGTGGTGCCAAGCTGTGCTCTGTATGGATCTGATGCTCGTTTGTTCTTCTCAGCTGACCTTTTAGCACATGCTTGATTTGTGACTATGTCTCAGTGTTTTATCACACCTAGTGACCCTCACCCTTTTATGGTCAGAGCTCAAACTGATTATATGTACAGCCAGCAAATGGCAATATCCCCAGCATCATATTTAGTCGCTTTCCCAACCTAGAAGCTTGCCCATCTACCTCTTGCAAGAAGGGGGATTAGGGTAGTAGCAAGTGACAGTGCTGTCGAGTTAAATGTGGTGTGGAACACTAGTTTTGCCCTCTAAAACCATGTCCATCAGAGATCTTTCCCTCTTGCCCCCACCCTCCACTCTTTTTTTTTTTGGAAGATGGGGAAATAGACTGATATTGCTGATTGAACTGGCAGCAGCTCTTTTTCTTTTGGGGGGATTACTTTATAGTACCTTTTTTAATCCTGCAAAATGGCGTGTGAGGGTAGAGCCAGGGTTTCTGGTCATTGAGTTAAATCACTTCATGCCGCACAAAACAGTAGAACTGTCAGGGACCACAGAGTAACAGATCTTTACAAAAGAAATTATGTGATTTCTGTGCTAGGAGAATCCTCTCCAAAAGATAACTAGTTTCCTAGTTTTCTAAGATGAAATCTGCCTTTGTCTACTTCAGGGCTGCTGTCAGGCATTGATCAAACTCCCATTGATCATTAACTGCCCGTAATCACAAAGACAAGATGACTTTAGGTGGTAATACTGAACCAATCAGAAACAACTGGTGTTCAAGCAATTAGAGAACACCCAGGGTACCATGTGACAAGGGGAGGATGTCCAAAAATATGCCAAAATGGAAACATGAATAAACTCTAAATAAAATGAAATGGGAAACATGGAACAAAATACTAAACTAGAAACACAACATGAACTAACTAAAATAGTTAACATATCAATTACTTCTGAAAATATGCCTTAAGTAGTTCTGATTAACTAGATTAAAAAATAGCTAAAGTATTACCTTTTAATTAAATTGGTATTTTTCAACAAAAAAGGATTTTATGTAAAAAAAAAAATGATCAGCTCTTTCAGCCAGCTCAAATTAACTTGTACAAGGAGCCCAGAATTTGAAACCTTCTTGTTTCCGCCTCCCTTCTCAGATCTTATATTGGTAAAAATCTGCCCCTGGGTAGAGGCTGCTTTTGTCCTTTGGGTAACTGACATCTACATGTTAAAAAAAAGCACAACTTTTTTACCTGTTCTCCTGAATCCAACATTTTTTAATGTAAAGAAATCTCCTATGACAAGTAAACATTTATTGAATAAGAACTCTGGTGATTTTATGAGCTTTACAACTGAAATTTTATAAATAATCAGTTCTAGCAATGCAGAAGGGGAGTGCAAACCTAAAATGGAGTTTTTGTTTTTGCTTTTGAATGTTACTGATGCTACCATATGCTGTATCTTTCTTTAAGATAAACTGGGGGAAAATAATAATTGGTGTTCAAAGTCGGGTATAAAATGAACTGAGAATAGTAAAATCCTGCAGCAGTTTCACTGAATAATCATTTGAAGCACTACAAAAGGAAAAAAAACTAGCAAACAAAACTGGAACTCCTGTTCCAGTTACTGGCTGTAACTTACCCACTTTGGAATGCAATGGCTGTCCGCTGTGTTCATTAAGTGAAAATAAAAATGACTGGGGTGCCATTAATCAACACACAACCCAGTCCCTAGTTTCAGAGTAAGCATAGTGACACAGGCATTAGCCCATATCTGTAAAATGGTAATCCTAGTTTTAAAGTCTTCCTCGTTGAAATCAGAGGAACTTTTGCCAATAACTTTGGTGGGGCTGGGATTTTACCCTTGAAAAATTATTCATAGAACTAAATATCATGAAACCGTTGTTTTGTAGGTGGGGCAAAATGTCTGATAATGTAAGATGCAAACTGATTTAACTAAATGCAAATATTTACTTAAATCTTTAGTCAGGAAATGTACATAATTAGAAGCTTTGGGTAGAAATGCCCAGGATCCCTTCTTTTTTTTGTTTTAGCGAAACTAATATTTGCAAAAATGTTATATGGGCTAAATTGTAAGAACAAAAAATATCATCGATTGTTAACAAGATTCAAGATCAGTAAATAATTTACTAGTGACTTTGGTAAATGCCCATTAGTATATAAATTAGCAATGGATCAAACCAATTCTCAAGGAAACAGGTGCCACTGAATACAAATGTTCTCCTGGTTTCTTGCTAAATCAGAGATTTTGAAATATTCCTTTAAACTAGTGCTCACATCCATCTTCAACATGATGTTCTGTGCATCTGTTTGTTAGTACATCCAGTGTTATGTGGTACTAATAGATTTCATTCTGGGACTTTGCACTAGCTGTGTATCATCTTTCTCTCCAAATGTGTCTGTTAGCTGGATTTTCTTCTGCATATAAATGCATTCACTGGCCATTTTGAAGGATGTGCTTGCTGCACTGTTTCATTAAACTGCTGCGTTATCGGGTAATTGTTTAAACATAATGCCATAGCACTATCAAAAGGAAAGGTGAACTAATGGCATTTGCAAATGTCAGGGATTATCTTAACACTTTTATTATAGTTTATAAAAAGTAGGTTCAGGGCATTCCATGGCAATTATTTCCACAGAAATTGGTTATTTAAATAAATTGCTAATTATCTGGATATGACAGTATTGAAAACCCTGCTAATGAGTTATTTGATAAGTGTAGCTTATGGTGGCCACCTACAGGTGGGAGAGAGAAAGAACATATAGAATAATTATGCCAATGAATAGGATGCAAGGACTTGTTTATCATTTGTGTGTTTGTCTGAGCATTTTAACAATATGGATTGTGTGAATGGAGTTGTTTCTAAATATTAATATTATACAGGAAAAACATGTGCAAAATGTGTTTTTGATGCCAGATTACATTTTCTTTATTTCTTTTTTGTTTAATCCCCAAACTTTCTCATTCAGTTTCTATTTACAGTAACTGATTATTTACAGTACCTGAATGGTGAACTTTTCTAGATAAATTCCCATTGCACCTTTTTTTGTCTGTTCTGACTCTTATGTTTGTTCTTATTACTTTGGTTTAATAGCTTTAGTATTGAAGATAATAACATCAACTCTCTTGCTAGAATGTATGTATATACAAAGAGAGAGAGAAGATGTTAGATATGTGTTTTCCATTTTCAAACTGCACAATCTCTAATTGTTGTTAATTACAAATGATTTGAATGTTTAATATCAGTTTATTTTTCTCTGTAATGTTTAATCACTTGTAGTACAAATCTGAAATTCAATTTATAAAGAATACCCACAGTGTAATTATGATAAGATACATAAATTAAAAGTAAAAGTTACCATACATAGAACTCCAGTTATAATTATGACCCAATTCCAAGTTTTTCCAGCTACTATACCATAAACACAGTTTACTTTACTTGTACGGCTGTTTTTGTGCTTGATGTATGTGGCTTACTTAAGAAGGGACACATACTAGTTCAAGATTCGAACTATGTGGTGAAAAAATAGATGATTTGTTTGGTTTATCATTTTAAAACAATGAACCTGAAGCTTGTCTACCAGAAGCCTCCTGTAAAACTGCTTTGGCAGTGGAACAGGCCCTTAAATGGATGCTTTAAGGCCCCTTTATGGTGCCAGGATAGTTTAAAGAGGCCTTAATGTAAATGGGAAGTCTCAGTATCCATGATTCTGAGATTTAGGAATCTTCTTCTCTCCCTTCACTTCCTGTGAATGGGTAGCTGGGATGAGGAACAGCTGAGCCAATTTTATTCAGGACTGTCAAGCTTTCAAGTCAAACTGGATGCCGCATACCAGCCCTTCCTTTAAGCTCAAAGGGCATTGCATCTGGCCTTAAGGGTTTGATTCTGCTGAGCTGCTTAGCAGCCATTGGGGATGACAGGTACTTTCCATTCTCCATAGCTTCCGCACTGAAGTTGCTTAACACTTTGCAGGATTGAGCACTAACAGAGGAAAAGTGACACCAAGGCCTAGATTGGTGAAGTCTCAATAAGAACATTAATTTCTCTTAAGAATTCCCTGCCTCTGTCAAGGAAAAATAGACATTTTAAAGCAAAGATCATCTCTGATATAACAACTACCAGTCTCTTGATATCTGGTCATTCTTATCAAAGCATGCACTTAATTCTAATTATTTGCTGAAAAACAAGGAAGGAGGCAATTTGGTGGACCAACTACTGTCTATACCTATGTCAAGTGTCTGTGACACTTGGTATAATTTTATTGCACTACATATCCCTGACTTTTTATTCCTCTTAATCCTGAATGCCCTGTGATTTCTCCTTGCAAAAATTAAACTAGAATCCCTTTTATTTACAACCAAAAATAATCAGCAGTTTTTGCATCTTATAATTTTTTCATTTTATGTGTCTTTAAATAATTGCATGCATTTTGCATCTTAATGGCATACTAAAAAAAGGCAGTTTTCAGCATGCAATAGAGTGTCATCTCCACCACATATTTTTCTATTTCTGTCTTTTATGTTCAAATCATGTTCCCATGCTTGAGGCCTGGATAAATGGGTTTTGGTTATTAAGTCTAGTAATTCATTATTTTACAGCCAATTATATGGCATACTCCATCCAGCCCTAGATAGCAGCTGCAGTTCTGCAATCACAGGAGCATCATGCCAGCAACTTCCTTGATACTGGTACTGAGGTATTGGAATTACCTATCCCAGTGCATCTAGGCACTTAGAGATGTGCTTAATTTTAAACTTGTGGGTAGTCTCATGGAAGCCCTGGGCTCTTAAATTCTTTGCTGGGTGGTACCATAGTTTCTTGTATGATATCAGATGTAGAGGACATCTGATATCAACATTTTACAAATTCCTGAATTTACCTTTAATTTAAAAAAAGCTGGAGTTAAATGTGTTTCACTTCAACATTTCCATATTTCCTTCCTCACTGGACCCCATTATACATTTCTGTAATGGGACCAGTTATCTTTCTCCAGCTGTTCTGGCATTCACCTAAAAATGTGAAGTCAGCATCTTTGCTGATTTGTTTTGCTCCTGCAAATACGTCATTGATTTTTTTTTCCTGCTCTAGTCTTGGAAGCTGTGTTTCAGCATTTCAGTCTACAGTGTGGTTTTTTTTCCACAATAAGTCACTCAAAATAGTGCACTATATTTCAGGCCTCACAGATTTTCTGAGACTGGAGGAGGCTTCCAAAATGCTTAGAAAGATGATGAAGTCAGTAGGAAAATGATTGTACCTCTTGTTTCCTTTTATACCCTTCAGCATTTCCAGAGCATGAAGGAAAAAAATGTTGGAATCCCAGTGACACTCAGTCAAACTTCTGAGAATCATCAGAGCCATTTATTTATCATCAGAAGATTTCTTGATGTGACTTTTTTCTCCTTTACATGAATTCTTGATGAATGGGCTACCCTTAGACCCTTACCCTTAGACCAATGCCTAATGAAGGGTATTTGTGCTCAAAAGCTTACAATTAAATAATTTTTTTGCAAAAAAATCTTGTTGGTCTAATAAAAAATATCACCTCTATCATGAGCCTTGATTACCTTTTCCTCTAGACCAATACAGCTACAACCTGGATACCTGACATATGGAAGATCTAGAATTTTAGTCGATTTTTAAATGAAATCTTTATAATTCCCAAGCAGGAAGCAACTGTGACCACCTGAAACCTGAGATACTGCTCCTGCCTTGGTTCAGGGTAATTTACATCATAACAGAGCCTCACAAGAGAGCTGAGAGACTCCTTACCAGCTAAGAACTTCCTGCCCAAAGGAGCCTTTCATCTATTGACTCCTGTGTGAAATCCCATGAAATATGAACTTTCATTTCTACCCAGCAGAACTTGTACAATCTTTTCTCTGATGCCTGATGAAGGGTGTTTGTACCCAAAAGCTTTCAATTAAAGATTTTTATTTTGCAAAAATCTTGTTGGTCTAATAAAAAAGTATCACCTCTACCATGAGCCCTGATTGCTTTTTCCTCTAGACCAATCTGGCTACAACCTGGATACCTACTAACTTGCACCTGATTATACCTAGCTTTACTGATCTTCAAATTTACACAGTTATATGCATAATGGTGCAACTGGTAACTCACTGAAAATGAGTACCTAAGCTCCAGGAAAGGAATGGGTCCTTCAAGTCTCCCAAATTTACAGATCTACTAAGACTGACTCCTATCATTTGCAATTCAGTCATTATCTTCATAAGTCAAGGTATTGATTTCTTTAAAGGAAAACTTTTCTGATTTCCTCAGTCTGCAGGCCTCTTAAACAAAACACTGCTTGTTCCTTTTCCCCAACATGCCACCATTCACAAGAGCATTTATTTGCAAGCATTTGAAACAAATAAAAAGGAAATATTTCTGCTTTGATGAAAAAATATCTTGCAGAAGCCATTGCTAGGGACTTACCTAAGTCACGGCAAGACAACAGGTTTTTCATGGCCTGTTCAGCACATGCAGAGCCAATTTCACAGTGGCCTCGCCACTGATTGGCGGAGGGGCCCTGGTAGCCCCACCTCTCACCACTGATAGAGGGCGCCTTCACTCAGTCTACATCACTACTGCTGTTTTTCTCCCATCTCTCACTACTGATTGACAGAGGGTGCCTTCACTACCAGGTTTGGGGGGGGTTGGGTTGATTTCATGGGAAATCGAAACCATTTGCAATCCCCTGGTGATCGCAGAGAATGCTGTTTTTCACAGTTTCTCTGAAGTGCACAAAACTACAATTTAGGTAGGTCCCTACTCATTGCCACAAGATATCATTATAGTCAAATGCTTGGTGGGCTTAAAACAATTTGGAAAGTGAAAATATCAAGAGATTCATTTGGATTTTAAAAAATTGATAAGCATATAAGCCTTCCTTTCTCTAGGCATATGGCAGACTTTAACTGATGTGAATTAGAAAGAAATTTCCTCATGGGCAAAATATTTCTTAATGGGCCTACTTCTGAGTGTTTGAAGCTTTTCCTGAAGCATCTATTCAGTGGTCACTTTCAGAACCAGTGTATGAGAATAGATAGATCACTGGTTAAAAACTGATATGGCATTTCTTATGTTCATTTGCAGCCTCTTTCCAAACACTGAATTATTTGAATTTCATGAGTGCATGACTTTGTTTTTTTTAATAGTATAGCATGTCTCATGAGATGTATGTGCTCTAGAATCTAGACGATTTTATAAGCAAATGTATGAAAATAATAGGCACAATTCCATCATTCTGTGCTGAGTCATAAGGCTGGAAGATCAGCTCTGCAATGGTACTTGCTCCTGGACACTGGATAGCACTCGTGTAATTTTACACAGTCATTCTGTTCCTCTTAATCTCATTTCAGTTGATCTGGCTAAGCTGACTACAAATATCAGACCATTCATTAGTGCCCATTGCAAAGCTTTCTTCCAGCTTTTTGCTCTTTTTGTGATTCTGTTTTGCTATGATCCTTATCTAACTGTTTTACAGTTTTCACTGACATTTCCAACTATGGTAAAGCATCTTCCAGTTTCCCAGGAAGCATACTAGTGTTGGAAGAGTACTCTTCTGTACATTAGGTTTAACTTTTTGTTCATGCTTCTGAAAGTATTTAGGGTGGAAATATCAAGCCCTTCTCTGTTTTTAAATGTTTTTCATGAAGCAAAGCGTTACTTAAGTGCAAAACTAATGTCCATATATAGAAGAAAACATTTCATCAGTCCTGATCATTAACTTAGACATTCAAGAACATCCAAGGTGTCTTAAAATTGGGTGTCGATGACACAGCCTTATCAGGCAGTGTGAATGCTGATTTTGGACCAGGTGTTGATGGGATGTGAGAAACAGAGTTCAGCTGTTGAAGATGGAGGAAATGTCAAAGTAGGTAAATAATGAGATGGCATCAATGCTGAGGCAGCTGAAGATGGCATAACCCAAGAAGATAATTCATGTGCTGAATCAGGAGCAGATGTCAATAGAGACAGCTTATCTGAGCATTTGGATGCTGATTCTGTAACGTGTCGACGAGACAGACTTGTCAGACAGCCTGTTTGTGAAGTCCACTGTTGCCTGTATCAGTGATATGTTAGGGGGAGGTGACATTTTGCTGGAGGCAATGTGAGCTGAAGAAAAAATATTTTAATGGTTAAAACATACCAAATTTCAATTTTTGTGGGGAAAAAACTATATTGGCAAATGGGATCTTTTATAAAAATGAAAACTTATTTGGGAAAGCCTTACTTTTCCTATTTAAAACAAACTGTGACAGGCTATAGATGTTCAGAGCAGGTCTGCTCCTTCACCCTGTGAACTAGACCAGAGGGGTCTTGGGAGATAAATGAAGAGGACAGAGGTTTTCTCCTGACAGCATACCACTAGGTCCTTCATGGAGATGCCTAGAAGCCTGCATAGAATAGCAGCCATCTCAGACTGTAGTTATACTTATGCTGCAATTTTTACTTGCAGATGAAGTCAGTGGAGTGAGAGAGGAAGTTTGTGTTTGCAAGAGCATGATGGGGTAGGATTCCTCAGAAAGAAAATTATCTTTTGAAAAGAAACGTAGCCGAAGAATGTCCATTTAACAGATTGAAAGTCCATCTAATGAACTACAAAGTTTCTCTTATTAACATAATTGCACAAAAGGATAGAAAGACAAAAAATAACCTTTAATGGTGTAAGGGAAGGCAACTCTTTATCTGAGTGAGATAAAGATAATGATCAAGTATCTAACAAGTAAGGTAAGGAGAAGATAGCAACATCTGCCCTTTTCATGCTTCCTTCCTCTTTTGGTTCTTTTTATACTTCTATAATTCATTCATTCTTCCTCCTCTTCTGCTTCCAACTGTTCCTTTGTCTCTTGCCCTGCTCTTTTCAGCCTCCCTTTGTCCCAAAGAAGAACAGTTGCAGACTATGGGTTCACCATGATCAGTTAATACAATTATACAAGGAGTTTGACAATGACTGCAAAAAACGATGTAAAAAAAGTGATAAGGAGGATCAATACCAAATCTTTTCCTTATTTGCACAGTACCTCTGTTTACACTCTCTCTGTTATATTTTCTGTAGAAACATAGGTCTCTGTGTCTATAAAGCATTGTATGTATGAATGACGTGTGCCCCTGGAGACTGGGGGGATGTGGTGACCACCTGCAGGTGGTGGCATTGGGGTGCGGCAGCGGCAAGTGAGGAATTCCTGTAGGTGGCCATGGCACTGTCAGTGGTGAGTGGGGGGTGGCAAGCTCCAACCAGTGATTGGCAACCACCCACAGATGCCTCCTGCAGCAGTGGTGGTGGCCAGTGACAATTGGCAACTGCCTGTAGATGCCACCGGTGATGTTGGCAGCGAGAAGTGGGGGTGGCGAGCAGCAACCACCTGCAGTCGCAGCTGGGAGTGTCAGCAGCACTTCTGTCAGGGTGTGTACCACTAATCTCAGGGGGTGCACCCCCTACACGTCACCAGTGATTGTATGGAATTATCTGTTTCAAATTCTGCTATTCCTTGTTTGTTTTAAACAGATGCCTTAATGTTCAAGCCAACTTTTATGTTTTATCTAGTTAAATATGCAAGTGTTTCTGCCTACAATTTTAGGATTATTACACCCACATTGATAACACATTTGTAGGTAATAATAGTACTTGAAAGCAGATATATGCCAATTTACAAATTAATATATTTTTGGATATTGGTATTAGATATTTGTCAGTGATATTAGAGCTTTGTCTCAGCACAAAGGTGCCATTCCATGATGGGCATGCAGTTTGTATCAAGAGTATTTTGAAAGGCTAACACTGTATTTTGATTTTCTTTAGGAAATGCTATTAGGCCCATAGCCCTCCGAGCAGTGTCTGCTATAGCTTCTGCTCTTCCAGGATTTCCCATCTTAGCAACAGGAGGAATTGATTCTGCTGAGAGTGGGCTGCAGTTTCTCCACAGTGGTGCTTCTGTTCTACAGGTACTTGTTTTTCTTTACAAAGTTATGATCAATGATCTGTTGAACTGTAAGGTATCTTAAAAACTTATGATTTCACCTCAAAGTAGTAAAAAAAAAAAAAAAAAAAAAAAAAA
>NW_017728993.1:44217526-44262341 GCF_001723915.1 Gavialis gangeticus | reverse complement strand
AAAAAAAAAAAAAAAAAAAAAAAAAAAAAAAAAAAGAGGTATTACCACATTTAATTACCCTGTTGGGAAGAATGTGTGTCACAGGTTCCATGCCCATTACTAAAAGCCATGAAGATGGCCACGGGTATTGTTGACAACAACTAACTTAATCAAAACCCAAGAAGTGATGATATGGGTGATATTAGATGGTTATCTCCAAAATTGTTGTGCTGGCTTTGGAAAAAGAATAATACTAGTACCTTTCCTTCCAGTCTAAAACACTCTTCCAATCTAAAGCATTTTCCATTTGTCAGATGAATGAAGCCAATGGATTTCTGCTTTACAATGCATCCTGTACTCTCAGAGCACATTGGAGTCACAAAATTACCATGCCAGACAGAAGTGCCCTTGGTCACATCACACTGCTCAGCAGTGGACTGCATCCTGCACTGGAAGCAGTGCAGCCATTTGTGGCACTGCACCCAGGCACCGCTAAGGGTTAGTGTATATATTTGCCTGGCTACAGCATTGTATAAACCTATTCACACTATTTCCAGATCAGGAGGTAGGCTGTATGGAGCTGCACTATGTGACTGAGGTTGCTACTTCTTGGCATGGTAAGTTTGCAGTATAAACATGCCTTAGTTTCTCTGTTGTATCATATACGTTCTTTCGAGAGAGAGATCCTCTTCTTCATCCCTTGTCTTCTAGAGCACAAAGAGATTTCCAGTTAGATTTACTTTGGACTCACGTGGACTAACTTTGAAATAGCTGATCTTTATCTAGGCTTCAGTGCCCCTCAAGCAGTTTGTTTGGCATGAGTAAAGATAACAAGCTGTGACCCCATAACATCTTATCAGTATCACAGTCCATAGCTCAGGAATAAAATGTCAGAGTGTATGCAGTAATTGGAATATTCAGCATGATGTTTTTTAAATATAAGACATACAGGAACATGCCTTAGAATGGTCTTTAGATATATTTCATTCAAGTGAAGCATTAGTGACTTGTTACTGTAGTTATGTGAGGAACCATTGGCACTCTAGTCTCCTGCCTGCACTTATCACCTGTCTGAGCACTAGAGAGTTGCAGAGAGTGAGCAGTTACAGTGTTTCACCAATCTTGTGGTGTATAACATATGCTATGCATTTTTGGAAGTTTGGTGGAGTGTGTAATGTGTCCTTCATCTGAATGGAAAGGTACAGCTTATGTTTGGAGGGGATGCTTGTATGCATCATGATTGTTATCAGTTCATTCTCAATGTTCACTTTGACTCCGAAAGCTGGAGAGAATATCACGGTCCAACTTTCTGATGCACACGCACTGAGAATTAGTCTTACACTTTACTGTATTAACATTATCCTGTAATATGTCAAGCCTATCAGCTTTACTAATTCCACTTATTGTTTTTCAGACTTCTGCAAGTCTGTTCCCTTTAAAGTTCTGCTTAAGTGTGTCTCTTCTAAGAAGAATCCAGTCAATCTTAGTACTTCATCCAGTATAAAATCTTATCTACAACAAAAGTGTGATCAGCAGAGAAGTGTTGTTGTTGGGGTTTTTGGAAGTACACTTTCATTTCATTGCCACTAATTAGAACTGAGGGTGGATCATAAAAGTAAATAACTTTTCCTGAATTTTTGCTACTGAGCTGTTATATAATCTGAACTGCACTGTGGAATGATGTTTCCATTGTACTTCACTTTTTGAAATACAGAATAATAATACAGTTAGTTCACAGTGGCTGAAAGTTAAGACTTTAGTTAATGTACACTTATGTACTTTTTCTCTAATACAGATTGTGTAGGTGTCCATTCTTTATTTTTCAGTATTTTTTTTCCTTTGCGTGGGCTATTCCCTGAAGGTAATAGAAAGTTCTGAAAGATAAGCAAATGCAGACATCCAAGTGAGTGTGAAATGGAGAGAATGTTGTTTCTGAGGTGTTCCTAATATTGAAGGATCATCGTTTGCTGAACCTAGAAAACAGAATAATTGTTAATGATAATTAAGTTCTGGCTGAGTGGAGTGATTCGAGTTCCATATGGAGCTGTCTGCCATAAAAGACTAGGATGGATGCCTGTCTTGTCTGCTTTAGAGAACATTGCAAGGCTCATCTCATTCCATCAGATTTTCCTCAGGGACAGTAACAAAACCCTCTTTTTGTCTCTCTCTTTCCGTAATAAAATTGTACCAGTTTAACTTAAATCAATTCAGAAACTGATTTAAATGGTTTGAGAACACATATTTTAATTTGAATTCAGTAAAGAAGTCACTTAAACCAAATTACCATTGGCCCAGTCATGGGCGACTGGTAGCTCCCGAGTTTGGGGGGGCACCAGCTCACCGACAGTGGGAATCCCCCAGTGATCAATCACAGGTCGGTGGGAGGGAGGGGATCAAAGCCAGTGGTGAAACTGGAAGTACACTTCCAGTTTTGCAGCTGGTACTTCCAGGGGTGCTTCCAGTGGTTGGCACTTCCAGTGTTTTAACCGAAACTGGAAGTGCACTTCTGGTTTCATGGCTAGTGCTTCCAAGGGTTGCATGGCTGATCTCAGGAGGTGCACATGCACCCCCTACATGTTGCCATTGGACTCAATATAAACTGAAACAATATCTACCGAGGGGGTTGAACCAATTTAGCTAAACTAGCTATAAAATAAACCTTTAGTAACATTGGTGCAAGTTTGAGAAAACCCACCAAAAAATGTCCTCTATCTAAAGAAAGAGAAGGAGAAAGAAAGGGAGAAAATATAGGTTCCACAACAGATGTGGGAGGATATTATCTGAGTATAACTACACTGAAGCTCATATTTGATATCTAGATACAGCATTTCCTCCATCTTCATAGCTTCTTAACTCTGAAACCTAATTATGATGATTAATAATTTATAAATAATCTCATATTTAATTTGTATCACACTAACAGAAATACCTATCTAATGTGATTGTTGCAGAACCCCAATCTGCTTCTCATACTTCTTATGTATCAGATGTTCCATGTATTCCCACCTCAGCTACCAAAACCTCTGGATTTCTTCATAGTAGCTTCTATAATTGTTATTTTTTTCCTAAACAAAAATATCTACACTAAATTCAGAATTTGTAGACATCATAATATAAGATGAGTTTTATAGGAAAAAAACCTACAAGGAATCGTTCAGCCAGGTGAGCTATTAGATACATAGCATACCTCTTTGTTAGCCAGCTACCCTTGCCAGTTTGCATAGATAAGCAACCATATAAAGTCTAAGCTTGACTGAAATTGCATTTTAGAAGGCTATGATGACAGTCTTTAAAGTGTAAACATCTCACCTAACATCTCATTTGTGCCTCCATGAAATTTTTTGATGGCACAAATCGTGAGCTAATAGACACTGCTACCCTTTGTCCCGCCACAGCTGAGGAAAATCAGTGGCACAACAAAAGCACTCTGGTGCTTTATTGCAGCAGACATCTATTAGTTCTGTGGCAAGAGAGTATGAGCAGCCTGAACTCAAGCTCCCAGAGCAGCTGCCCAGCTTTCCCTGCTTACAGAATGGCACCCCAGGCAATCTTGGAGTGCTGCTCCATAAGCAGGGAAGGTGGGGTTCCCCACTTACCCAGACCCATCTTCAGAAATCCCAGGAATAGGTCTGGATGAGTGGAGAAATCCATGCTGCAGAGGGAAGGAATCCCCTGCAGGAGAGCTCTCATGGGAGTTCCCCACTCCTCACTTGTAGACAGGAGCTGCATGTCGAAGGAATCCCTCTGCAGGGGATTTTCCTAGCATAGGTCTACAAGCACAGAGGTGGGAAACTCCTAATCATGGTGTGGGGAGCAAACCTGAAGGGGGGACCCGCTATGGGAGTTTTCCCCACTCCAGGCTTGCAGATGTGCCCCAGGGAAATCCCCTGCAGAGAGATTTCCCCACTCCCAAACATGGGAGTGTGTCTGCAAGCAGATGCCACTTGCAGATGCACCCCAAGTCAGAGTTCAGGATGCAGTGATGCCAGCAGGCATCTGTGGAGCACAATAACCTGTGCCACTGCTTGTTGCAGCACAGCTGATTGCATTCCACAGAAAACATCTGTTTCCAGGCAAAAGTCCTGGCCATGGTTCTGAAGGTACGATCTCAATATAACCATTGCTTTGGAACCAGGTCTCAGCTATTGGGAAGAAGCAGTAGTCCATTAATGCAATTCATATCTACAAGGTATACAAATCTATACAATGGTACAACTACTACCACCACTCCTTCTCTATACTGCATGTTCTCCATACCCTAATATGTGTTAGATGTGTTAGATGTTTGTTCCTAGCAGTACTTTCAAGGAAGAAAAGAATGCAGTCATTCCATGATTGAAATAAACTTTATGTGGTAGTGCTACTGGTACTGGTCGCATTGATCTATCCTCAGGTTAGGGACCCTGGGGGAATAATTTGTATGTCCGTCATGCTTCCCTTTGTTTTTCTTGGGTTAGAGTCTATCATGAGGGCTCTATGTTTACAAGCTAAAAAAAATATAAGGGTTTGATGTGTGTTGTTTTTAGTTGCAACGTAGCATATCATTTAGAGAGAGAGAAGAGATTTATAAATAATAAATGTACCCCCATTAAATGTAATATTAGGTTTTCCACAGCATGTATTTTACCTACAGTCTTTTTTCAATTATTTTTTCCAATGTGCTTTGTTTTAAAAAAATATTGAAATGTATTTTTTCACTTTGTATCCCAAATCATCAGTAGGAGAAATGCAGATGAGTTGTTGTTTAGCAGAAGGTGTTTTAATATATTTCATAGCTAACCCAGTGAATGGCAAACAAATATATTGAGAGTTTGGTTTTCTTGGGGTACATCAGTAAAAGCTGATTAGAAGTGACCCACGTTACATTTCAGAGTGTTCAGAGCTCTACATCTCTTCTGTGTTCTTTTTTGAAGGAGGAGACCGATATTTTAGCATGTATTGTTTGTACAGACTTATAACCAGATCCATTTACTGGGACTGAAAAGTTACAAAACAATTAAATATAACACTTCCAGTACATGGGATTTCCTGAGTCATCATAAAGAGCATCTATATATAATATTTTAATGTTTTCAGTCATATCTGAGATGCATTTAGATCCTTCCACCACTGATCTCTTTGTACTATCCTTTTTTTGTAGCATGTTTTCACCTGCCCTTACCTTTGTAGTGTAAAAATAAAATATAAAACTAACCATGTTATCCATGGAGTGCCAGTCCTGCAGTTTCTTCTTATTCAAAGTCCCAGTGATTTTGGCTGCATCTTTTTGAGCTACAGCTTATTAGTGTAGGCTTGTTAGAGAGTGCAATGTCACCCAAAAAGTGAGCTTTTTCTAAAAACTTGAGTTATAAAAATAAGATTTATATTTATTTTTATGAATCTTGGACATTTGTGCATGATTTAGCATTCCACCTTGAAGGCTGGGTAGACTTTACAAGATTTTTGAGGTATAGACATGCATTTTTAGAAGTCGTCTCACTGTGGGAAATTAAAAATGGAGATAATTATAGAAAATTCCAGTGGAAAAGAAAAGGCATTATGGAAAAAGCAATAAAAGCCCAAAAATATTAAAGTAAAAATCACTTCACAGTAGCCTGTATGATTCAATTGTAGATCAATATTGTGTAGTTAATGCATTAGCAGTAGAGCATTAATTTGCAATTACCGCAGGTGATCTGATCATCTGTGTTCTGTCCATTGACATAAATGACCTTTTGTTGAAAGAGATTCTGCAGTCATTATTTCTAGCAGATGTAACAAAAAAGAGACAGAACAAAGGGGTTACTTTCTGCAGTGTGCTATTTTCATGGTAAAGTCTCTTCAATTTATACATTGGTGTGGAATATTTTAGTAAATCTTTAATATTTAGTTGTTAACTTGAAAATAATATTTGTCCTTTCAAACATGTTATGCAATGGTGAAATCTATAGACCCTGTCAGACCTATTTCTGCCTTTCTGGGCTGGATTTCTACAATGCCCTCTGATAAGAAGTATTTTTGAAATGCACCCAGAATGCTGCTGTTGCCAGTGCTCACCTCTGGAGAATTAAGAAGTGGCGTAGCTACCCCAAGAAAATCTACCTACACCTCTTCCTTAAATCCACAAAGTCCTGAGCTAGTGGTACTGTACTAGAGAGAGACAGTGGTCCAGGCTGTGACTGGTAATATTACATTCAGATCCCCAGTTCTTTTCTAACTTCAGGGAGGAAGTAAACCCTATGCCTAGCAATACCTAGTGCCAGCTTGGCAGCACTCTTCAGCTCATTGAAGCCAAGGCTACACCCACTTACGCATCTTGTTTGGCCATGCCTCAGTGATCTGCATCAGAAAATGTTCATCAGCCCCAAGATGATTCCCTCCTCAGACTGTCACTCATATGGTCAGCCTACAGTTTGGAGTAACTGGGCCCCTGCCCCCTTCGCCCTTCCTTTAAGTGAGTCAGAGCTCTGTGAACGTATCACTTCCCTGTACTCTGCACTAGCTAGTCCCATCAACTTCAAGGTGCATATTTGATGTAAAAAAAGGTGAAGGGTCTGAATCCTCAGAGTTGCCTCAGTGACACTGAGGGACAGCAGGGCATTGTGAACACTGGCTTCTAGGACAAGGTGCAAAATTTTTTTAAGGAGAGGGCTAAGCTCCTAGGAACTCTCTCCCTCTGGTAACTTTTCAGAGCTAAAGCATGTTGGGCACCCATATGCAGTTTGATATTCTTTTTTTCCAGTAAGCTTTTTACTGAAGCATTTAACGGGGGATTTTTACAACAGCAGGATGGCCCTTTGTGTAGAAAAATGTAAGCTTTTTCATAGGAAAATAGTGGGTTTTGACTTATAAAGATGACATTGTTTTAATTGTGTGAATGTAAAAACTTAAGGTACCGTTCCGTGCCGTGTATAATGCATTATGTACAAATAAATACAACTGGAACATTGTTGGATAACATAATTATGAAACTTCCAGAAAAGAGGCCACCATTTCGTAAACATTTAAATTAGATTTAGTCATTTCCTACTGTTTAGATTTTACTGTTTCCCCAACTCCTGATTATCCAACACCAGCGTGAAGAAAATGTACAGCATAACCATTTGCTCCATACTCCCCAATCTGAGCACTTTCTAGTATTCATCAGGGTCCCTGAAGCAATTTTCCAACATTTTAGATGGCTGGGGAACTGAAGAATAGCAAGCTGGCCCCCATTCTACTTGATTCATATTCTTTTGGGGCCCAAACTAGTGCCAGCTCCACTCAGTGAGAAGACTTATGAATTTAAGTGGCATTTGAAATTGGATTGAGCCCTACATTCTGGTCCCCAAAAAAACAGATTGAAATGAAGGGAGTGGTACAATGGTGAAACAGGCCATGAGTTTCCATACACTAGGTTAAATTAGTACTGGTGAAACCTAAAAAAAACAGTTTTTGCCTTGTAATAAACTAAACATACCTGTTATGAAAAGAAGGTTTGTACTTCCTTGCATCTAACCTCCGCTCTGTGCAATGGGGATGAGAACACTGGATAGCTAGCTACAGCTCCTAAGACACTAGTATCAGACCAGAAAAAAAGCTTTGCCCTGCCTGTCAGTATAATTTCTTTCAGTGGTGCAATTGAAAACTATGGGTAAGCAGCAGATAATGAAGCTGGCATGCCAGAAGGGAATTTCCTTCCACCAAAGGAATTCTCCACTGACCCCTTTGTACTACCTGGCTGCACAAAACGGGTGTTGTATAATTTGCCCAAAGTACGAAGGAACAACATAAACATTTGTTTTTGGCAAAAGCTTTTCTCAAAACCCAGAAATAAAGAGGAAGGACTGGATTCTTCTCTCACAACTTACATTGACTTAAATATATTTCTACTATATGGCATGATACTGAAGGGGTAGAAGTAAGAAGAGATTCAGACCACTTTCCCCAGGGAATTTAAGAAAACAAAGTACAAGTTAATGCATAACTATAATGTACATCATGCTACTTTTACATGTGGAGCCTTCCATTAGTAGAATGCATTGTTATGCTTTTAAATAGAGAATAGAATTTTTTTATTGGATTTGATGCAAAATGAATAGCTGTCTCACAGTACATTGAAAACCCCATATCAAAGATTGGAAACTTTCTCTTCTACTGCTGCCATCTCTGTTAATCATTTGTATGAGCAGGTTGCTCCTCTAATTCAATTAAAATTTTAACGATATGAAATTTTTGAACTTGTATTCCGGAAAGTAAGTCTGTGGCAGGTTAGTGAGTCTGCTTCTTTGCAGGCAGGCTTTGCAGGGGGAAGGGAAGGGAGGGGAGGGAGGGGGACGGTTCCTTAGCTGGTCCATTAAATGCTAAGTCAGTATTTAAATGGGCTGGTGAGTCTGCTGCCTTACAGGCTGGATTTGCCCCTGGGAGCTCCCTTCAGCCATCCCTTTGAATGTAAACACAGCCCTTGCACCCACAAACATACAAGCTTATAAGCAAACCTAAAATTGTAGCCCTTTTGCTCTGGCCCCATGACCTGGCCTTAGGGGTAGGCAACATGGGTGACCACCCTGAGTGTTGTGGTCAGGAGAGTGCCACACACACACCCACACACGTGTGTGAGCAGCCCATGCTCAAAGCAGTACTCTTCTCCCACCCCAAGCAGGAGAAATGGTGCTCAGCCCAGCCTATCCTGCCACCTCCAGCCACTAATTCAGGAGGAGCTGGGCTGGGCAATGTGGGGGGCAGCACCATGCAGTTCTGCCTCCCTGCTGGATTGTGCCCCACACCCCTGCCCACCTGCCTCTGCCTGCAGCAGTGCTGCTGACTTGGGAACGTTCTGGGGGGGATGCCGGTGGGTGGTTGGGGGGAGTAAAATACAAGTTCACCCATAGCTCCATTTTCCCTAAGGCCAGTTTCACTGGCCCCTTTCTGGCAGTGAGCTTCTCTGGATTCTAGTCCACCTCTGGCTTGTGGACCACTCCTTCTCCCCAGGTCTCTCTCTCCCTCCTTTCTCTCTGGGGTTTTCAATTGTCAGAGGCTACTCCCTGACTAGCTAGGTGCCTGCAGCTGGGATTTTACCACAGGCTGTTGGCTTACCACTTGAAGACCACACTGTTACTAAGTTATAAAACATACGTTCTTCCTGGGAAAGTCAGAAATCTTTGACTAGAAAGTTGAGAAGTTTCTTGGATGTGCCACCAATCAGAGAAAACAAAGTATGCATTTAATGCATTTTCCTTGTTTTTCATGGTTCTTCCATTAATGGTAAGTGGGTGTAAGTCATAAGCAGCAAAAAAAAAGGAAGAAAGAAGAATGAATGTGTGCTATGAGGAAGCATGGTGCCTGAGTCCTACATTGGACCTATGTTGGGACCAGTACACATGCCTTCCTAGTCAGGGAGGAATTTCTAGTGCAGTGATGCTCAACCTCCAGCCCATGGGACAGATATGGTTCATGGAACCATGTTGTCCAGCCCATAGGACTTCCTGCAGGTCTAGAAATTTGGTAGCAGGGGAGCAGTGGCAATTAACACTGCCATCCCTCCCCCGCTGTCAAATTTCCAAGCCTTTTGGGCCATATGCGTGATCCTTCATTGCAGGACTGGTGGCAAGGGTGTGATCTGGTACGGGGCCCAAAACAGCATGCAAAGCCAGCCCCACACGTTGGGGCTGAAATGGCTCAGCATGCTGGATTGCAACCAAACTGGGCCAGCCCTATACACTGGATTGTGTCCAAGGCTTAGATCTGACCTGTGGACCAACCTCTGACCACTCGCCTGGCCCATAGGACCAGAAGTTTGGGCACTGCTGCTCTAGTGCTAATCAGAGTTTTACTAAATGACTGGCTGACAGCTATACAAATTTCCGTAGTGGTACTGAAACTTTTTCTGCCAAGAGGGGAACAAATTAGCTTAGAAAACAAGTCTTGATACCTTTTTGTACTAGTTTCCTTGTTGCAATATAAAGTGCCTTATACAGCATGATCTACCTTATGAGAGAGATCCTTTTATCCAAGTGACTAGCATGGAGGAAACAAATAGATTATACAGAATTTTTGAAGTTGAAAAACACTTTTCTCAGCATTGAAGTTATGCCACTGTTTGTCTTTATGATATATGTTATTTAGTCAAAAAGAAAGCAATTACTTAGGAAATGTGAAGGTAGGTTTTTATCATAGGCCTGAAGATTCAGAGGGTATAAATACATATACATTTGGAGCCCTTTCAAAAGGAAAAAGTTTCAAAAGGATAGCACCAGCTGTTATGTTCTAATTGTTATGTATGAATGAGCCGAGAACTATACAAACCCTGCAGAACTGCTCCAACTTCAGCACTGCTTCATCCAGGGTTAAAGTTGGAAGTTTTTGCTACATTTTGTATTGTTTACAGCTCATTCACAGATAGCAATTAGAACTTAACAGCTGCTGCCCTTCTTTTGAAATGGCTCCAAATGTAAGTATGTCCACACCCCAGGGGTCCAGCTGATTTTATTCATGTGAATCACATTCCTTAGTGGACATAGCTAACTGGTTTACAAATTCTTAAGCCAAGGTGAGAAAGGATGAAAACAATTTCAGCTGAAATAAAATAAAATAGTACTGAATGGACAGGTTGAACAAGGATGAAGGGTTAATTACTGCAGGACTAAATTAAGGGCTCCAAGATGGAAACATTTAATTTTCTGGTTGGTTTAGATAGACTTGCAACTTTAAAAAAAAAAGCTAGTCACAGGTACCTTCTTCAATGGAAGGTACTTGTTAGAGTTTGTTGATTAAACCCTTTTCCATTCATGAATGCCATTTCATCTAAATATAGCCAGGTTCAAGTCCTGGCTCCATCTGATTTTTAGTAATTTGCATGACAAAATCTGAGTATCAGGCAGGACAGAAATTTGAACATGGATCTCTTCATTAATACAAGACTTTTGTCCTCTCAGAGTGTTAAGTTATACAGCCAAAGAAAGTCAAGAAAAAGGCTAGAAAGTCTAGTCTCAGAAAATATTGAGAATTTGAAATGTATTAACATTCCAAATCAGAGGCAAAAATCAAAATCATAAAAACATTTGTGAACTGGCAAATTTGAAGAAAAAAGTTACCAGTATGTTGTTTCAATCAAAACTTCTTGTTTATAATTTCAAAACATATCATTTACGTATCAGTGCTTTATTTTTGTACTTTTCTTTAAATAATTAGCTTAAACTTAAACAGTTTTATCAAAGATATTTTTTTTCCAAAATCTGAAACACTTGGACATTTTGCAAGCTTTGAAACTCTCTTTTTAAATCTTTTTTCGAAACAAGATTTTTCCTAAAAATTACCCAAATACCAAAGCAGCCTCAGTTTAGATAAATCAGCATTTAAAAACAAAACAAGAATAAAATCCAAAAATTTTGTCCAGCTCCAGGCAAGAAAATATGTAAATTCCTTGTTTGTTTTCCAGCATTATTTTTTGTTTCCTTGCAATAAGACTGTTTTTTTCCATATGTTAGAATTTGATAAAATACTTTAAAAAGCTCTTTCTGTATGATCCTACTCTATTAGGATTTTTTTTTTAACAACAAGCTGCCAGGTATAGGAAGCCTTTTAAATAGGAGAGCTATCTTTGGAAGATAAGGAAAGGCAGTTCAAAAAAAAAAGTAGTATTAGTCAGGCATCTGTAACTGCATGGTACCATTGGCAATGCTGCTCAACAACTAGGCCAACTGGCGGAATTCATTTCCCCCCACAGTATCTTCCTGCTGGTTGGTGCAGGATAGAATAGATGGCATTTATAAATGAAGTGAAATATAAAGGAATATTCAATACATATGTGATAAATTTAAAGATAGGTGTAGAAACTACAGATTTGCTCGGCCTGTTTACACAATGGCTAAATACAGACAGTCAAAAAGCCTGAGGCTGAATCATTTCAATTTTTGCAGATTTGTCTAAGCTGCATAGACTGCACCAATAAGCAAATGAACAGACATTCAGTTTTTATTTGGGAAATGCAGCCACATGTCTGCATGTCTCGGGCCAGAAGTCAGGGGGTGCTAGAGCACATGTCCCTGCTTGGTGGGAGCGGACAGCTTGGGCCAAGGCTAGCCTGCCTACCCTGCAATGGGGGTTTGGGAAGGAGGTTCACAGCATCCTGGGATGCTTGGGGACTGTGCATTAACTTAAAACTGGAGGAGATCTGGGACAGAAGTTCAGCAAACTAATTTAACCTAAATTAGTTGTGTGATACTGTATCCATCCAGGTTTCTCTTAAACTGGTTTTGGCCATTTTGAAAGCAGTTTATATGCACTGAATCCCTGTTGTGTTCCAGATTTGATCTGATTTCTGATCACTTATGCTGGTTTATGTGTAATTTCTGTCCCTAGGCAGTGGGTTTTAGCTTGTCTGCCTTCATATATCTTCTTCAGGTTATGCAGATCCCATAATACAGTAATACAGGTTGTTGTGGGTGACTGAATATGGAATTATTTTTCATGAGTCTTCACCCATGTACCTAAGGAAAAAAAGGCTTGTATGCCCAAGCATGAGCCCTCTGTCACTGACAGTTAAGTTACTGTGAATGAAAAGAATGAGAAAAGCTGCATACAGGTGAGATTACTCCAGGTGCATTGTGAATCCTCATTTGCTTTTGTGGTAACTTGTGCCTGCATGTGTGCCATAAGTCAGGAGTATCAAAGTAAGAGACCATAAGGAGTCTCATGAGCCAGATCTGAACCTACCTCTGGTGGTGGGATGAGTAACAGGATCTGCACAAGGGCTAATATAGCTATTGCTTGCTCTCCAGCCATCAAGACAGTGGGGCTCCGTACCCTGGATTTCAATGGTGGGCCCCACCACAGTTCACCCCATCCCCAAATTACAAGCCTCTATTGGAGCCCCAAAGGCCAGGTGAAATGGCTCTGCAAGCCATATTTTTGACACGTCTATCCTAACTACATCAGCAGAGTGCCTGTCTTCCCATTTGTATGAATGGAGTCCAAGGGTTTTTAAAAAATTATTGAAAAAAAAGGGACATAGAATAAACTCAGGAAAACCAGCAGTTAATAAATCTACCGTATTAAGTAAGACTAACATCCTGCAAGGTTCTTTGCCAATAGTTTTAACCCCACTCCTCTCCTCTTACTTAATGAGTCAATGTACTTTTCTCCCCTCCATCTTGTCTTGGATTTTCTGATGCAGAAGCCTCCAGCTTGTAATGTTAGTTGGCATGACCTCTGACCCCAACCAGATTTGTTGCCTTCTCTTGTCTCTTTGCTAACAAATAGGAATAATAGTGTTCTGTTACCTCTGAAGCCTAGTATTCCCTTAACCAGCATGTCACATACTGAAATGTAAATGAGGTTTGATCTATTCAGTTCTTTTCCTTTGCTCACTAGCTAGTTCTGACAAAAAACTCCATCCCCTCTTGAGTGGTCAGATAGCTGCAGACTACTCTTCTCCCTTACCCCCATCAAGAGCAGCAATACCCTACCCTTTAGACTTCAAGGCCAGGGCTTAAATCAGTAAAGCAGAACAAGGGTAGTGGTTGTAGTCGTGTTGGTCTAAAGACATAGCCATAAAATAATACTAGTTTTTATAAAAACGGAGGTACTGTAGCTAGGCAGATTGCTAGTGGTGAAGCAGTTTGTGGATAAAAAGATTGATGGGTATATATTTGTATAACAAATGCAAATCACAAAGCTTTACAGTTCTACCATATTAGTTTCCATTTGTTATAGCTGTGCAACATCAAAGCAGTGATGTCCCTGTATTTAGTGATAATGTAACGGACTACTAAAAGAAATCAAAGTGAGAGTTTCTTCTTTTGGGTAGATGTGATATCTTTTGTTAGACCAAAAAAATACTTGGAAATTTGTTCTTTGCAAGCTTTTGGGCACAAACACCCTTCTTCAGGCATAAAGAGAGTCTCTCCATCTATTCCTGAAGAAGGGTGTTTGTACCCGAAAGCTTGCAAAGATCAATTTTTCCAAGTATTTAGTTGGTCTAATAAAAGCAGAACAGGTCTTTTTTAGTTGCCGATTAGGACATTTCATGTAGACTAAACTTTGAGCTCTACAGATTGCTTCCTGAGGTCCTAAATGGACTTTGCACAAACACTTGTGTATACATGTTGAAATGCAAGATTCTAGAAAGGCTTACCAACCCTCTTCCAACCCAGTCCCGCATCTTAATCTTGCTTCCCAAGCCTTATTAAACAGCATCCCATCTGCTAATCTATCTCTCTAGCATCATTTAAGCAGCTAATATGAATAAATCAAATTATTCCACCTGTATTTTACCCATGTTCAAGACATTTTTTCTTAGTCATGTATTTGTCCTTTAGAACAGAGTTTGTCAAACCGTTTCAGAATGTGAACTCACTGTCTCATAGCCCACCACCCATCACTCTCTAAATCATGCAGCATCCCTCAGGCAACTATATAACAATTGCATCTATGCAAAAGTAATTTTAGATAGGTATTTAATATATTTTTAGATGTTCCTATTTAATTTATAGCTAGAAATAAGTGGGGGTCAGCATAGATTGACCAGCCAGGTCTCTACAGACCCACCAGCAAGAGCTGCAGAAATCATCATTGGCCTAAAGACAATAGTTGGAGAAAATCTGATTAAAAGGGATTTTGTGTGCTTCCACTCTTCCTGCACCTCCCAGTAATATTCTTCAATATTACTGGGAGTCGCTGAAGTAATCAAGTGATGCTGAATGTGCTTGTTTTGACTGTTTATGCCTTCTATGCATTTCTACTTCATTGTAGGAGCTGTAAAATGAATTGCTTTACCTTCATGTGCATCATGTGGACAATAGTTTTACTATATAGCCCAGGATGTTCTCTGTAGTCAAGGCTTCTGCTATTAGTACTTAGAATATATATTTTAAACTCAAATGTAAGAAATTCACTAAGCTAAAATCATACTTTTGCCCACCATGATTGAATTAATTTTCTTAAGGATGTCAAGTTACATGTATAGGTAAAAAGGCTTTGATAGGTTCCTTCGTGAAGTACCTTGAATTCTTTTATGTAGTTCACCTTTTCTTCAATATAGTCTAAATCAATAGAATCTAGTCAAAAGAAAAAAAAAGTGACCTTAAGTGGACATTGAAAAACAGCCTAGAATTGTTCATAAATACCTGTATACAGAAAGCTAGACATATAGATTTAACACTTCTCAAATGAATTTATAATGAAAATAATGAAAAATAGTTTTAGAACTAGATACAGATTATAATACAAATGAAAATAAATTAAGTAATTCCTATTATGCTTACCTTTTGGACATATCAATGAGGAACACTTCAAAGCAAACTCAGCCAAATTAAAAGTAAAACTTTATCCACTGTAGAAGCTTTAATGGTATCTGAGAAGAATTGTTCTTGTTTATCTTATTGCGATAGTAAGAACATTAGAAAGTATTAAGTCAAAGATTGATTTCCTAATAGGATGGCATTTTGAGACTTATTTTACTTAGAAATCTTGTGCAGTTTAGTAGAAAAGCTGAAATAAGTCTCCTACTTTTGGAGGAAGCAAGATGGCATTCTGCTAAATGTTAGAATTTTATTACTTGAAGTTTAAAAGAAAGCAAGAAAGCAAGCAGCCAGAGAGACCTAAGAATATAAAAGCATTTGAGATCTCAGAAGGAGTTTAAATCAATGCACTGCCACAGTTACAGCACAGATGAAAGAGCCTGCTGTCTCAATTGCCAGGAAACTACTTAGAAACTCTCACTTTGATTTCTTTTAGTAGTCCGTTACATTACCACTAAATGCAATATATAGGGACATCATTGCTTTGATGTTATACAGCTACAACAAATGGAAACTAATATGGTAGAACAGTAAAGCTTTGTGATTTGTGTTTGTATATACAAATATATACCCATCAATCTTCTTATTTGCAGACTGTTTCATCGCTACCAGTCTGCTTAGTTACTGTACCTCTATTTTTATAAAAACTAGTATTATTTTATGCCTATATTTAAAAGAGAGAAACACATTTTGAATGGGAGAAAAACTAAAAATTACCCTAAAATTTACTACTAAACCATAAATGCTATGAATTCAGTAATAATGCAAAGTTACAATAGTGATTTAAGGCAGGTTAAACAGGCGCACTCATACTTTACAAAACTGAACTTGATACAGTCAGGAACATTGCCTTGCTGATGCCAAACACAGAGGCAATTTTTTGTTTTTACAGCTCCAATCTCGCTAAGAATATTTACCCCTCTTGAAAAATGAAAATGCAGTAGAATATGGAGGACAGGTTCTCTGCCCTTCTTCAGACTCCTGTGCTGCTCCACTCATGTAAACGGTCTACAGACTGGCTGCAACCCCCTCACTGGGAATAGTTTCAGGAAGGTTCCAGCTGGTGCAGAAACTGCATGTTTGTTTCCTACATCACCAACAGCTCCTCCCAACACCCTGAGTATAAAAGGCAAAGTGTAAAGGTGGAGGAGTGTGAAACTAGAGTACACTGCTGCTGATGTCACATTAGCTTCTTCTCTTGACCTTGCTGAGGCTACTTCTTACAATTTAGAGTCAATGGTGGTGGAAAAGGCAAGGAAAAAGGTGAACAAGTTAGGGACAGGCCAGAAATGTACATTTGCCCATCCAAGTCTGTAAAAATGCATTTCTAAATAATCCCCTTTTCTTCCACATCTTCCAAGATGGTGATCACAGGCACTGAGTGTCTTCGAAGTGGAGTGGCTCAGCTTGTGAACTGCTGGGGAGTTGGTGTCTGGGTATCTGACCCAATATGGAAGCTTAGTGGTCCTGTTCAGGTCCCCTTTGATCTGCTATGTCTCTAGGCAGGCCCTTACAGCTTTCTATGCATAGACCATAACAAATCAGGAGACAGTGCTGTGTCAGGATCTCCACCAATGCTCTCAAAAGCAGTAAGGTTTCGCAAATTCCTGAAGTTCTCCTTGGACAAAACTCATAACTGAACCCAGTGGGAGATTTGCCATAATAAAGAGTTCAGGAATTGGCCCTACTGTGGTTTATAATAATTATAAAAGCCCAGCAGGCTATTGGAAAAGTTTTATTATTATTGATATAGTAATACATGCCATTGATATTCATAGCATTTTTAAAAATATGAAATGTGAATGAAAAGGTTTCAAATAGACATGAGTTTTTTAAAAACAAACATGTATGAAACTATAAAAAGGACTCTGCTGACAAATTTATTCTAGCTCAACTTCTGAGGACTGTAATGTTTCCAGGTACCTTTGCCAAGGCCATATTGAGGATTCCTACCTGTTTATCCATATATTTAATTATTTTAATACTATACATAATTAGGAATGCAAGTTGCTTTCATTCTTGCAAATTCACAGGGCAGTGATACTTATAGCTTTATCCAGTGATGTATTCCATATGCTTATTCTTCTATGAGATATATGGAAGTGCATTTCATTTAATAGCATCTATGCACACATTCTGCATCTCAGGATCATTTACTTAGGAAAGTATAGGTAATACTGGACATGTCTACATGAGATGCTACTGTGCAGTAGTTACTGCCCATTTATTTAGTATTTGTATAAGCAAGTAACCGGAGTTACTGCACAGTAGCACTGGCAAACGTCTTTTATGTAATGCTACTGCACAGTAGCCTAATAATACCATGCAGTAGCATATTAGCACTGTCCATCCTGTGATGTGCTGCTGTGCAATATTATTTGACTGTTGCAGAGTCAGCTTCTCATTAGATGCTCCCACTGAGTACTCAGAGGTGTGTGTCTTCATACGATTCTAGCATGCTCTCATAGGCTGCATCCATGCGAACGTAGATGTTTGGTTCCCCAGAGAAAATAATAGCAGGACATCTTGTGCCACCACTAGTTGTCCCCAGGGAACACCTGTGCCACATGCTCTTTGGCATGTGGCAGGTTACCCCAGGTGGGGTAGTGGAGACTGGGGCCAGCACTGGTCTGGTCTCAGCAGACTTACCTGAGGTCTTGGGGGCTTCCTGGGGCTGCAGCAGGGACAATCCTACTGCGCACAGCCTGACCACCAGCCGGAGTGTGGCTCTGGCCAGCCAAGCACTGCCCCCCCCCCATTGGTTTTTTTTGACCCTTGGATATCCAGGGTCCCTTGCAGCATGTATATCCACTCCCTTGCAGCATGGAGAACAGATGAATGTGTGATATGTAATACTGCAGAAGTGTCTGTTGTGCCATGTACTGCATAGCCATGCTTGTCTGGACACAGCTTAATTCTCATGTTGGGGTGTCAGTCTGCCTGCCTCCTTTATAATGTAAGGAGG
Organism: Gavialis gangeticus; assembly: GCF_001723915.1. Classification (NCBI taxonomy): domain Eukaryota; kingdom Metazoa; phylum Chordata; order Crocodylia; family Gavialidae; genus Gavialis; species Gavialis gangeticus. The sequence goes on along the minus strand of NW_017728993.1, from coordinate 44,244,140 downwards.
GCATATAAGAGTAGAACAAGAGCACTGATACAGGTAGGAGGAGGAGAGGAAGTGGGGACTCATGTTGCACAAAGGAAATGGTTGAGTCCCTGAAAGGAACATTGCTTGTGTTGCCTAAGCAGCTGCATAGTCTACCAGTAAAAAAAGGGTCAATGGTTTTGGTCTGGGCAGAAAAATAAGGTGACTAATGTTAATGTGGTTACCTTTTTAATCAGGAGAAAATGTAAATTTCTGTTAATTAGGGGTGTTTTTTGTCCAGGTGGATTAATTTGGGATTAAAAGCCTGGATATAAAGTTAGAGATGAATCCCCAAATCCTGGGGCATTGTGGAGCTTTATATGTGTATTGTAGATTGTTCATAGAGAAAACAGATTATACCCCATTTTACTAACATATAAGCTTGTATTTTAATTAAATGTTCCTGGTGGAAGCACATACCAGTTTTAATGTTAAAGGTTAATGCAGGCATGTATTGGTATAATAGACCCTGTTAGATTATGTAACAGTGCAGCTATGCTCTTGTTTAGGGGTTTGCTTTGGGATATTTAGTAAAGTGCAAATCCATAATTGTGGTCAATAATGGCTTTGTGGAAGAGAATGGAATATAGAACAGATTTTTTTGATTTTTGATTTCTTGCTATGCTGCTAACCACCCTACCAGCCAATGGCAAGTCATTGAACTGTAAGTGATGTTCTTTCTTATGTCTTTGCATATGGAAAGACAGTTTAAGACATTTATGATGCATATATGATATTAAACAGGAGGTGATAGTAAACAGAAGATCTGTATTTTCCCATCTATGATATTCTTGTAGCTTAGTTTTCTTCCCCTCTCTCCAGTCAAATAAAATACCACCAGATAAGCTGGCATTTTGGTATTTTATTTGTGACTCAGACCTGCAAGGAGCTGAATAAATTTCTGCTTCCAATGAAATCTGTGGGAAACATGGTTCAGCCCCATATAGAAGACAAGAAGCATTTTGCAAGATAAGAGTACTGCTTTATAGATGGTGTTGTAGCATAGAAATAAAAATATGACTATATAAAAGGTGTGTCCTAAGACAGGGGCTCTCCACTCCACCACCCACAGGCCAGATCCAGATGTTGGTGCTATGTCATTTAGCTAATGGGGCTCTTCATGAATCCATGGGGAGCCTCATTGACCATGACCCTTCATGTAAGATTGGGTGTGTAGAGCAACACAGGGCCCAATCATAGTACATGAGGATCGGCAAAAGGTGTGTGGGATCTGATCCAGCCCACAGACTGACTCCTTGTCACTCAACTAGCTTGCAGGGCCAAAAGGTTGAGCATCATTATCCTAAGAGAATTCTGTTCTTATGATACTTTAGGACCAGCCAGAAACGCTGTAGAATAAGTTATGTTTGCCATGTGTGGGTGTTTGATCTTCAATAAAAACCTCTTTTTATTCCAGGAAAGGCCCAATAACACAAGAACTTACTTCTGCACACAAGGAAGTCAGTAGTATTACACTTGTCAGTAATTATCTGCAAAACTGGGCCCACTGTTCCCAAAGACTTGATTCAGCAGGGTGCTTAAACACTCAAGAATCAAGCACGTATTTAAATCCTTTGCTAAGTCTGGTCCTAAGTCTTGCTATTTCTGATGGCATTTTTCTTTCATGGAGTGACTTAATTTCTTGTAAAGGCCCTGTTGTGCCTTCAGGTGCTCCAGTGGTTCCCACTAATGACAAGAGGAGGAATGCACCCCTGGAATTTGCCCCTTAGGATTCTTAGTATGATAGCATCCCTTATACATTTTTATATTATTTTAGTTCAGAACACAGCACTGTAATATGCAAAATGATAAAAGTGTATTTATTTATAAGGTTATTACATGCATCCTCCAGTGTATCTCATGTGTATACATCTTGTCAAAATATTTCAGGATTCCGACAACACAATCTGAACCTGTTTTAAGTGACATGACATGGCTTTTAACTGTGTTTTCTTATAGTTTTAATATTTTTTAAGAATAGCTAATAAAAGTGTTACACACACACTAAAAAAATAGAATCCCTTAATGAACAAAGAGGTTTAAATAAAGCATCAGTTGAGTTTTACAGTTAAATAACCTGTGGAGGAAATTATTATGATGTTCTCTATAATTGCTCTGAAAAAGTCTCTAAGTCTATGGAAAGCATAACAGACCTAATTAATGCTCACACTGTTTCTCTAGAGAAACAGATTTTGTGTAATGTAAATGGGCTTCATAGGAAATGTTCTTGTGCATATTTTAGTTATTCCTTATTTCTTTTTCCTGCAAAGCTGTAGCGTACAGTATTTTACAGTGTAAATTGTACCTTTCATCTAAACTGTGTGACCATGAGCAAAATCTTGATATTTTTAGCTATATCTCTTTTTTAAAAACCTAATTATATCAGTTATGATCTCGTGAATCCTATAGTTGAGTTTTAGATGCATGTGCTTATTTCTGTATTTTTTAAATGGATAACCAGAATATTGTATTGTTTCTTATATTAAAGCACATGCATTTGTCTTAGGTAGGAATGCTACTGCATTTTGCTGTCCACATATTAATGAAAACCATATTGGTCACTGAAAATGATATAGCTTGGTGTCTATCCAATAGTGCCTCTTTCTCCTTCTGCATAAATTTCAGCTGACATTTATACCTCCTGGGCACGTCTACACAGACAATTAACTGTGCAGTAGTGTAGTTTACCGAGCAGTAAGCATGTGTGTCCACACATGCACATGCTTACTCTGCAGTAAATCTCACTAATCATGAGTAAATTTTGCTACATGCAAATGCAAGTAGCAAATATACTCTCAATTAATAATGGCACAGTAGTGCTCATGTAGATGCCTGAGAGAAAATCTGCTCCCAGTCAGCCATCCACCAGGGTGTGGGAGATTGCTCCCTGCCCATGGAAGCTGCCTGCTGCTGGGGTGAGCTCTGCTACAGGAGCCCAGGTGGAGACTATGTCCCCCTGCTCCAGCAGTGGGGAGCTCCAAGCCCCACACTCTGAGATCGCAATCTGGGAGCAGGGGGCTGCATGATCCTTATCTCCTAGGACCAGCTATGCAACTGCAGAGTTGGTGCTGGGAGACCCTTATCTCCTCGTGCCGACCCTTTGACCAGGCAGCTGGGTACCCACAACCCCCTAGCCCCTCCCACCCACACACAGTCCTCCCTTAGTCCCCCAAAGAAGCACAGCCCTCCACCACACCCACAATCCCCCCTCCCCTACAGTCCCTACTAACCCCCAATAGCACCTGGGTCCTAATCCTTGCTGAGCTTCTGCTTGCCCCAGCATGCTAGGGGTATGTGCCCTGCATGCTGGGGCAGCAGAAGCACATAGAGATGCTCTGGCCAGAAACCAGAGCATCTCTCTGGAGGACCAGGTTTCCAGTTACCTCAGAGCAAGGTATGGAACAATGCCCTGCCCCACTTTTCCCCCCTGGGGTATTTTTTTGATACCTGGAGATCCAGGTACCAAATTTTGAACCCATGCTGCAAATATGCAGTACAAGGAACATTTTTTCATTTGCAGTGTGCCTCTTGGAACGTCTCAAACTGATTTGGGATGCTGCAAGAGGCACATGCACATTCGTCTAGATATGCCTTATAAGTCCAGAAAGCAGAAGGCAAATAAAAGGAAACCAATTATTAGACGCTTACTTTTCTGTTCCTTATCACTGTCAAATAGTAGGGACCATAGGGCAGAGCAGGGTGCATTCTTTCAGTAGAAAGACTCTTTTAGCACCACTTTTTAAGGGCTATTTAGTTTTATGAATCATAACTGGGATTTTCCCAGATTATTTTAATGCTCAGCATAGATCACTGTTGTTGACACCAGATAATACTTATTGCCATATTTGCTGTTTGGGGTAGATGTTTCATAGATGAGACTGAGTTAGCCCTGCAGTACCCACTAATCCCCTTAATAGTGTTGCCCATCAGACAGCTAGGTCACTGATGAGTGAGTCAGGGCTTGGGCCCTGAGCCCTGGAAGATTGTCCAGAGAACAGTTGGCGGGTGGGGGTAGGAGGTGGACACATGGCATCACTCAATTTGAGGTGGCTTTTTTGGCCTCTTGGGGCACATCCAAATGAATGTGGCCATGCAGTATGTGGCACTGCAAACACATCTGAAGTGCCACATGCCACACAGTCAGGTGTTCTCCATGCTGCAAGGGCACACTGACCGCGCTTGCATGTTTGTTTGTTTTTTCTGTGGGGTATCCAGGGGTCAAAAAACCTGCTGAAAACAAAAATGGACCAGTGCGCTCATGGGCAGCGCACACTGCTGAAAAGCGAAGCCAGGTAGCCCAGAGCCGTGCTGTGGCTGCCAGCCAGGCTCCGCCCAGCAGGATTGTTGCTGCTGCAACCCTGGGAGGACCCCAGGGAAAGCTGCTAGGACCAGCCCAGTGCTCCCCTACCACCACTGGGGTAACTTGCCATGCGCCAAAGGGCATTTGGCACAGGCGTTCCCCATGGACAAGTAGCTGCAGTCAAGGTGCGACTCTAATAATTGTCCCTGGGGAATCAAATGTCTGCACTCATCTGTACACAGCCCTAGAGCCTTGAAGTGGCTTGACAGCTACAACCTGGTCGTTTAAAAAAAAGCGAAAAATAACAGGTGCTGGTGGTAAGGATCTCCTTCTTCTGTGTCTGTTTCTTCTCATCTTATATTAAGACCACAGGCTCTTCGAGGCAGAGGTCATCTCATTGTTACCTGTTTGGACAGTGCCTAATGCAACGAGACACACTGCATGCAGGCATCATAGCAAAACAGATAATATCAAAAAAGAGTCCTGGGAACTGCAGCATGGTACACACAAATGTCCTCCCACACTGCAAAGTGTTCTGTTCCTGGTTAGCCTGAGATCTTTGTTTTAAAGTCATCTGCTATTTATTTGAGTGGATCTAACTGATTTGGAATGAGATTCCATGTTCCTAACATGGACCGGCAAACCACAGTCTCCCAGGAACCTAGTAACTAGATCTGAACATCAGGAAATACTGGCAGCAGTTATTAAGTTCACATGCACTGTAGGATATGTATTGCTGATTGCTGGTTGTATGTATTGTAGGTATGCAGTGCAATTCAGAATCAAGATTTCACTGTAATTGAAGACTACTGCACAGGATTGAGAGCCCTACTTTATCTGAAAAGCATTGAGGAACTTGAAGATTGGGATGGACAGAGCCCTGCAACCATGTGCCACCAAAAAGGAAAACCAGTACCCCAAATTGCTGATCTGATGGGAAAGGTATGCTGTTACAATATAATTCCTATTTAATGAAATTAGTTTTTGGATGTATCTTACCACAGGTAGTCAGTATGTCTTCTAGACATTACCAAATATCAGCAGGCAGCTTGAAAAATACTATTGGTAATCACCTGACATCATGCAGATGATCATCTGTATGATGTCAGCACTTTGTTGACAGGTGCATGGCTTATGTTTTAAATATACAGTGTACAAATGAAAGGTATTTGAAATAGGTACAGTTTGCATTCTTAATACTGGTTCTGAAGTAATGACACGTTTATACTGATGTATCTCACATTTATTTTGTACACCGAAATAATTTCCACTGGAAACAAAATGAACAGACAAGGATCTATCCTGAGGCAATTTTATGAAGTACCTTGCGAATAAGTGGCAGGGCATAGATAAGAGCCTGTCAAAAGAAGAGAAAGGCCACCTCTTCTTTAATTTAACATAAGTCACGGTCCCCTTCCTAAAACATATGAGCATATTTTAACCTAGAGCTGTCCTATTTATCTGACCCTGTGGTGTAGATCTGGACTACAGGGCTTCATATAGGCTGGACAGCCCCACCTCCAGTGGCAGTTGCATATATTGCTTGCTCCCTCTTTTCCCCTTAGTCACCAGTGACAACTGGAGACCTCAGATTCAGAGGTGAACTATGGTGCTGAGCAGTAAGTACCCAGGGGTAAGTGTTCACCCCCTGGGTTCCAGAGCCCCAACAGAAAGCCCCATGGGCTGCAGTTTAAGCTGTCGTGAGCCATGTGCATCAGGCCACCACTTGAACAGCCCTCTTTTAACCATTCTAATTTCCTGCTATTGCAGGGTATTGGCCTGTGCCCTCATCTCTCCTGTTCTTGGCCAATGGCACTCTTAAGGAAATGTTGTAGGGCATTTTGTTTTAATTTATCTCACAACAGCAGTATGCCCTGTTGAGGACATCTCCTGCAAAGCTGCGAGCAGTCATTGGGGCAAGCCTGAAGCAGCCTCAGTGGTGAACTTCTATGTCTGGAGTTCATCAGTGGACTTGGATGGGTAGGGCATGAGTGGGGCACGGTCAGCCCCTTCTTCCCCAGGACCAGTCTTTGCAGCAGTATAGACAAGCCCTTTGTGACATGTGAGTAAACAATCTTGGGGATGCTTTTGAAAAAGGGATTGCTTGTGAATAACAGATCTGGAGATGATGTCCTGGGAAGGTCTTTCTAGTCCTTTGTTCCTATGGCAGAGCAGGGACTTGAATCTTGGTCACCTTGTTTGTCTGTCTCCTGTGCTGTTCTACCTGTGTTTCCACCCTTTATCTCTGCTATAGTCGCCCCCAGTTGCCACAGTACTCCAAGGAACTTTGCTGTACTTGGGAAGGAGATGGGTTTGGCCAGCCCAAAGGCTGCTCTTCCCTGCACCACAGCATCTGCAAATCTATGCTTAGAACCAGCGAGGCATAACTGGCTGTCAAGCAGCACCTTCCTTCCTACTGCACCAAGCAGAATCCCTGCACAGCAGTGAGAGCGTTCCTTTGTTTCTGGTTACTAGAGGGGATCACTTTGAAGAGTGGTTTCAGTTATACATCGTGCCTATTGATTATCCTTCTAAAAATCTAATATAACACTGTTGAAAGTGTTGTAAAAAGTAAAGAATTACAAAAGAATAGGATTTGGAGTGTCAAATGCCTCCAAATCTCTGCTTATCATTGCTGATGACTGGAGTTCTTTTCAGCAGGAGATAAGAGATTTTTTTGTTCTCTGTGGAGCTCAGAAAATTATAACATTAACTTTCTATTGAAAAGACAATCTTGTTCCTAAAGCTCTGAGTAACACTTCATTTAAAAAAAAATTCTAACCAGCTTACTTTTCAGTTATATACTTTATCTGATTAAACTTTGGACAAAAAGGTTTTGTCTTAACTTTCTTTCTCTATCACCTATTTTCAGAGAAATATATACTGCATTTGCATTTTGTATAATACAGCGATTTTTAACTATTCTTCTGTAAAACAACATTCAGTATTCTTTGTATTACCTCTGTATTATACTAAATAGACAGCCATTGTCAGAAGACATTTCTCATGTCCTTCTGAATGAGGAAAAAAATTACAATTCTTAGTCTTTTCAGCTTGTCACTACATCAATAATTAACTTTAAAAAGGTAGTATGAAAAGATGCTTTAAGGAAGCATTTAATAATTCAAAGGAATCTTAACTTGAAATGGGTCACATGAAAAAGGAATGAAAAACAAAGCCCTGTGTAATCTAGTTTGGCTGGCTCTGTTAGACATTTAAAAGGAACAAGAGATGCAGGATATAACTGATTTTGTATTTGATTGCCCTTAATACAGAATTATATCATTGGATCACTGCTACCAGATGACAAAATGTAAAGTTTATCCAGGCTGAACCATTGAAAAGATAATTGTATATTTCAGCCTGAAGTTCAGGGTGACTGTACATCCAGTAATGAACAAATAAGGAGAAAAGGAAGAAAAATAATGCAGCATGGGTATAAGGGAAATACTATGATAAATGACTCTACTAGAGGCAATCAAACATAAAGGCTGATATCATTAATATTTATAATATCATAATTAGCAAGACTGAGCCTAAGCAGTGTTATTAGTGTAACTAATTATGTTATCATAAACTAAGTTTGTAGTATTATAAGAATTGGTGTTCTTACCTTCATAAATTATTATCAATATTGGATTTCACATACTGCACCTAGCAAAATTCTCTAACCACTATAGTTTCATATATATTCAAATCCAGGGAGCTTCCTAGTTAACATGTTTTGTATTAAGATACAGCATGTTCACCAGATTCTGCCTCTGAAACAAATCCTTCACTGCATCTATATATGAACTGTACCTGAGAAGGAGATGGTGACCAAAAGGTATGTCCAGTACATTTTAAGTACAAAGCTATGGACAGATACCATGTTAGTAAAATGTGGATAGCCAAAATCCTACATTCTGTTCAGAACTCTATAAGAAAGCTGAACAGGAAATGTGGCCTTAGTATCCAAAATAATCAATGTCAGTGTGTCAGACTGATAATATAATACGTTTAAAAATGTAAGAATCTGATTCTTCTCCATTTAGGTAGTAAAAACCAATTCTGTTGATTTCAATGAGAGCAGGGTCTGTGCCCTTAAGTGTATGAGGTAGAGACTATCAAGAGATGACTTAGAAACAGGTATAATTTGCAACAAACCAAGTTTCAGTTGAGTTTAGGATGTGTACCAGATGCTGTATAAAGCAGGACAGGTGGTGAATGTTTTAGTTAGGATACATTTTATGAGTGGCAAAATTTTTCTTTCTTTTGTGCAGGTGCCAGCTGATTCTTGGCTGGGTAGGTTCACTTCAGTGCACTGTAACAGAGTACTTTTAAAGATGTTATTATCCTTATATATAATCATTCCTGCCGTTTATCATTTTGTTTCCTGCATTGGGTTCAGGCTCACTTAAACAGACCTTCTTACTGGTAGATTCTTTTAGTGCTAGATTACCTGATTTAAAGAACAAGGCCAAAATCTTTAAAAGATGTTCTTGATACTGAATTGAAGCTGCTTTGAGATGCAGCCCCTGGGGACACTGTTAAAAACTGTATGTTTCTCATTCCCAGAAGCTACATTTGTTACATTATTTCTACATTCCAAAGAATACAGAAAATACTGTGATAAACAGAAGTAAACATTTTAATAAAGTCTACCCTGAAGCTGTTTTTAGGGCAACCTTGTATCTGCTTTTTGTTCAGAAAAGAGAATTCTCATTGTTTACCTCAATTTATGCCTCTTATCTTAATAAACCCAATGCTGATTTATCATTCTAAAAAGGTTATAGGCTTCATAGCATTAGAAGGAAGTTTTAAATCTTCATTTCTGTCTTGGCTTTTTATTATCCCAGCCCATATTTCCAGCCATCTGAAGGCTTGCTACAGACCCAAGATTATCCTCTTTAAATCAACTCATATATTTTAGAAGAGCTTTTCAAGAATATTTGGGATCTTTACTATTAGGCTTCTTTCCTGTAGCAAACACCATTGAAGGAGTAGCATTTGCCAGCAGCTTCTATATACTGCAGTTATTTCCTGTTGTAGGTGCTAGGAACATTATGATTTCCTGTGGTCCTTGGGTGATAAGTTTCGCTAAATGTTAACTTTTTCTTAAGAGCAAGGACTTCATTCATAACTTCCTATAAGATGATACTATGCCATCCAGCCCCAGCTTCTTTCTTGTAAAAACAGCTTTCCCCAGAGCCTCTGCAAAGAAAGTGCTGGCATAGTTCCCCTACCAAAGTGGAAGAGAGGAACAAAGCCAGACCTATACTTCTGGTCTTTTAACCCCACTTTCTCTGATGGGTCACTTATTGCATCTTTTCTTCAGTGAAGGGATGAGTTTTTTTGAGGTGCTGGCACCTCACCCCTGTATCAGTTTTCTATTAAATGCAAGAAAACACTTGTTAACTCATTGTAGCTATAATCTCATCTTGAAAATATAGACAGTAAGATGAGAGAAAGGGGCAGTAATGATGATGATGACATTGCAGAGCTTTTTCACTGAATTCCTCAAGGAAAAGCCTTTTTAAAAGCACACCTAACTCCACGTGAATTTTGAATTGTGATCAGGTCCATGACCCACTGAGGCTGACAGATAAGATGAGCAGTGTTTTCTTACAATGTAAAGTTATTACTATGGCTGTAAGAGAGAGTGAGACTATAAATACATATCTGTATAATCCAAAATTAACTGAATTGTGTTTTGAAACTAAAGTTCCTGAGTTTTTCAAGAAAGTGTAGGAACTGGAGAGCTAAAAAGAGTATTTTCACAGGATATCTAGGCAAGGTACAGTATTCCCCATGGGTGCAATTTAAACTTGTATGAGTAGTCACTGTCTCATCCTGTCTGTTTCTTCCAGGAATCTTTCATTAGTTGTGTACAGATCTTACTCCAGAGACCTGAAGTAATTATGTCCAAGAAACACACTGGTGTCAGCTTGTGGTAACAGAAGTGTTATAGAATGTGTCTTTAGAGTGCTTTCACATTATGTCAAGATAAACTATAAAAATCATACTTAACACGGTGACCTGCATACACGATAAGTAGTTAAAAAAAAAATAAGAGTGTATTAAACTGGTAGGTATGGACTTTGAAAGATATAATAAATACTCAAGGACATATTAGCAGCTCTATGTCAGCACTCAGAAACTTTGCATAAACCAAAGTTCATTTGATCAAATAGCATCAGGAAGTGGGAATTTCATTGAAGTATCCATAACAAAATGAATAACATAAGAACATTTTGTTTACTAAATATCCAAAAGGCAAAACAAACTGATTTTCATTCAAAAGACTCCTTATCAATTAGAACTGTGTTCAAATGAAGATTTGAACAAAGTTTATGATAATAGTAGGTGGTCTCCACTTCTGAGTAGATTTAGAGATAATAATGATCCTGGGTATTGAAAACTCCATCTGGTATGTGAACATTATGGAAAATTCTCAGCATCTTAAATTTTAAAAAACTATGTATTTTGTTCTCTGCATGCCTGGACCTCCCATTAAAGTTAAGATCTGCCTGTCCCTCAGTTAAAGCCTAGACTCTATGGGCTCTGTCTTTCTATTTGTATGAGCATGATAAATTCTTGCCTTACAACAGTCAAATCAAATATTGAGGGGGGAGAACTACAACATGTATAGATATTGTCCCAAAATTTTCTTTTTCTTTTTATAAAAAAAATTACTTCAAATACAATACTAATCTCTAACCCTGTTTTAGAACTATTATAATATAGATGCAAAATTCTGGCATTATTGAAGTTAAGGGCACAATTCCTGTTAACTTAAATGGAGTCAGGATTCCTTCACAAATGTTTGGGGACCCTACTATAAGCAGAAGTAAAGCCAGTCTTATATGAAAACCTCAGAGCAAATAAAGGCAAAGTGTTTGTTATGAGTGAGTTTCCAAATTAACCATCAAAAGAAGAATCCACATAGATTAGCTTCTGGCTTCCTGTATTGTATAAGGGCCAGAAGTTCAGTGGAGTCAGGAGTAACACTCTTATCTGACAGTGTCTGGGGATACCAGCTGGTAAGAGGCTAAATTAAAAAAAAAAAAAAGTACATGTTAGTGAGGGAACCTTCCTTCCATAGTCTGATCACCTCTTTCTTGTAGGAGTGGAGGAAGAAAGATTGAACTGTGTGCTTTGGGACATGTTTTTATGTCGCCCAGTCTTTACATCTAAAATATAGCATGCTCTGCTAGGTAGAACTTAATAAATGTATGCCATTTACTGATCCAAAAAACCTCACTTTTGTGTCAGGATTCCGCATCACAATTTTAAGATTATTAGACTGGACAGAGGCAATATGCCTAACTGGGCTGGACACAGGCTCCAAAATGTCTAATGTGACATTTACAGTCAACTGGGAGAAGGGCTCCTTTCCTCTCACTCTTCTTGTCTATACCCTCCATCTCCTGCCATGAAACAGGGAGGAATCTCTATGGAGATGGAGATCAGAAATCTGATGGAGCTACTGTGGAGCATCAGCTGCAGGCCAAAAAGTTTAAAGTAGACTTTTGCCAATTGGCAACTCTGAACATGTAGGTCTTAGCAGATTTGTTGCCCTTGGTACATTTCACAAATATTTGCAAGCCAGAAGCAATTATGGGCAATCCCAGGCCTAACCAGTTTGGAAAAAACACTACCTCTGTAAAATTATTTCCCCCCTTCTAATTAGGCTATTATGGAAGTCGGTTATGATTATCTACAGTGCTGCTTTTTAGTGAAACTACAGGTTGTTATATAAAATGCTAAGCCTTTTGCTGTAGAAATGGATAAAAACAAAGGAACTAGAATTACTAAAGTGGATTGAAAATAGTTTAATCTTTGTGGGTTTTATATGTATTGTATGCTAAATTTGCTTTAAGCGCTGATTTTAAAGTTTTGTATTCTCAGCCAGTAAATGTGGCTATTAAAAAACAGTGTATTCATGTTAACACCTTGGCTGGAGTGAGTTTAGTGCATTCACTGCTGGCAGTTGACTTCATGCCAGGAAAATCCAACTCCTGATGCAAAAGGATTTAAAAAAAAAAGAGAGGAGTCAGGCAGTGCCAAAAATACATAATTCTTTTTTGTACTCTACAGTTTGTTTTACTTAGGAAAACGGCCTGGTCATACCCTGCAGCATGCATTCATTACAGTGATCTTTGACTGGCAGATGCAGAGTAATAGGATGCATATTTTAGTGCTTATTATAATACCCTGTCCAAAAACAACTTGACAAATTTGTGATTTCGACAGTATCTCATTTTGCTGGCTGCAGTGCTCTGTGATTGCGTAGTCCACGTGGCTTCCAGATTATGCATACCACCAATACTTCTCATTAAAATGGCCACAGTTCACCAGTTTCGGTAGCTTGGAACGAACTTGGAATGAATTATTATACAACAAAGAGGCTGCTGTCATGCAGAACAAAAGACAAGCAAAAGAGAGCTTTGGCTTAATGAGGCTAAGTGAGTGTCTCCCCTGCATCACCAGCTACTTGACGGCCTTTGAGCATGGATTTTTTTTCTCCACAGGCCAAAACCTTTGGTCTATTATTTTGTGTTTATGCACCTTGAGGCTAATATACATTTTAATATGCTGCACATGGAGAAAAAAATCAGCCATTAGATTAGAACATGTGCACTCCCTGTTAAGTTAATGACAGCCGAACATAGAGATAAATTTAGGTTTTCATATTTAATTATAGCACACTGCAGTACGTTTAGCAAGGATAAATTGCACTATTATTATGCTTCATTTTTTGACATCTTTTCCTATTAACCATGCACACTTACCCCCACTTCCCTCCCCATTGCCACACATAACATTCTCTAATGCTATTAAATTCTTATTCAGTACAGTTTTGTTTGTATTATTTTATTTGTTACTTGGGGTTGGTTTGTGAGTTAGCATATAGCAATTCAAAATATTTCTTATTTTAGGTGCTCTGCCTAAACAGAAAAGATATCGTTGATATGAACCACCACCACCACCACTCCCACCACCACCCCCGCCTGACCTGCCAGGCTAGTAAATCAGCAGAGCTTTTCATGCCTGCAGTTGTAGCAGTGTTTCTAGGCCTTTAATTTTTCCTGGCTGCAAAATTTACCATACATGATTGCATAATCTTGTCCCTTTCTAAAACAGAAATTTGATTATAAAAGTAAAAACAAATGAATAATACATACAAGCTTTAAATTTCTCTATGGAATTTTATAGCTGGATAATATTAATGTGAATATTGATGAAATTAGGAAATTTTAAATTATAAAATGTCTCTGTAATAAAGAATTTAGCATTATACCAGCATACAATAGCTAAAACAAAGCTTCTGCTGCTAGTCTAGTTGAACACATGCCATTTAATGAGACTTTGTACATTTTTTAAGTCTTATTTGCTAGCTTTTCTGTAACAAGAAGAACATCAGAATGTAGGGCCAGTCTTTGGTTTTTCTGTAGACAATGCAAAATTCAGGAGCGCTTAATAAATTGGCTTATGACTCGGAGGTAATGTCTTCTAATCAAATTTACCATGGAAATATGTAGTGGTATAGACAACTACTACTGAATGAAAGTGGGTCCTGGTACAGCATTTAAACAGTATTACTACATATGAAAGTTTTTTACTTTTCAAATAAGAGCTGCTCTTTTCAAGTTGCAAAATGGGAAAAACAGGTTGTCTGTGTCCCAGAATTAAAGAAATACTACTGTTTTCCAAAGAGGGTTAAAGTGGGGACTGTCTCATAGGAAGGAGATTTTCCTACTCCTGCTGTGTGTAAAAGCAGGTAGAAGATATTATGCTACAGGCTTATTCCTAAATTATTCCTTATTGGATAGTTGTTTCATGTCAAAAGACACTGTGGTTTGATGACCAGAGGGTCATGACAGGAATAATAATCGCCTTATTAAAAGGTGTCTGGATCTTGGTGATAATGCATTCTTCACAGCAATCAGTCAGCAGTTGCTGGTGGAAGAATTTTCCTCAATGACAAGGGAAAGTAGCTTTTTCATATTCATTGAGAACGTGTTATGCCCTCCTCCTCTGATCGTCTTTCTCTAATAACTTTTATTGCTATTAGAAGTATATACAAATATTCTCCTTGCCAGGTTTAAGCTCACAAAGTTTTTTGGGTTTCATCTCTTCTGCAAAAAGATCAGAAAGGGGAAAATTACTTTTTGCCCAGCACCATGTTGGAAATTTGATTGACAGCAAAAATAGGTATTAGTCATTGAATCACTCGATGTCAAAGATTTTTTAATGAATATAGACCTTTTCCCCTTTGAATCATAATTTAAACTAAGTCCAGGTCTGTAATGACTGGGAGCTAATTGTCTAATGTAGGGGTGCTCAACCCCTGGCCTGTGGGCAAGATCCAGCCCCCAGCACTGGATCACCCAGTCAGTGGGGCTCTCCATGAGGTACATGGAGAGCCCTGTATGCTAGATCAGGCTAGATTGAGTACACAGGGCAGCACAAGGCTCTGTCCAGTTGTAAGGAAGCAGCACAGTGCCCAGTGCACGGGGTTGAGTCTGGCCTGCAGACCAGACTGCCTCATTTATCTGGCCTGAAGGGCCAAAATATTAAGCACCACTGGTTTAAAGCTCAGGCATTCAATATTAATGACTATTTTATATGTATAAAATTGAGTCTATAATTTTATAAATGCAAATTTTAATAATGTAAAATGCATCCACAACCAGGAAGAAATGCATAAAAAATTTAAACTATAATTAGAAATATAATAAACTGATGTTATATATGAAACTTTTACCTCTGGTGGCTACTCAGTAGTGAAAAGTCTAACTTACTGACAAAATAGGTATTTTTGAGGTGCTCATCACCATCTTATTACTTGTTAAGCAATAAGAAGTGATTTGGCCATAGACGCAGCTTTAAATATTTTTTCTATATACCTCAAGGTACCAGGCATGGCTCGTGAATGCTGCAATGCTGGGGCAGGTGGAGCATCCCACAGGAACATGGATGGGGCCCCCTGTGTGCTTGGCGGTGAACCCAGAAGTGGACCAGAAGTATTGGTCTAATACTAAACTTTTGGTTTGGTGAACCTTTTCAAGCAATTAGCTGTGGCACTACATGGTAATTAGTCTGCTCAGCATAAGACAAATGCATAACAAGTCTTCTACTATTGATCACAGACAGCAGAAAAGATAGAAATTTTAAAACTAAAAAGCTGCTGTGATAGTTATTCCTTATCTGTTTTGTTGATTTCTGCCTAGTTGCCTCTTTGTAGTTCAGTAAACTCTGACCCTCAGAAAAATAATTATAAATCTGATTTTAAGCTAATTATCTTGACTTCTATATGTCAGAGATAGGAACTGGAGGGACTACAGGGTTAAAGAAGCTAAAAGATGTAAATATATGTATACATTTTATATATGATGACTATATATGGGTATATAAATAAAGGGAAGAAAACATAATCTACAAATACTTGAAGGCAGCATTCACTCAGGAGAGAAAGAAGTTGTTTAGTGTTGGAAATGGCATTTAACTAAGACCAATGAGTTGAAGTTAAGAAATAAGCTATTTAGAATCAATATCAGGAAATTTTCCTGACAGCAAGATATACTAGACTGTAGGAATAGCCTCTTCATGGAAGTGGTAGAAGTCACATCACCATTTTGGGTGGTTTTGAAGTTATATTGGGCAAACTCTAGCAAATGCACTACAAAAAAACTAGTCTAGGTTGGCAGTAAGATGTATCAGTCTGTTAATAAGACTTTTTTCACATCTGATTTGTATGACGTGTAGTGGTTGCTCTTTTAGGCATGCCAAACCTGTCCTAGATTTTGTCTTCTAGATTCTCTATATAGCATTTAGGTAACAGTACTTCAGTATAGGCAGGGGTGTAGGTTGTAGCCAAGTTGGTCTAAGGACATAAGCAGACAAGGTTTTTCGGGTAAATCAAATATTTCAGAAAAAAATCTTCTTAGCAAGCTTTCGGGCACAAGCACCCTTTGGCAGGCTGAGGAAACATCTGCAGATGGTCTGTGCTCTTCCTGGATGGAATGGTAAAGCAGCCAGAGCCCCAGTATAAGCAGTATGGCTTATATTAAGCTAACATTATCAAGTTGTACACAACTGAAACATTTTTAAGACCATGTATGTTATTACAAGAAGATTAAGTGGACAGGTGGCAGAATTCAAGCCTGTCAATGGATTGTGAAATTTCTTCATTAGACTCATTTCCTCTGTCATTCCTAATGCTGTTCTTTCTCATTCTTTTAAAATAGTTTTTTTAACATCACTTTATACCAGCAAGTCAACAATTACTTGTGACCTTTAATCCTCTCCATTCCCTCCCCAGCTACGTACTTCCTCTTCCATAATAAACAAATGCCACATTTTATATATTTATTTTCTTTGTTGAACTAGCCCCAAGCTTCAGTTTTGATGGAACAATTTAGAGAAACATTTCTATCCCTCCCATTGCATATTGTCTAAAGGCAAATGTTCTCAGGCCCCTGGCACATGTTACAATTAAGATGTGATGAACCTGTTTATCACACCATAAATAACAATCCTTGAATTCACATTCAAGGAATAAATGGCATGACAACATTGGAAACCATTAACAAAAATATTCCACAAAAATATGTAACATGTTTGTGCTGGCTTCCATCTCACTTTAACCTGAATGTGTGGCAGGGTAACTAGAGCCAGCTCAAGACTCCGGATAGGTCCTGGGCATGGGACCGCATCATGGTTTTGAAGCAGCCCTGGTGCAGTCCCAGGTTTGGGACCAAGAGTCCCAGGACCACTCAGGTTATGGGCCACCCAGATTCTATTTGCCAGTGCAGGCAAGTAGTAATGATGCCATTGGGTTCCAATCCCTGATCCCAAAATTGCGCATACACATGTGGCATGGCAGGAGGCACATTTGTTGGGATCAGAGAACAGATCCCATCAGGCCATTAAATGAATATGTGCAAGAGGCTTTCTAATAATGTTATTTAAATGCTGGGCACTCTATTTCTATATGTGGGAGTTGAGGTAAATGCTTTCTGTACCGTGCTGACCTATTCATACTACACAGAATTCATTCAGACTGTGGAACCTTGCTTGGGCTCTTCCAGAGAGTAATTACAGTCAACCTGTAATCTGTTACTCTGGGAAACATCAGGGCTTTGTAATAGTTTGAAAGGGTCTGGCAAGACTATTGATTTTCTGGAATCTCATTCAGACTGATAGCACTTGGGTTCTCTGAGGGGTGATGTTTATGAACATGTACTCTAGGTGCTATTAAGATGGTGGGTCTAATACTACACACAGTTGAGACCTTGTTTGTCCTTTGTTCAGCTCAGCAGACAAATGTTAATGAAGTAGCCCCCTTTTCTTTTGTGCACTGCATCTTTGATTTTTATCTTCCTGTTGTTTGGAGATCTTTATGTTATTTATTGTATAGCCCATATATAATTGATCAGGGTATGTCAGGCTACATATTCTCTCATTTATCATTTTGTCTCTTTCCTCTGACTGCTTGGCATAATTACATGGATTTTTTTTCTATTACTCTGTTAATGTAGTTCCAGGTTGCTGATATGTTATACATGAAATCAATAAAATTCTGTATTGATTTTATGTATTATACCTGGGTTCATGAGAGGCTCTGAGGTATGCCACTGAAATCAATGCGGGGGGCGGGGGGGGGGCAAGTTCAGATCCTTAGAACTTTGATACCTTGACTTCAGGCTTCAGTATTTTGACCCCAAGTGCCATCTAATAATTTTTAATCTGTGGGGCACAAACCACAGTGGTCTATGTAGCAGAGTATCTAAGATCCTAAGGGAAAATACAGAAAATATGATAGTTTCTGAAGGAGTAGAGGGCAATTCATTTAAAATATAAAGGAATCTTATCCAGATTCTGGACAAACTCCTGGTCCAAACCCATTGATGTAAGCTGAAATCTTTTTATTGATTTTAATAGCATTTGCATCAAGCCCTGAGTGATTGTGAAATTTTGAATTGGCCATTTCAAAATTTTCCCTGGAAGCAAAAAAAAAAAAAAGAACATTTTAAAAGTACACAACACCTATAGGCTCAAATATATCCATGACCCCCTCTACATGTTGCAGGTATCATGCAATTAACTGGCATTTACCTTGAGACCAGCTACACATGCAAAGTAGCTATCACTTGATATAAAACTCCAACCAGCTGCAACGTTAGAAGTAAAAAATGTGTACTAACCTTATAGCTGGTTTAATTGCTTGTATAGCAGGGTCTATCCTGAAGTTGGGAGCCCCATGAGCTGACAGGGCTCCCAGTGGCAGGGTTGCACCATACCCACCGTGAAACCCTGAGCCATGGGGATTGAGGCTGCCATGATCCCCAAGACTTGGGTGTGTGTGAAACCCTTGGACCCACACGGGGCTCTCAGTTCTAAATGAGCCACATGCCTAGCTGGGACCAAGGGACCCTGCACCTGATGGTGGTATGCAATTGAGACCCAGAGCTATGTCAGATACGGTGTCTCAGTCCCTGCTGTGCTTGGCCCCCACAGCTGGAAGTCCCCTCACAAAGGGTGTTCCCAGGCATGGGAGCCTGCTTTTTCCCAATACAGGGGGAGCCCAGGATCGGTTTCCCCCTACACTTGCAATAAGGCACAGTAGGATCTAATGCGCAATCCCACAATTGCACCTTCTGCCATACACATGTGGCATGGCAGGAGATGTGCTTGTATAGATTACACAATAGATACAATCTCACCTTTACTTAAAACCCTGGAGGTTTTCAGAAATGGATGCTGGATAGTAACCTTACTGGGGTCACTTGACCCCAGTTGTCTTCCTGCCTAGAACAGGGGGGCTGGACCCGATGATCTGCAAGGTCCCTTCCAGCCCCTAACAATCTATGAATCTGTGTAGAAGAGGCCTATAGTTTCTTTTTTCTTAAAAAATTACTATTAAACTGTCAACAATTCATATACCATCTTTTAATCCAATGCAAACTGAATTCACAAACTGCTGAAAATAAGAATTGAAATGGAAATGATGAGAATCCTCTAATAGCTTTAAAATGGGTGTCCTTTTATAACTAATATTTTAAAAAATTCCCTCAAGGAATGGATGTGGTTGTTAGAACTACCATTCTAGATTATGTGGATTGGAGTCTTAATTAATTCTCATCCTATATACTTGCCCTATCTGTCTACACAATGAAGTCATTATCATTTACTTGATAGACTGCTACCATTTTAATAGCAAGCTTGTCATAACTTAGGCTTTGACCCTGCAATACATAATACGTGGGTGGACTTATATGCCTGTTGCTGGATTGTGGTCTTAATTGCCAGAATGAAGCAGATGGAGAAGAAAGTCTTTGTTTACATCTTTCATTAACGTTAGCTATACTTTAATTTTTCTGGTGTTCATCTGAGTCTGCATAGTCCTAATTCTTTGCAAAGGAATCTGTAATAAATGTAGTGACATATTTGCAGTCTGAGAAGTGTTAGCCTTCAGGCAGGGGAAGGCATGTTTGAAAGTTGGTGAAACTTATTCTCAGCACTTGTTCTATGATCTACAATCTTGATTTATTATTCTAGTTGCCCAGTTTCTAAATGGTATGAAAGTTTGGAGGTAATGTCTGCATCAGCTTGTCAGTGCTATTTCAGTGTTGTGCACACTTTGTTATAGTTCAACCTGTGTTTTGAATGTAATTTTTAGTGTAGCATTGAGCATTTGTTATGGCAGGCACTTGATACCTAATGGGCAGACAATGTCTGGAAGGCTGAGAGAGAGCAATCATTTCTAGGGTTTAACCCTAGAAACTCACCAGCAGAAGAATGTGGCCAAGAAAGGTGTCATAAGATTTAAAGAAAAAAATTGCTTTCTAAAACAGGAAGCCATTTCACTGTCAGATGAAAGACTGGCCCAAGTTGTAACAGGGTGCCTTAGTTATAGGTAGGCTGACGGAATATTTACCTCCGTATCTCTAGAGAGATCTACTCCTCGCAACTGATTGATGCCTATTTAGAGAAAGACTGAACCAGGTTGTAACAAAGGGTATCTTAGTAATAGCTAGACAGATTGCATATTTACCGCTATATCTCATGGAAGCAGTATTTGTTCAGTTATTTAATTTTTTTTACACTCATTACATTTACAAAGGCACTCAGACACTAAGGTAATAAGGACTGTGCGAGTACTTACAAAGATTTTTTTCAATTTGGACACATGATAAACCATACAATTTCATCCACTGGCGTGACACAGTATAATTCTGTGCTCTCATTCTGTGGTGAAGTTGGGCAGCCAGGATTTAGGGCAGGTAGTGACTGATGAACTATATCTTTGGTGCATAACTGGAGCTAACTCTCCCTGCCTCAGTCCCATGAGGGTACTTTAAATTTCCTTCCTGCCTTTCATCTCATAAACATGTTTCTTTTCACAACACACACCATATGCCAGTGGAAAAGGGTTGTAAAGTTTTATAGATATATTTGAGAGTATTATGAAAGTATAATAAAGCAAAAATAATGCAAAGAAAGAGGAATTATTCAACAACCAAATTAAAATATGAACACTTTATTGGATATGGCTTCATTTTTTGATGTAGCCATCATGAATAGCTAAGTTTTTTTTAGTATGAAGTAAAGAAGAATGAAAAAAAGAGTTTAGATATTAAATATACCAGCAAATATTTGTTAAAGAAAGCTTAAATATTTGTTGGTATGTTTTTGAAAACATTGCCTAGTTTTATCTATTTGAAAATGAAATATGAAAATGCTTTCTGATATTTACTTTTGGCATTGTTATGCTTACTTCTAGGAAAACGGAGTTTCTATAACACATTTTTTTCATCACAAACTTATAAAATAATTTTAATTTGATTTAAAACACCATAGATACAATGTGACTGGCAGGACTGTGTGGAATCTTAGTCACCTGTTCAAATTAGGACACAGATGTGGGTGACTGAAAGTTGATACAATGGCAGACATTTGATTTGTGTGAAAATTTCAACATCACCGTGGCTGAAAGGGATCTTGGAGTCATTGTTATGTCCAGGATGGACATAAGCCGCCAATGCGAGGAAGTGGTCAGTAAGGCAAACCACACCTTGTCGCGCATCTACAGATGCTTCACGAACAGGTCCAGGGTGATGGTCCTTCCCCTCTATGCGGCATTGGTCAGACCACAGTTGGAGTACTGCATCCAGTTCTGGGCGCCGCACTTCAAGAGGGATGTGGCTAGCATTGAGAGGGTCCAGAGGAGGGCCACTCTCATGGTCAGGGGGCAGCAGGCCAGGCCCTACGAAAATAGACTAAAGGGCCTGACTCTACTCAGCCTCCACAAGAGAAGACTGAAAGGGGACCTGGTGGCTGTCTATAAACTCACCAGGGAGGACTAGTGGAAAGTAAGTGAGGCTCTGTTCCCTCGGGCACCACCTAGGATAACAAGGAATAACAGCCACAAATTGATTGAGAATAGGTTCAGGCTTGATATCAGGAGGCATTACTTTATGGTTAGGGCTGCTAGACTCTGGAATGGGCTCCCAAAGGAGGTGGTGCTCTCCCCTACCTTGAGGGTCTTCAAGAGGAGGTTGGATAGATGGAGGTTGACTGGCTGCTCCCTTCTGGAGTATATAAATAGTCCCTGAGCTATCCCCTAGAAAACAATTCCTTTTGAATATATTAGTGCAGTTAATATAGAAGGAAAGCCCATCAGCACCAGTGAAAGAATTTACTTGTTTCCAAAAGTGGAGCTGGTTGAGTCTCTAAATTTCCATTTATTTTTTAATCCCCTCATTCCAAATCAGAGTGAAAACTAGACTTTTTGAAGTTTCCTGCAGAAAAGAGCTTCCAAAAATAAATAAATGGGCCCGCTACAGAAAAGTAAAGATGTCACTATTCAGTTTTCCCTAAACAAAACGTAACAGCCAGTTGTCCCAGTTCACCCTGGGGCAAGGATAGTTTGGGGCATACACACTATCCCACCACCCCAAGAGAATTTGAGGCCCTTCCCCAATGCAATCTCAAGCCATAGAGGGAGAGCGTAGAAATCCTGACAGCCTCATGTTGAGCCGACATGTAAGAGATGTAGTGCTAAATGGAATGATTGATGATGACAACAAGATTTGGTTGAGTTCTGGAGGAATTTCAGAAATGAATTTAAAAAGTAGTGCAGGCATCATCATAGGAGCCAAACAGCCAGGTTTGTAGGCTTGGCTGTAGGGCTGTACTGCTGACTTTTTTTACACTCAGGGACAGAAAATGTAGGCAGGCTACAAAAAGTTCTCCTGCAATATATTACAGCTGGTGGAACCTTCTTAAATTATTCCCTGCTTCTTATCACAACACCCACAGAATTCAGATAAATGTTGATACCTTCTTTACCTTGTCACACTATAGGGATATTTTTTTTTTTTTAAGTTGAGAAAAATTAGAAGTCTTTTTCAGGTATATAAGGAATACAACATGAAACTCACAGAGTTTTCATGTCTTGTTTGTATGGGGGATGTTTGACAGGAATTGGATAATTTGCCAGAGAAAACTTATTGCACACTGCTTGCGTATAAATTAACAACAATGAAAGTGGTAAATTAAAATTGCAACATTGATTTCCTTTTTAGCTCTGCTCTGCATTTATATAGAAGGATTTATTATTGCTGTGATTTACCTTCTACTAAGAAAGGAAATGAAAAAAGAAGCAGGAACTGTGATCTTTGGAAACTTTACCTCATGGAGGATACTGCAGCATGTCTTCTCAGAAATAGGGTGACTTGTAAGCTCATCAGACTTGTCTTTCACTCTCTACCTTGGCTTCCCAAATGATATCAAATCAGCTCTTAGTGCTCTCAGAACATTTACTGCTCAAGGTCCAATTTATCTTGAGAACATTTAAGGCCCCTAGTTGAAGACTGGAGTCAACGACTCCACTCCACAGGCAAAATAAAGCTTTCTTAGGTCAACAGTGCAAAAACCAGAACTTGCCCAGGAGCTGGTCCCTGGCTATGGAACAAACTCCCACAGAAACTAAGAATCATCACAATCATCATCACCCTCCACTCTAAGAGCAAAGCATACTTACCAACTTTACTGCTTTTAATGTAAATGTAGGAGACTAGGTACTTTTAAAAAAAAGACACTCCAAACATCAAAATTCTACCAAAAAATACTCAACTGCATACACAATTCTTCCCTAGAGGAGTGGAGGAAAGAAAATATGAACTGTGTGTGATAGATGAATCATATTGCTTAATACCCTACAGAAGATGCTCAGATATTATGTTGATAAGGACGGTGTAACAACCTATACAGAATAAAAAAGAACAAAAAATAGTATGAAAGTTTGGTTTTATTTCCTGTCTTTGTCTTCCAAAAGAGAGAGAGAGAGAGAGAGAGAGACTGAGAAACAACCCCCAGGAGCTGAAATACACACTTAAAAGAATAGAAACTTGTACATATTAAATTCATATTCTTTTCAAAGGAAGAAATAAATTAAGAGAGGACCTCTTTGAACCATATTTCAAATGACAGTTTTGGGCCTGACTTTCAGTAATGGTATATATTCCAAAGTACTTCACTGTGATCCATGCCTGTTATGAATCTCTGAAAATCCAGGCCAGTGTTACAAACAGGTAACTTAATTTTCTGCCATATGGAAGAATTTATCAACACAAGTTAAAGGGAAGAATTTTAAAGAAAGTAAGGCAAGATTTATGTAAAATAAAAGAAGTTAATAGTAGATTATTTTATGAAGCAAACTGAGCTCCTGCAGGAGAAACTGATAGTAATGCATTTTAAATGTAACGTGGCCCTTAGTAGAATGTTTTATAATCTCTTTAGTATAAATAATCAATACATATTTAGCATAAGAATATACAGTGAACAGCTGTGCATAATCCTTGAAACTGTGTGTGACCCTACATAACACAAAGTTGTTGTAAAATTGGTAAATATCCTAGTTTAAGGATGTTAGGGCATGGCTTGTAGGGGAAGGGGATACAGACTGGATTAAAACATAAGTACATTAGGTATACTTCTAGGCTAGGTACACGTAGTCAAAAAGCCTGAGACTGAATTGATTCAGTTTTTGCAAGTTAGTCTAAGATGCGCAGATTAAGTTGAAAGAAAAATGAATAGACATTTACCTTTGATTCAGGAAATGCAGTCCCATGGCTCCAGTGGCTCAGGCTAGAAACCAGGAAGCACTAGAACATGTGTGTTCACTTCCTCTTCCAGAACATATGTGTTCACTTCCTCTTCCTGCTGCCCATGAGGTCCCTGGAATTTGCATTCCAGAATTACAGCAGCAGGACTCTGCAGGGTTGCTTATCACTTCTTCTTCATGCTTCCAGGTGCCTCTGGGGTTTGTAGTCCACAGTTGCAGCCAGCAGCAAGTTTGAGTGGGGAAAGAGGTGTTTAACCCCCCTCCCTGGCCCCAGACCCCAGCGAGGGTTTGTCTGGGGGAGAGGGGTGGTCCCCCTGTAGACTGAGTCATATCACTAGCCAGACTTGCCCTCCCCACCACCCTTTTGGCAGCCAGCCAGCCCTCACTGTTCCAGCTAGGGAGCAGAGGGGTGGGGCCATCCCTACTCTCTGGAGTGGACAGCATAGCCTAACCCAGGACTGGAATGTATGCTGGGATGCTGGGGGACTCTGATTTAACTTGAACCAGGAAAGAGTGTGGGACAGAAGTTTCATAAACCAGTTTGACCCAAATCAGTTAAATGTGATACTAAATTCAGCCAGGTTTATCTTAAACCAATTACAGCCATTTTGAAACTGATTTATGCGTACTGAGCTTCTGTTCTGTTACAGGTTTAAACCAGTTTCTTGTAACTTAAACTGGTTTATGTATAACTTCTGTCCCTAGCCCCCATGCACTGATTTCTAATTCCTAGAGTCAGGCTGGTCCCTATGTACTTGTTCAAGTTTCTACCTTCTACTTGTTCCACTTTCTACTATAGAAAGTAGTAGACTTTCCTTAGTCTAACTAGCATGCATAGAATAGCCTGGCACCAGAAACTTTCAAAGGGATTTGAGTAGTGGAGGAGGGAAGTTAGACCATAAGGTTCAGTGTGGGATTGGTGGGATAGGATTACTAGTGGGCTGTGTGGAGTCCTGGAAACAGAGACATTGAACTGTACCTTAGAGTTCTCTGGTTTTAGAAAGATTTTGATGAGAGAGAACAGCATGTGGAGGCAGGAAAATACTTAAATAAGGCCACTATCTTGATTTGCTCTGTCCAATGCCTTAGTGCTGATCATGATGGCAGAAATGAGTGGGTTCCTATTGGCATACTTGAAATCAGAAACTAAAAGTCTTGCAAAAAGAATAAAGAGAAAATAATCACGGCAGATTCCTACTGTGATGGGAATGAGAAACGGGCAGCGGAGTATGAGAGTGAAAGTGTACAGGAAATGGATTTTTTTTATTACCATTAGAAAATTAAAATTATTTGCTGTAATAGGCAATATTTCCTGTAAAAGTAAAGGCCACTTTTTGATTCAACAGTATCAAATACTGAACAGGAGGTCCCAAGTAAAAATTTAGAAACCCTTTAGAAGTATTTTCAACCTTCAAAAAACTGTCATCTTTTCGAAAAGTGTTGAAAATCTGGAGACATTATAGATCATTATGTTGCCAAATGGCACAAAATGGCTGACCCATACACTATCAAATCTTGAAAGATGGACTAATTTGTGATAGGTCAGTAATAGGGGTGAAAGATGCAGTAACTCAAATGAGAAACCTCAAAGAGCCCCCACTACTTTAACAAGAGCTAGAGATGTGAACAAACCTAGTGAACCAAATGCAGAGCATAAATGAAGCAGACACAGAAAATTAACCAAGTAGAACAGAGAAAGCAAGAAAATGCAGGGAAAAGTACCCCAAAAGTTTTTCAAAGCAAATGCACAAATACAAAGCTGAGAAAATAAACCAAATAAGAAGAAAAGCCTTTTTTTAGTGCTGAGAACAACTGGGTAATGACAGATGCCATGCACCTGGGGTCACGCTAATTGTGGTGAAAGAAATAATTCTACCAAAGCTCACTGAAAAGAAAAAACAAAGGGAAAAATGCACCATATCAAGGAAGCAATCAGTTTCTCAGAGGAGGAGATTTTACACAAATCTGACATCAGTACAGTGCAAAACAGCCAAAATAAATCATTTGTACAGCTCACAATAATACTAGATTCAAAGACAAGGCAGCAGCACAAAAATGAACAGGAAATTGAATGCCAAACAGACAGTGAGCACCAGTGATGCTGGATTACAAATACTTCCTCAGCACAATATTCAAGAAAAGAAAGCAAAACTGCAAAAAAAAAAAAAAAAAAAAAAAAA
>NW_017728993.1:44195208-44217394 GCF_001723915.1 Gavialis gangeticus | reverse complement strand
AAAAAAGCGGCTGGGGTTTGAAAAAGCAAAAAAAAAAAAATAGAAAAACAAAAAAAGAGGCTAAATTACCACATTTACTTAAATATAAGATGACCCTGAATTTAAGACTAGCCCCCCAACACTTAGATTCTATATATTGAAAATTTATAAATGTTGTAATTTCCCATAGGCAAGCAAGGTTCTTCGGGTAGATGTGGTATTTTTTATTAGACCAACTAAAATAATTGAAAAAAGTTATTTGCAAGCTTTCAGGCACAAATGCTCTTCAGACATTTGGAGATTCTGCTGCTGTTATGAGTACTCCAAGGTAGAAAAGAAGCTAAAGTGTAACAAGAAGTCTGTGAAAATGTAAATGAGTGGAAGTTTGGAAGACAAAGGGTAGAGATAGGAGGGGAAAAGGGGAAGGGAGGGAGATGTGTGAAGGAATCTAAGTGGTCAGCTTCAGGTAGGTTACCTGGTGAATTAGATGTCAGGCAGGTTAGCATGTGTCATTATTATACATTTTACATTTTCACGGACTTGTTACACTTTAAGAAGAGTGTTTACCTTCTTTTTTTACCTTGAAGAACTCATAACAGCAGCTGAGTCTCCCAATGCCTGGAGAAGGGTGTTCGTGCCCAAAAGCTTGCAAAGAACTGTTATCCAACTATTTTAGTTTGTCTAATAAAAAATATCACATCTACCCAAAGAACTTTGCCTGCCTTTGTCCTTAGACCAACATGGCTACAACAAATAACCCTACATAATTTCCCATATGTAGAGTCTAATTACTGGAGAGTCATCTTTAATTTGTCCCCCCCACCACTGCAAGGAGGCAGGCCGTGGGGAGACAGGTGGTGTGGGGAAGTCAAGCACCTTGCCCCCTGCGTGTGCCTGTCCTCCTGCCTTCCCCCTGTTCCCCGCAGCCTCAAGCCTTTGTCTCTACTCCCCCTGCTGCCCCTTCCTCAGGCTTCCTCCCCGTTCTAGTCTGTGACATGGAGCACAGCCCCGGGCCAGCTCCCATAGCAAACATGTGTAGGTCCCTAACAAATTCACAGCAGAAGTAGGGTGTTTTGCAGCTCCCTTAATCTTGTAGGTTCCTCATGCCCTCTGCCACTGATTGGTGGAGGGGCCCAGCTTGCAGCTCACTCCTGATCAGAGTGGGAAGCAGAAACTGCAGTTTTAAATGTGGCACCATTTTTGCCTCCCCACCAGTTAGCAGCAAGCAGCAGGGTCACCGGGACCCCTCGGCCAATCAGCAGTGAGTGGCAGAAATGGCACCATATTTACAAGTGCAGTTTTTGCCTCCCTTCCAATCAGCTGCAAGTGGGTCCCCTTCACCAATTGGTGTCTGGTGGGCATGCAGGGGAACCTGAAAAATTAAAGAGGCCGCATCACACCCCACTTGCACTGTGAATTTGGTAGGGCCCTAAGTATGTGTGTTTCGCACCACTGCTGTGGGCTGGACTAGGGGCAGGTGGGGGAGCACAAGCTGTGTTGGGGGCAAAAGGGGAGAAAGGGCAGGATGTAGAGGCAGTGGTGTGGGGTGAGACAGCAACTGAGGCTATGAGCTCAGCCACAGCGGCTTCCTGCCACCCCCACCACCCTCGTACTTGATTCTAAGATGAGTGAAATGAGGGAGGGACTTCATCTTAGAATCAATTAAATATAGTAATTTTTGTAATGATGTAATTGTAACACCACTCAGACAAAATAAAGTACAAGAATAACAACATGGTAAAATATACAGGTTTAAACTTCAAGTAGCACAGACAACATAGAATGGTCTTGCTTTTATCTAAAGGAAAAAATTTCATAAGTTCTAGTGAGAGAAAAACTTTGGAACAAACGATTCCTACAACAGATGCTCAAGCAAAATAGAGCAAACAAGATATTATGACCTCCCTGCAGCAAAGCTGCAGAAAGTTTACTATCAAGTTTTGAAGGACAGCAATGTCTTAAAAACAGCCTAAGACCTGAAAATGGGTTAAATGGGTGGTGCTAGTACAGTTCTTGCCCCGCAGAGCATCCATTATATTAAAACTAAAAGTAATGGGAACAATCAAGCAAATAAAAGAGGAAGATTGCTGAAGACCCTGTAAGTTGGATAAACAGTGTAGGAGCCACAGGGAAACCAGGCATGATGTGCATTGTCATAAACCCAGGCTGCTTAAAAAAAAACTCCAAAAAAACCACTGAACCAAATTTCTACAATTACAGATGCATTATCTGACTTCGTAAAAGCAAAAGATATTGTCAGTATTTGATGCCAGACATGGATTCTGGGAAGTGCTAAAGGATAAGCAAAGATACCAGTGAACAGGTACATATACTTGAGAATGCTTTTTGGGATCAAGTGTGCAGCAATAAAATATCAGCACCACCACCAAGATTTATATATTTATTCTATTTAAGTGCCATAAAACACTAACAAAACTCATAGGACCCTGTAACAGAGCTGATGTCATTCTAGCATGCAGGAGCAGACATAGCATGGCAGAAGCTATGGCAGATCACAAACACAACTTCATCTGTCTGCTAGAAAAAAACAAGAGAAATAAATCTTAAGATAAATGCAAATAAGATGAAATTGCATTAACTACTATACCATAAATGGAATGCTTGTTAACCTCCCAAGGTTTACAACCTAACCCCTAAAAAGTAAAAGTAATGTAGCAGAGCCCCATACCTCAAGATGTTAAGTCAGTTCAGAAGCTATTAGGATATGTAAACTTATCCGACAAAATTTATTCCAAGTCTGCCCTGAGATGACTTTTGCATAGGCTTATATTATAGCCACAATCACCGCAACACAGTGCAACTATCACACATATTACAGACTTGATGATTTGAAATATAGTGTGAATGGAGAGGCAGCAATACTATGAGATGCTGTTAAGACAGGGTTTTGGAAGCCTTACATCATGAAACCATACCAGCTGTACAGGAACATGGGATCCTAATCTGTTAGAACAAAGAGAAAAAGATGACATAGAAAGTATCAACCAGTTTCAAGGTAGAGGCTAGAGAGAATCTGGGTGTGTCTATACATGCCCCCCATGGTACAGTTGTTAACTGCACCATCATTTAGTACTTGCTTTAGGAAGTACTAAATGATGGCACAGTAACAGCCGTTACTGCACCATCCTGGCAGTGCAGTTATTTTTAGCAGCTACCTTGCTGTAGCAATACACTATAGCGAGATACGGTATAGCTTCATAAATTTGGATATCAAAAATCTGGAATTCTTGAAAATCCAACACATTGGGGAGTAGCAGCATCCAGTCCCAGAGTAGTGGAGGGGGAAGCTTGCACATGGCAACTGCCACCATCATCCATCACCCCGTGCTGCTGCTCCATGTGCCATGGGACTGGCCACCACTACCCACCTCCCCTTCTGCTCCCCCCCCCGTTTCATGACCAGTTGCCACTCTGGTTTAAAAAATCCAGAATTTTCACATTTCTTGCAGGTGCTCAGTCCCAAGCATACTGGGTTTATGAGGTTATACTGTATCTCGTCACTATGGTAATGTAGCATTAGCATCATGGTTCGTTCCCACCAACATTATGGCAGCGTAGCATCACATATAGATGCGCCCTCTGAGAAGAAACTGCAAGAAAAAGATGTGCAAGTGCTAGATGCCAAAGAGACAAGGTGAACATAAAAGAGAGTGTTCTCCATCTCATACGGTCCCTTCCAGCCCTAAACTTCTGTGAATCTGTGTTAATCTATGTAAAGGTGTAGCCACCAGAAACTGCCCCTTGAGTGGCAGCATTGGCAGGGACTAGGGTGGTGGCAGCAGCAGCTGGGCTGGCAGCGTTGGTGGTTACCTTCCTTTTCCCCCCTCTAACTGGGTGCCAAGGGCTGGTGCCCAAGTTGCCCACATCTCATTATGTTACTGCAATATTGTATGGACAGGCAGCCACTTCATAGTACTTAGATCACTGAAGATGGACATTCTATCAGGAATACATTGGAGCCATTCTGGAATAGAAGTAAATATCTGAAAACCCAGGATGCTATATACTGGCCTAACCTGACCAAGATTATCCAAGACCTGGTGAGTAATAGGAAAATGCAGGATGATCAGTAAAAAGAAAAAAACAAAAAAATATAGGGCATTCCCAACAGATCTTGAAGCACATTAGGAAACACCTTTTTCAGGGAAATATACAAGCAATTATTGTTGGCCGCTATTCAGACTTCTGGGAATTATTAGTTATGTCTGTAGTAACCATTGTAGACAAAGCAGTGAAGCATTTCATCAGTTATGGTATCCCAAACTGTGTAAGTTTTGACAGTGGACCCTAGTTTTACTTGCAGTGAATTCATACCCTTTTCCTGAGAATGGGAATCCAATCATCTCATTTCATTATCGTGCCACAGCTAGTCAAATGGCAAAGCTGAAGTGGAATGTGCTCAGACTTTAAGGAAGCTGGAAGGAAGAAAAAAAATATAGATGGCAAGCTGCCTTTAAATGGAGAAACACAGAAGGCATTAATAGTAGGCTGGCATAACTCTTGATGTCAAGATGCGAGCATACCTTAATGTCTATAGCCCCAGCAGCTGACAAGCTAAAGACTTCTTAGAACTATGACCTGGAAACCTGTCAAGGTCAAATTATTTCCTAAGGACAGATCATGCACTTGGAAGCAAACTACTTGTGTCAAACAGATAAATCCTCATTTGTACAACATACGTAAATGGGCATATTTTTCACTAAACCCACAAATGCTTGTGTCTTGTACAAATACAAAACAAGACAAAACCACAGAAGTGGAGAATAGTGAAGTAAGCACTCTGCTAGAACTTGATCAGCAAGATGTGAGAAAAACACAGGCCAGTGAGCAATTAGTTAACCAGAACAGACTTCTAAACACCACATCAGCACAACAACCATGTGCAAAGTAGTATCCTGTTGTCACAAGAAAGAGGCATGTGAATTCCCATACTAAACTGCCTGTAAAGTACACACAAGACTATGAAGCATGAAACAAGAACCCTCCCAAGTTAAAAGGAAAGTCTTAATTATTAAGTAAATTTAGCATGAGTTAGTGAAAAAAAGACTTGCTGTTAAGTTTTATATATAATGTTGATTTGATGGGAATACAGTAGGCCTAATTATGTAAGTAGAGATGGTTATGGTATTCATGATCTACATTCCTAGCACAAATAAATGTGACAAATAGGGACATTATGCTGAATGGCATCTTTTTTAGGGGGTGCTATATTATGCACAGGAAATGTTGAGAACTCTGTTGTCAAGAAGTGATTGAATGATGAGAGAGGCCAGCATACGTGGAGGAAAGAATAAAGCTCAAGTATTGCAGTGTCTTGGCTATTTTTCCTTGTGCTTGAAACTGACCAATATCTGCCTGAGTCTGCAGACAGTTTGAAACAATAGTGCAGAGATGCCAGCTGCCCTATTCATTTTAATGGATTGCTAACTACTGTTCTGGAAGCCCTTTGCTGACACTATTCCAGGGGAGGACTCTGTGGTGACCTTTTGTGTTGCCACTAAATCATGGCTCTGATGGAGTGGTGATGTCAAGGGCCCACATAGTCTTCTGCTTGGATTGGTGAAAGCTCACTCCTAATTGCCTTTCCAGTTCATCTGAAAGCAGATAGTGAGTGGTCATGGAGGTAGACAGGAAGTCCCAGCCTACCCAAACAAGAGTGGTGGTTGTCACATGTACAGGTTCTTAACACTGTCACACCACAAGGAATTTGAAGCATGGTAAGCTGCGGGGGCTGGAACAAAGAACTGTTTTAATTTAGCTCTGACAAGAGCATTGCTGGGCTCTGTCTATTTTGGCTGCTGGAATGACCCTTTGGGACCATTTGTGCTGCATGCAAACTAAAGCAGGCCTGAGGTCCCTAGTGGCTATGGGAAATATATCAATTTGTCTATAAGGGCGCTCTACAAAATGTGAAAAGGTCAGATGCATAGATGATATGGACTACCTGTAATGATATCAGTCAGGGCTATCCAACTGGCAGCCCCTGAAATGTCCCAGCACAGCTGCCACTGCGTGCCACCTTCACTGTTGTTTCTGCCACAGCAGCAGGGCTCTTCAGGTTCCCCTGCCCTCTTTCAACTTCCGCTTCCTGTCCCTTCTCCTGGAGATGGTGCCGGGGAGCCTGAACTGTAGTGTACAGTGGGAGCCAGAGTGCCTGTGCTGTGCACACAGCAGGAAAGGGAGCCAGACTGCTTGCCAAGAAAGGGGGGAGGGTACCGTGCATGGGATGGGGGTGAGGGAGTTGGGCTGCCTGTACTGCAGGCAGGTGGGAGAGGAGGAGAGCTGCATGCTCCCCAGGTTGCTGCAGGCTGCCCATGAAGCCAGGAGCAGAGAGAGGAACCAGGCTGCTTGTGTGGCCAGGAACACAGTGGGAAGCTGGACTGCCCTTGTGGCCAGGAACTGAGGGGCAAGTTTGCCTGCGCTGTGCATGTGGTGGATGGGCAAGTTCTAGGCTGCCTGTGTAGTAGGAGGGGGCATCCACACACAGAGCAATATCAATTTGTTTCCCGCATCTTGTGCAGCCCCAAGGCTGCAACCCACAGGGTCTGTAGCCCCCCCACCTGCCCCAAATGTGGACACCTCTGGTATAGGATATGCTGTCTGTAATCTTTACAGCAACAGTCTTATCCTACACAGTATTAACTTACAGCAGCATGTGGCCTGTGGGCCATATCTGGCCTCTGGAGCAATTTCCTCCAGTGCACAGGGCTTCTGGTAGGCCCAGGAATTCAGGGGCAAGGTAAGTGGGAGCAGGGCTTGATGTGGAATTCAGGACCAGAAGGCTGCATTGGGGACAGCCTTTGGCAGCAAGAGAATGAGTGATGCTGACACAGCAGTGCTTGACCCACTGCCATTCATCCTGCCACTGCCACTGCTGCGTCTGGGTCTGGGTCTGGATTCAGCCTGCAAGGAGCCCCATGGTCTGGATCTATCCCGAAAGGTGGATGAGCCTGAACCTCTGATTTAGAGAACGTGTTCTGTGTAGCACATTTTGTTTGTTCTTTTTGCTTTATGGTTCCATAGCCACAAATGATTTTTACAGAAGCCGTATATTGCATCACTCCAAATATCTCTGATAGCCCTAAGAAGATATATTATGTCAAAAATATAAAAACAGTTCAGTTTTTACAATTTAAGGGAAGATGTAATTTAAAGTAATATGTTTTTGAATATACAACACTGCAGGACTCCTGTGATCACTCATCCAAAATAAAGTATATTATTTAGGAGCTATTTAAATGCAGACAAGCTGAAGACATGTCTGTTTTTTAAACAGCACTAAAAAGATGCATATGGTGAGACTTTTCATTGTGCAAGTACAGTTCCTGTTATGAAGCCAGATAGGCCCATGCTTGTGCATCTGCGGGCTAAATCTGAGGGTCTGCCGTTGAGAACTAAAGATCCAGTGCTTCAGATGTTCAAACCCAAGCTTAACCTTATGCCAGTGGAACTACTTACATGTTCATAGTTTCACCTATAGGTAACTGCTCGTAGAATCAGAGTTGAAATTATTTTATTTATACATTTATGTTATTTGTTGCTTCGGTACACAAAATACCTGAATTAGCATATATTACAAAGCAATGTATAAAACAGAAGATGTCCTTGGGCAGTGTATTTGAAAGATGGTTGCTTTGGGCATATTGGTGAAGAATTTTGAAATCAATGAGTTTTTTAATTTTAGTTTCAGGTCTCCACTATTCTGTCATTGAGAACTAAGGACCCAATCCTTGAGACACGCACACCCATGTTTAACGTTATACCATTGGAACTACTTCCATGTTCATAGTTTTACCTATTGCAACTACTTGTAGAATTGGGCCTTTTCCCCCTTCTGCTAGGGCAAAATGGTTCATAAATCCACCGGGCCTATTTTTACTCATTTTACTCATTTTATGGGATGGGATCCTTTAGAGTTAGGTTCACAGAGAAGGAGTCCACAATCTCTATGCAGAATGCCTAGCAATTCAGGCTCCTTTGAAAATTATGGATTCAACACAAAAGAATCTTGTAAGATTACCATATTGTCCTGGGCTTTGCCCCTTTAAATCCATGAAGGAAGATAAAGGATATGCTCCATGTGGTATAATATGGTATAAATGACTTTAATCTCATCATAGTCTTTCACATCCAAAATTCATCCCATAATCTTTATTACTGTAAGATATATATTGTCACAAAAGCTAGGCAGGCAAAGCAGTTTTATAAAAAGCGTATCTTAGAATTCCTCTTCTCCCCCCTCCCCCACCCCTGCTTTTTTTCCCAAATGTGTAATCCATCAAAAATAAGAAATTATAGTAAAAGGCTGATACACAACCTAAATTGCATTGTCAGTAATAATGCATATGAGATTTATTTAGAGCAGGCAAAAAATTATGTACTTGATATTGCAATAGCTACTTAATGCACAAATAAACCAAACTCAGTGAAAATGAGCATGCAGTAAATTTACCTCTTAACAAAATAGATGTCCAGTGCAACAGTGCATCTGATTCCTATTCAAAATGTATTAGGGAAATTCCCATATGAATAAATGTTTAATGAATGACCTTCCCACACTTATACACTAAACACCAAAAGTGATACCTAACAATGAATAAATCTGTTCTACATTTATCTGAAATTGTGCAGGTAGTATCCTCAAGTGCTTAAAAGAACAAAATAAAAGCATGGCATTTAAGTAGGTTTGTATTTACAGTATTTTAAAATGGGTCTGTTTCATTGAAAATTATATTTTACATGATTCTTATAGTAAAAATGACAATAATCCTAGCAAAAAATAGTGCAGCCCAAACAAGCAAGTACTTCAAGGTTTCATACTGTAGATAGTAAAACAATTTTTGAGAGGCAGTGAACTGACCAAATAAAACAAAAATGAGGGGAAAAGAATGATCATTTCCTTTTTACTTTGTTTCCTTTAATTTCAGCCCTAGTTTGGACTGACTAGGAACTGCAGAATTTAACACTAAATGCCATTCTGAAAGCTTATTTTTTACAAGGATGGTGAGCACAAAATACAGATGAGCTTGGATAATCAAGCTGATGTTTAAAATCACCATATTGTCTAGTTGGTTCTTTAAAGACTTTAAAAGACAATGGCAACCCCCACAGTCTTAGCCACAAGAATTGTTGTTTACACTAGGACTCTTTTGTCTGCAGTGAATATTTTACATTTAAATTAAAAATCTGTAAACTAGAGGTAGAAGGATTACTATGTATGAGAGCTGAATAAGGAGAAACATTGTCATCTGTGCAGAAGGATAAGTACTGCAGTTCATCTGACATAAGACATGGATTACAACGAGTGTGAAGTGGAAGAAGGTGTACTTAGGAATTATTAGCAATGGTTTGCATTTAAGTAAC
Source organism: Gavialis gangeticus (assembly GCF_001723915.1). Taxonomy (NCBI): domain Eukaryota; kingdom Metazoa; phylum Chordata; order Crocodylia; family Gavialidae; genus Gavialis; species Gavialis gangeticus. The sequence continues at coordinate 44,208,031 of NW_017728993.1, read as the reverse complement.
CTATTAGTAGATGATGATAATAATAATAATATAGGTACAGTTATATGATCTGCAATCTACCAGAAAAAAGTGGAATTCAGTTCCAAAAATATTGAGGTAGTTTGTTGTTTACAGTGTAGCCAAGTCTATAATAAATCTAGGCTAAATTATTTCTCCATGCAAAAAAAGGAGAAAGGGTATACTTTCAAGTGAAAAATGTATGCCCCTCACACACAGGGAAAGGATCTGCTACTGAACACAATTCATCCTTGGCTAGGTTTGCAGTTAAACCTTGTTCAGCAGTGATCTGGTCCTTACTCATCCTCAACTTGGATCAGCACTAGAAGCTTTGCTGACTAAGGTCAAGAACACACAAAATGGTTCTCAGAACCGATGGATTCCACGGAGCCACCTGGAGGCACATGGGGCATGCATACAGTTACTCCTTATTGCATTGTTCCCTAAGAGCTATTCTCATTCTCTTGAGAGCTATCCTGAAAAAAAGGTTTCCTCTGCAGGAAACTTCCACGAAAAAGTCAATATAGTTTTAAATTATGTTAATTTGCATGCACTCTTCATAGAATTCTGGGAGTAAGATAGTATTTATAGCATCAGGCAACTTTTCCTAACCCATTCACATCATAGGGAATATCCACACTGTAGACTGCATTGTAATGTAAAGATAGCCAAACTAGTTTTAAATGGACTAGTTTGGGTTCCAGAAGCACTGGAACTGTGGCAACATGCAGGTCCATCTAGAGCTCCAAAAAGCTGGGCACGGACTTGTTTAGGTGTCGCTGGGCACGTCTACATGTACTATTAATTTGCTGTAAGCTTACTGTGTAGTAAGCTTTCCCTGGGAGGACATCTACACGTGTGCCCATCAGGAGCAAATTTACTCCAGGCTCCAGCTGGTGCCAGCCCTGGGCTGGCAAGGAACAGTGGGGTGAAGCCTGGGCTCCAGGGGATCAGGGGAGCTGACCTGCTTCTGGGGCAGCTACCTCCCAGCCCTGGACCCCTGTCTTGGGCAGCTGCCTGCTGCCCAGCCCCCACTCCAATCTCGGATTTGCTCCTGGTCAGCTGTATACATACACACTACTGTGCTGTAGCTACTGGGTGTGTCTACACATGTACAGTTACTGTGCAGTAATTAGGTTACTGCGCAGTAACTATGGCGACTTATGCCGACTTGGGCTTAAATTTGCTACCTGCATGAATCGGGTTGCAAATTTGCACCAGATTAGTTACTGTGCAGTAAGGCACAAGTAGATGCCTTATTGTGCAGTAACCCTCTGTATGTGGACTGACTTGGGACTAACTTTACTCCCAAGTCAGTCCACACACAGTGTTATTGTGCACAGTGTTATTGTGCTGTAATGCCTACATGTGTAGATGCTGGCATAAAAACTGTGTACTGTGCAGTAAATGCAGGTATAGACATGCCCACTGCACAGTAAATCAACTACTTGTGTTTACAGGTAGTAGCCAACCATGCAGTAGATTAATTTACTGCGCAGTAAATGCTGTGCATGTGTAGCTGGTGATGTTTTTCTGCATAGTCGATTAGCTTACTGCGCAGCAAATCGTCTCATATAGACATACCCACTATGCTCCAAACAGTTTCACGGAGAGGGCATTATAATGCATTGTAGTCATCTCCTGCTTTTTTTGTGTAGCTTGGGAGCAGTTGAGCTTCTCTCCACCATGTGCAAATTTCCAAGAAATATTTGGGAGCCATTTAATTTTTTGGATTGTCTTTAATTTCTGGAAAAGCTGTTTAACATTTTGGTCTGAGATTTACCATGCCAGTCATTTGCCTCAGAAACATTCTGGTAAGTTTGTCTAAATGGCTCAGCCATTTCCAAATAAGGGACTAAGGAAAGCTAAGGTTTTCATGTGACTCCACAGTTTATCACCTGGATATAATTAGCACATAAGTGATATGTGTGTATATATATAAATTTATAGCTCTACATGCAAAAATGAAGATCATGAGTTGAAGTATATTTTTATTTTAGTAAAAGCAAAACAAACTAGTATTTTCACAAAGTTTTCCCAACAGTAAGGCACAATTGATCTATGTTTCTTAAAAAAATGCAGTTGAATATAGTTGTATTTGCTTGCCTGTTGGATATTTATTAATAGACTTTCTGCTGTCATCTTTGTTACACTGCTGCTTAGCTGACAGAATTTCATTTACATAAATGGGTGGAAAGTCCTTTTCTTACATGTCCAACAAACTGGAGACAAAGTGCCTGCCAATGTTTTAATTTCTTTTTCATGTTCTGGTGAGAGAGTGAGAAGAATGCTTTCACTCCACAGTGTCATGAATATGATAATCTATGGAAATCACAGAAAGCAGGTACTTAAGTTAAGCACATACTGTACTACAGGAATCCCTGATGAATTCAAGTCTCTTCTGTTTAGAAAAGATGTTGTTGTCTATTAAGTGACAGACTGCCAGATGTTCATGAAGTATCACAGTAATGTGCTCAAATCTGTATCTTCTTCTCATCACCCCAGAAGGTAACATTCTCTTAGCATCCATGTCATTCCAGCTTTTGATTGTAAATGTAGAAGTTTGCTTCACATATTAACTCGTTTTTGTCTTATTGATGAATATTTCATGATAGACTTCAATACATCTGTGGAAGATAAGATTTCACTGCACTACAGCAACCTGCAATACTAAAATCTTTCATTTCACTCACTGTAAAGTGGCACAAAACATCTGAGTCAGAACAGTGAGAATAACTCATTAGTGATATCTAACCAGTGAGAAAAATTCTATAGAAAGCAAGAATAATTTTGTTATTAACATAATGTTTATAATACACTACATAGTGATGGAGTTATTTCCATCAGGATAATGCAGTATTGCTAGAGCAATGATGGCCTCACTAGGAACATCTACACATGTTACTAATGTGATTGAATAAACTTTGGCACAGTTCACACCCAAGTTTATTGCTCCCAGGTATCACATTTACACGTGTGCCTGGCACTGCAGCATGTTGAGCTGGGTCAGAGCAGCCCCAACTGGCAGGAGGTCCGGGGGCCAGCCTGCCAACCTGGGACTACTCTGACCTGGCTCCACATGCTTCAGAGGGGCTGGCTGAGGCATGAGGGTGTTCCAGTGCGGGGCTGTCTGGCAGGCAACCCCCACACTGAAGCACCCTTGTGCGCCAGCCAACCCATCAGCACTTATGCATGCGTTACTGTGCACTAAATAACACCGCTGCAGAATGGTACTTGTGTTTGCACGTACTATCATACAACCGCATTTATTAGTTTACTGTGGCCTAATAGGGTAGCTAATTAGTCATCTCCACAGTAAACATCTCATTTAGATGCTCCCACTGTGATTCTTGAGTTCAAGTTCCATTCCAGACTTGTGCCAAAGGCCACCCACAATTAGCCCAGCTATAAATGTACCTGGTCAATTGGACTGGGGAGTCAAAATGGATGGATGTGGTGCTAGCCATGTCACTTCCTTGTGTGCTGCTGAGTGTAGAATTTGGCATGCCGTAAACGTACTAGCTGTATCAGCTGCTAGCTCAGGAATAGGAGTGGTGGGGTGATGTTGTAGCCATAGTGATCTAGGAAAAATACAAGAGGCAAGCATTTTTGTGGTTAATCTTTTAGTGACCCAGCTGTATATTTGGGAGTATAACAGGGAACCCCTTAATGACATTTCCCAGTCATTAAAGACAGTGGCCTAAATGAAGACACAACTTGAAAAACAGTGTAGTGACAATGTAATTTCAGAGCCAAATTCTGTGCTGTGGCATGGCAGAAGTGGGGAGCCTTAATCCTATTACTTAGAGCAGTTTGGGGAATCTATGCCAGTTATTTGTAACCCCAAGGAAGTGTCTGCCAGCTGAAGATTGTTGGAGAGCAGCACTCCTGACATGTCCTGCCCCTCTCCATAACATGCTCCCTGCCCACTTCCTGTGCTAAGTTGAGACCAAGGAGAGGATTATAATAGTTGTCAATGCTGGTCCTATAAAAACTCTTATACAAAGTCTTTTCTGCTCTGTAAGTATCCAGCTGGGGGGATAAATAAGCAGAAGATACTGTAGATATTAAGTGAATCTAATCATATATGCCTAAAAGAATAGAAACTGGGATTATAATTTTCATTTTCTCTATTGTCATTTATATTTAACCTTCATAAACTGGACACTTTAGGAGCTGAACATGAAAATGTCTTCTCTGTGCACATGTTATTTCAAAGGCTTAGAATTCAGACCAATCAGAACCACTTTTCACTGCTCAAAGACAGCTTTCCTTGATAAGGACAGTCCCCTCAGCAGATTCAAAGTTTGCCCTATAGCTCCTTTTGGCCAATCGTATTTTTCAGAAACATCACAAGAATATACTTTATTGGAAAAAAAATATTTTTTTTCAATAGAATCAAAAATAAAGGCCTTGAGAGTAGCTGTGGGGTAATACCACTAGAGTAGTTTCATTGCCCAAATTTTCAGGTGTTGCAGATGCAAGTAGGAACAAGTGTGCTGGGCATGCTTGAGAGCATTCTTCCCTGGACATCTCAGGGGCAGGGTGAAGATATGCCCCTAAAGCAGAGGCAGGCAAAGTCTGACCTGTGGTGGACTCCATTTCCCAGCCACCCCTGCCCACATCACTGCGGCCAGTTTCCATGGAGACCCCAGGGGGGGTGGGGCTGTGACAGTGCAGGGCTGGGGCTTCCATGGAGACTGGCCCAATCAGCACTGGCAGGGAGCATGGCTGGACAGGAAACTCCTCCAGGGCTGGGGCAGTCTCTGTGGAAACACCCAGGCTCACACTGTCATGGCCCCACTACTCCTAGGGTCTTTGTGGAAACTGGCTGCATCAATGTGGGCAGGGGCTGCTGGGAAATGGAGTCCAGCCACTGGCTGGATCCATCATTTTGCCCACCCCTGCCCTAAAGTAACCTAGGAGAGTTAACTTCAGTTTTTATGACTCTCCAAATGAGGAGAGTAGTTCAAAGTAGTTTTTGTGTCTCCCTTGGTTGTTTGTCTTTCTGGCCCAGTGCTTATCTCTCCCAGCATTTCCTAACTTGTTCCTCCCAAATACCCCTCTCCCCAAAGATGCTTCAGCTCCTTTGGGACTTCAGAGATCCAGATCTCTGAAGCAACTGTTTGGTTCCATGTTCTCCTGAGAGGCTCCACACTTAGCTTGTTCTCTTCTAGCCTCTCATGCTCCAAGCTCCTAGAGGTGCACTGATACTTCAGTCCCATATCGGATCAGGACAAATATAAAAAAAAAACTGGCTGTATCAGATATTGGCTCAATGGGGCTGATAATTTGTCTGATAAATGCCCATGCTGTGCACAGCCACAGTGCAACACTCAGGCAGTGAGAAGCACAGCTAGCAGCGTGGAGAGCTGCCTCCAGCTGGTAAGTCAGGTGTAGTGGAAGGGGAGGGGGGAGGGAAGAGGCATGGGAGGGGCAAATCAATGCCCCTGTGGTAAGGGAGGGGGCAGGCACTGCCCAGGTGGGGAGGGGCAGAACTGTGGCTTGTGCGGGGAGGGAGGTGGCTCCCACCGCTCCTTGCACCCCAGGAGAGCATGAGGGGGTGTGTGCCCCCAGCATCTGCATGGAGCATGGCAGGCTGCAGCTGGGGCTCTTCCTGGTGGGGTCTGGGCTTGGAACAGGTGCCAGCAGTGCTGGGAGGATGCTGTATCAACCCCAAATTTCACCACCACTCTGCTCCCAGCACTACCGCTACCAGCCGCCTAATGCAGCCCCAGCTCTTCCCAGCGCATGGGTGGAGGTGGGACGTTGAGTAGGGTGGAGGCGGGCTGTTGAGTCAGGTGGCTGCTGACGGCAGCACTGGGAGCGGAGTGGCAGTAAAATTTGAGATGGATGCAGCATCCTCCCAGTGCCACTGCCACTCACTCCACGCTCAGCTCCCACCAAGAAGAGCCCCATGCAGCTCCACCCCATGTAGATCTGGGGAACAACCCTGTGCCCTCCCAGGGTACAAGCAGTGGCAGGAGTCACCTCCCCGCCATGAGCCGTGGCTCCAGCTCCACCCCTCCCTCACCACAGGGAGCATTGATCTGCTCCACTCCAAGCCTCTTCCCTCCCCTTCCACCACACCAGACTTACTAGCTGGAGACAGGTGTATCAGAAATCAGATTGGTATCAACCGATATGCGTCCTTAAATGTCGGCTATCAGTATCAGTCCCAAAAATCTCTATCAGTACACCCCTACAAGCTTCCAAAGCCAGGTAGAAGCCTTAATAGTTGCAAATCTGTTCCTTCTTAGATCTATAGATTAGACAGTGTAACCAAGATTCACTCAATCCTTATTGTTAAGAACAGGGTCAAATGGACTGGCCATCTCTGGATTATCCTTGAAACTCACCTGAATCAAGCAGGATTTCCCTTTTCTGTGTCCTGTTGAGGACAGCACTGGGAGCAGTTACAGATGAGTCAATGAGAGAACAACAGCCCATGAGAACCAAATGGCAGAGGGAGATCAAGATCAACATCTTGGTTGATTTATAAAGTCCCACCAGTGATTTATTTGGCAGCTTTACAAATAAAAGTATTATACAACAATTTGCATAGCCACAAAATGACATAGTTATGTAGGCTGTGCCTATAATGGTTACTACCACCTACAAGGTGCATTTGATCCGGGATCAGTTTACTTGTGAGAGAACTTTTTGTTAGTAAACACTCCTGGGCAGGCATCTAGACATGCAGGAAAGTGGAAGCAGATATGCTGCTAGTGGCAGCAAACTGCTCCCACTTCCTGGGGCCCTGCAATGGGCCCCTGCCACCACCAGGGGGAGCTCTAGGTTTCCCCTGGGGTCTAGCCCAGGGGCTAGCAGGGAGCACCAGGACGGGAGACAGTTGTCTCCTGGCTAGGGCTGGGACATTACACCCTGCCTCAGGGGGCTGCCTGCTGCTGGGGCAGAGACAATGTCCCCTTGCCCCAGCAGCAGGGAGCTCCTGGCTTGGCTCCCTGATCAGGAGGAGGGGACTTGAAACGAGCTGCAGGAGCTGGGTGTGGAACAAGCTGGGAAACTTGTTCCCTGCTTAGCTCTGTGAGCATGGAGCTGAGCAGGAAACAGGCTGGGAAGGTTGTTCCCCACCCAGCTCTGCAGTCATGGAGCTGACTGGGGAACAAGCTCTCCAGCCTGTTCCACACTGAGCTCGGCACTCACAGAGCTGGGTGGGGAAAAAGCTCCCCAGCCCCTGCCAGCAGGGAACTCCTAGCACTAGCTCCACAGTGTAGGCTGGTGCTGGGAGACTCTTATCTCTCCATAGACTTCATAGACATTAGGGTTGGAAGGGACCTCAGAAGATCATTGAGTCCAGCCCCCTGCCTGAAGGGCAGGAAGTCAGCTCTCAGTGCCAGCTCCATGACCACGGGGCTAGTGCTGAGAGATTCTTAAGGATCTCCCAGCACTGGCCCCATGTCTGCAGAGCTCCCTTGTCTCCCAGTACCAGGTCACGGGTTCACTACTGGGAAATAAGGATCTCCTAGCCCCTCAATCACAATGACTGATGTCAGGATCACCACCACTCCCTGATTATGATCTCAAAGTGGGGGGCTTGGAGCTTCCTGTTGCTGGGGCAGGGGGAGATAGTTCCTGCCCAGGCTTTGGTGGTGGAGCCCATCCTGTTAGCAGGCAGCTCCTGGGATCAGGAAGCAATCTTCCACCACCTGGTGGATGGTTGACAGAGAACAGATTTGCTCCCAGTCAGATGACTACATGAGCGTTACTGTGCCATTACTAATCAAAAGTAAATTTGTTACTTGCATTTGCAGGTAGAAAATTTACTTGTGATTAGCAGTGTTTACCATGTAGTAAGCATGTGCATGTGTAGATGCAAATGTTTACTGCTCAGTAAACTACACTACAGTTAAGCATCTTGTGTAGATATGCCCACAGTAGTTTCTTTTTCTTTTTAAAGCAATTTTGAATGATTTTTTAGCAATTCAGAGTATGTCTCACTTCACTTGTTTCAGCCTTCATGCTCTTTCTTACCAGTTTTGTTGCATGCAACAGTAAATGTATATATTTTTAAATGTTAAATATACTAAATAAGCACCATTTTACATCCATTTGGCTTCTAGATACATGAAACAACAATGCTATGCATCACACAAAGTTATATACAACTTATACATGGACAAAATGATTTTCCAAATTGAATGTGTTCAGGGGTGCCTCCAGAAGGGGTGCAGTGGCATGCACATACCCCCGCCCCTTTAAGACACACCCTAGGAGCACCAGTGGGGACTATTTTAAAATCCTTTTTCATGCCTGCTCTCAGCATCCTTTCCTCTCCCCTACATCCTCAGCAGTTTATCCACCCCCACACACACACTTGCCACTGCCACTTCCCTGGCTATGTAGGGGACTCCAGAGCTTCTCCTGGAAGTGGGGGACTCCAGAGCTACTTCTGCCCCACTCCAAATGCAAATGGTGGAATCATGTAGGTTCCTTCTCCTCTTGTCTGGTCCCCCTGGTATTCCCTGCTAGCTCAGGGGTGGGTGAACCTGCCCGCTGCCACCACCACTGCTGACCTTTGCTGAGCCTGGCTACAGCAGCTCTGGAGCCCCTCTCCCCGCATCTCTCTGAATTCATTTCACGGTGGGGGAGCAGCTCCAGAACCATTGCAGTTGGGTTCAGAAGAGGACATCAATGGCGGCAGCAGTGGGTGGGTTCACTTGCCCTGTGGTTGCCCCCAGGCTGGCAGAAAACACATGGGGGGACTGGGAAGTGAGGAGAAGTCTGGCTGGAGGAGGGCAGGAGCAGCTCTGAAGCCCTTGCCTTCTGTTCTCTCCCTCCCCCAAATCAGCCTAAGGCAGCAGCAGTGGTAGGTGGGTGAGGGAATGGGCTGATGCGCACAGGGCAGAAGGAACAAGGTTCCAAGAGCAGTGCAGGGAGGAATAGGGGACAGAATTCTTACCTGATTTGGGGACTTTAAAAAAGTCCCTCCTGCTGCTCCTGTAGTGTGGTCTTCTCACCAGGAGGTTGTAGAGGATAGGGGAGGAAGATGAGAGTGCGGATGCAGCCACTCCTGCAGCACTGGTTGCTGCTCCCACATACTCCTCTTTACAAAATCCTGGATCCACCCATGGCTGTATGTCTTTATCTCAAAGGGTGAGAGCAAGACCCAAATATAATGGAAACTGGATAAATAATGAAGTTATGTTTGGTATGGGGAATGTCTTCAGTCATGAAGGGTATAGTTTGTATAGAGATCTGTGCTTTATGGCTGACTGACACTTTTCCCCTAAAGAGCCAAATGCAAGTGATATTTACAGGCTGTTTTATTTGTGGACATGGACAGATGAAGAATTACACCATTTTAAACATGGAGGAGACGAAGGGATTTACTGCTATTCAGTAGGGCTGTGTGAAGCTTCAGTCCCTGATTTGATTCAGTGGGGATTCGGCCTGATTCAGTGGCTGACTCTCCGAATCTGAATCAAATCAGGAAACCCTTTAATCTCTCCAAATCAAATCAGAACCCTCTGAATCCAGGGAGATTCGGAAAGATTCAGCAATCTGGACATAGACACAGATTTAAATATTTTTTCTACATACAAGGTATCAGGTGGCTTGTCAATGCTGGGGCAGATGGAGTGTCCCACAGACGCTCCCCAGCATGCTCGGTAGCAGACCTGGAAGCGGACCAGAAGCACTTCCAAACCACTTACAAGTCTGTTGGGGAGCATGCCGGGCCCCCTGCCCCATGCCCCCTTGGCTTAGCGACTGGTTCCTCCTGGGTCAGGGGGGCACCCAGGGTCACCCCGTGGATGATTGCTGAGCTGGGGGAGCATGGGGGTGCTCCCCTGCATGCTCCCTGGTGGACCCAGAAGTAGACTGGAAGTACTTCCAGTCCACTTCCAAGTTTGCCGCCAAGCATGTGCCCCCGCCCCTGCACTCCTGTGAGACGCTCCATCCCCCCCAACATCGCAGTATTCATGAGCTGCACCTGGTACCTCAAAGTATGTAGAAAAAACATTTAAAGCTGTGTCCATGGCCAAATCGCTGATTCTCTGAATCAGTATTGAATTTTCAGATTCAGATTCAGCTGAATCAAATCAGGGACAGTGATCCAAATCAACTAATCGAATCACTGTCCCTGATTCATTCCGAATCCGAATTGAATACAGCCCTTTTCTCACACCCTGTATCAGCTGTATCTGATGTAACTGTCATCTGTCCATTCTTATCTTGTACTGAGTGGACATTAAACTGGGATAGTTTACTCTTGAGTAAAACAGGCATAAGTTAAGTTACCATTGTTTAACTTCATTTGCTGAGGGATAGGAATGTGTATATGACACAGCTACTGTGGATCAGCTAATGCAGGAGTCAGCAACCTGTGGCCCATAGGTGGGATCCAACCCATAAAATACCTGGATTCAGTCTGTGACAGTCTGTTTGGCCTACTATTCTAAATGGTTGAGGTATATCATTCTCCCAAGCCTTTAATGGAAAATAATTATTCACTTGTTCACACTCTAAATGTGTGGCCTGACTTCAATATTTACCCCAGTATTTATGAAAACAATTATTTTTGATAATTGTGTTTTTATGCTGCTCGTTCACAAATAGTAGTAAGATATAAACTTACCAGATCCATTGCAGTACTGGAGAGGATGGCTATTTTTATTGGTTTTCTAGTAATACTTTGTGATCCCCACTGAAAAACCAGGCCTTATTGCATAAAGCACTGGACTGGCACTGGACTGGTACTCTTACGAAGAGACTGTTCCTAAATAAACAAGACACGACAGGCCTGGGGAGATGACGTGACTTGCTTGAAACAGGTCAATGGAAGGGGCAGAAATAAAATCTGGGTCTCCTGATTCATAGTCCAGTGTGTTCAGTTCCTAATCCATGCTGCCTCCTCTCCAATTAGGCTACTTGCTAATGTTCCCATAAAAAGTATAGCAATTTGAAAATGAAAGATACCCACTGCTTTTTGCTATTAGAAAACAAGCACCTTTTCAAGTTCATAATATGCTCAATTACCTTTAGATTGATCCGTGAATAAATTATAATCAAAACAGACTTATTCACCTTAAAGCTTTTCTGGCTTAAAGTTTCATTGTTGATTCATTATGTTGTCAGTTCTCTATTGGCAGTGTAATGCTTTTTATATCTGGATAGAGACAGTTTTAGTGGGAGATACTGTTATCTTTAAATGAGTAGGATTTAGCTTCTCTGGTGAGAACAAATTCATCAATGATGAATCCCTGGAGAAGCCACTGAAACAAAAATCACAGTGTTGCTAGAGCTTTGCACAGTTCATCAGTTAAAAGGCAGCTTTTGGAAGTCTTTACCTTTAGTTTTTCCTTTCTTTAAAACAATACAGTTTGATTCTTGCACCTCCCCCCACCCGTCTTGGAGTAGTGGCAATAACACATATTACTGTACAACAATAATGTACTGAGGCTTGAAACACCTACTGATGATCCTTTTCTGGCTCCATTGCTGCTGTAACAGAAATAACAGAAATAAAAACATTAATTTCACATATATGTTCTAACAGATCAATTAGGTCTAGTGATTGCATACACATTAAGTGATCCAAATATATTAAATTGTTTCTGTGCAAATATGAATATAAAAAGACCCTAATATAGCAAGAATTTGGTGAATTGGGATAATTAAAAAAATGTTAAACATTCTTAAAAAGAAGACCTAATAATTTGTCATCTGAAAATTATTTGAAAAGGAAAATATAAAAACCTTCCGGGCTGCATCCCTATGATCGGGGCATGCAGTTGCCACAGGGGGAAAAGCCCTGATGCACAGCCCTGCATGTGGAGTTAGCATGGGGAAAATGCTCAGGTGGGGTAGAAGAAGCTGGGGTCCTGAGCCAGCCACGCTCTGGTTTTGGGTGGTGCATGTTGCCACTATTTATGCCACCCAGCTTTTTTTGGTCTAGGTTTTGTTTGACACCAGGATCTCCCAGTGTCAGAAGAATCCACTGCACTGCAAATTAGCAACGCAGCAAATGGCTGCATGTATGGTGCATGCAGTTTGCAGAACTGCAGTCAAGTTCGCTGTGCTGCAAACCACACATGCTCACTCATTTGGATTTGCCCCCTGAGTTTTATTTAATCTTACAAGAACATTGCTAATAGGCTGCTTTTCCTTTTCAGCCATGTTTGATGAGATTTTGTTCAGGTGTTCATGAGCTACCGCTTACCCCAAAACTATTTGTGCAAACATACTACCACTTTCTGTTAAATTTGATGTAGATTATGCATTTATATCTACAAGGAAAATAAGGACTGAATGTTTCATTTTGGATGCTGTTTTGCACTCAGCTTTTACAAATTCGTGTTGTAGACATACGTCCCCAAAAGAATAGTTGCATGTTAAAAGTGCAAATGAGATGTTACTTCACAAGGCTGAGTTCTTTCTTTACTTTAATAAGATAGTTTAAACTAGATGCCATTGAATATTACATACTGATCTTGTAGTATTATTTGTTTTTATGCTTAAAGCACTTCATAGCCCTGGTAAAATAAGGTCATTTTCAAAATGGATGCCGCACATTTCCTCCATATTTAATAGGGCTGTGTGAAGCTTTGGATGCTGATTCAATTCAGGGGAGATTTGGCCCGATTCAGTGGCCAAATCTCGAAATCCAGCTCTAATTAGGGGACCAATAAAAAGGTCTGAATCTATTTGAAGCTCTCTGAGTTGATTTGGAAAAGATTTGGAAAGCTTTAATGATTTGGGAGGTCCCTGCCCACTGCAGCAGGGAGCTGGACTCTGAGCTGGTAAGTAGGGGGCAGGGAAGGGGGGGGCTGGAGGAGGGGGGAGGGGACTATGGGGGGACCCC
>NW_017728993.1:44191724-44194876 GCF_001723915.1 Gavialis gangeticus | reverse complement strand
GGCTCTGCCACAAGCCTCCGGACCCTACTCCCCCAGCTCCCCCATGGCTGCCCTGCCCACCCCAGCTCTGGCCCTTTAAGAAAAAAAACAAACAAGAAAAGCCCCTGGCTCACTGGCTTCTGCAGTGGCCTCAGGGCTTCATGGGGCTCATGACAGAGGCCCCTGCTAAGCAGCATCCAGTGAGTAGGGGCTTTTTCTTAAAGGGCCAGAGCTGGGGCAGGTGAGGCAACCATGGGGGGGCTGGGGGAGCAGGCGGGGGTCAGGGGGTTTGTGCAAAGCCTCCATGCTGCACGGGGCAGTGGGAGGCAGCAAGGATCGCCCTCCCACCTGGCAGCACCTGGTGAGTTGTGGTGGGGGGTTTCAAAGTGCCGGGAACTAGGACAGGCAGGGCAGCCATTGCTTGGCTGGGAGAGCAGGTCGGGGCAGCATCTGTATCTCCGAATAAGATTCTGCCAAATTGATTCAGGACAATGATTCGAATCAGTGAATCAAAGTACTGTCCCTGAAATTTGCCAAATCCAAAGCAAATACTAGCTACTTAGCACAGGCCTACTATTTAAGACCATGGTGCTCAACTTCCAGCCCATCATGTCATGTCATCTGGCCCATGGGTCTACCCAATGCAGTGGCAATGTTAATTGCTGCTCCCCTGCTGCCAAATTTCTGGACCCATAGATAACCAAATGATGTAGGCCTGCATAGTAGATCATGCCAGCACAGAGGGTCATTCCATAAGCAGATCCAGCCATATGGGATCAGGCTGGCACTCCAGATCACACCTGCAGACCAGACCCATGTGGGATCCAGCCTGTGGGCAAGCCTTGCACCAGCCGGCCAGCCCATGAGGCCAGAAGATTGCACAGCACTAATTTAAGATGTAAATTTGAAATTTTCTGTGTTAAATATTTGATGAGATATTTATTGAATTAACCCTCTACATGGGGAATGCGGACTTTTTCATACTTTTCAACAAAAGGTATGTTTAGGACTTCCTGCCTTCAAGTCCTAAAAATCTGTGCAAAGAATATGCAAAGGCAGAAGTTCTGCAGTTTTTTTTGCCTATCCTTCCTAAAGATTACTTAATTTAATCAGCTAAATCTCAAATACCAGCCTGTATCATCAGAACAACAAACAACCATCCCCAACCCAGCCACTTCAGTAAAAATCTACAAAAATAAATGAGCCTTACAGGATGCTCTGAAAATCATTGAATTCAGCCCCCATCCAGTCAAGGAAGAAGTCAGAACTCTTCCCAGAAATGTTTTGTTGTCATCTATCTTTTAGCATTAATATCACAACTGCATGAACTTTATGCAGTGGGAAATGTGTCTTGATACAGATACTAAAGGCATATAGATCAAACCCTACACTTTTTATAGCTGATACAACTTCATGATCCTCCAAGGAAAAAAAAACATTATTTGCATGTGTGATGCTTTCAATGCACTTAGGGGAGGGGTGGGCAATTATTTTGGCTTTGGGATCGCTTAAAGAGTTTTGGTGAGCTCTTGGGAGCCAGAGGGTGGTGGAGAGTGCTGACTTGGCCTCAGTCTCCTGACACAGGTATTTGCACCACCTGGTGCACTGGTGGGTGGTGGTGGGTGACCCAGGTGTCTTAGGATGATTTACTGGATTCAGAAGATTCCCCGCGCTTGAACAAAGGATGTTGTACCCACCTGGTTTTGAACATCTGGTCTCGTGCTCTGCACCCCCAGAGGCTCAAAGTTGTCCGCCTGTCCATCCCTGTGGTCTCAGTGAGTTGATGCTGTCAACCTGAATCGCCTCTCCCCAATCTTGCCCGCCACGACTTGATCTTACCACAGTGGTGGGGATTGACTATCACAGTTCCTCATTCCGGGGACCACAGGACGTTGGTCTTCTGTGAGACTCCTCCTCCCCTCTAGCTCGCCCTTACACCACACCTTGATGGATCTTGATGGTTGTTGGCCCCATCCCTCTGACCGTTGGGGCCTGGGACCCAGTCAGCTTTAGGAATTCAGCTAGCTCTTCCCCACCTACCAGCTGCTTGCTCTGACCCAGCTACTCCCCGTCAGTGCTATACAGCTCACCTCCCCTCCAACAGTGGGTAACGAAACAAAACACAAATTAAACCACTGGCAGTAACACCAGATCCTAAGGGCTGTCTGTTGCCCCTTCTATGACTGTACCTATCTCCCGCTCTATTGGCCCAGTTGTCGTCTCTTAAGCCTCAACCAGCCTAACCTTGGCCTGGGGTCAGCCTACTGTGCTCCTGGTGGGTCCCCTCGACGCATCTCCCCCACAGCTCTGCTTCGGGACCACCTGAACCCTCTATAATCCCACCCGGTCAGGTGATCTGGAGCCTGTCACCTCTTCGTATCTTCTGAGGGCTCCTCCAGGTCTCGGAGTTCCCCCACCCTTCTCGGCCTCCACACCTTGACCTTGCTTCCTCATCTCCTTCCTTGCTGCCGGCGATGGTCTTCTCCTGCGGGATCCTGCTCTCATCACCGGGGCTGCCAGCTGCAAGCAGCCACACTCCTTTGCTCCGAAGGGACTCAGAGAGTGCTTCTTTCTCCAGCGCTCCACCTCCTCTCTCCCCCTTGGGACTGCATTCCGCTGCTTTTAATGCCCCCAACTGGCTCCTCCTGCCGTGGCTCTCAGCTGGCCGTAATTTTATAAATACGCAGCTAATGCGCCGCTCAGGTTCTGCTGCCACTTCTGGTTTTGCTGTGCCGCTCCCTGAAGGTAAGAACTTTTCTATTTGTTTTTCTTTCCTTCCTTTTTCCTTTCTGCCCCGTTCCTGCTCCCCAGTTTCCTCCCAGGCTCCCTGGGATTTTCCCCTCGGCAGCTCCCTGGGATAGATGTACTCACAGTTGTTTTCACCCTTGCAAAGATTTATTTAAGGATACTCACAGAGGCAGGCAATAGAACAGAGCAGAGAGGACAGTCACCTCACATTGGCCTTCAGTGGCAGCTGCCACCCCGCATGATTTCCCTGGCCCCGCAGTGTCCCAATCCCGGGGGGTGCGATAGCCTGCGCCGGGGCTCCACGCAAGTCGGAACTCTTGCCAGAGCTGAGGAACCCCTCATAACTTAAGACTGTACAGCTTACATAGTCTGGAGTAAACATCCTTATCTCCAGCTAAGAATTTGGTTATCTCAAGCAAGCAATC
>NW_017728993.1:44176489-44186724 GCF_001723915.1 Gavialis gangeticus | reverse complement strand
CTTGCCAGAGCTGAGGAACCCCTCATAACTTAAGACTGTACAGCTTACATAGTCTGGAGTAAACATCCTTATCTCCAGCTAAGAATTTGGTTATCTCAAGCAAGCAATCTGGGGATGAGTCGTGATCCAACACACCTGGTGTTTACCACATTCCACTGTATTACAACATTCTACTATCTAGGTTCATGGTTCGGTCATGCTCACAGAGCAGGAGGCTACGTGCCGCTTCACTGGCCTACTTTGGAATCAGTGTGCAAAACTCTTGCTATTAACAAAGCTCTTACTATTACACCAGGGAAATGCCAATTTATCACAGCTGCGATGCACTCCATGCATGTCCCTCTGACTGGTGCTGGTTCCACAGGGAACTAGCACCTGTCATAGACACAAATGGGCAGCAGATCATGATTCTGCCCCAGGCCTCAGCCCTGCACTGTCACCACCTCATGATCCTGGGCCCAGCCCTCCCCACCCATGCTGCTCCTGGACACCACTCCAAGCCCACCAGTAGCCCCATCCCATCCACCTAGCCAAGTGCACCCTGCCTGCAGGGGTCCTTGTCCAGTCTCCATGGAGACCCCACCCACCCACTCAATCCAGCACCCCTAGTGGTGGGTGTGGAGTAGACTGGACCAGGGTGCCTAGTCAGCAGTGCCAGGGGTCAGTAGTGGCGGGGCACACACCTACTCCCAGGAGGTAGTAGGGAGATAGGTCAGGCTATTCCCAGCAGCACCTGTGTGCCCAGGGTGTCAGGACTGGCCACACGGTACGGCCTGGGGCTGTCCCCCGCATCTGAGCCAGGTGGGACCAAGGGACCCACTGCAGGCCAGATGGAATCACTTGGTGAGCCGGATCCTGCCCACGGGCTATAGTTTGTCCACCCTTGGCCTAGGGCCTTTTAGATTTACCAACAGCTACATACTGATTCCATAGAAGAGGGGTTCTCTGTCTGAGCTTTAGAACCTATTGTTTAGAAGGGAATTATGAAAATTGTTCCTTCTTTAATATTATCTGTTCACAATGCTTCCTTTTTACACAGGCCTTATATCATTTTAGTATGTGATACTGCTCTTCTTACTGCTGCTTGAAACATTTCTTACAAATTTGTTGTGAGACATTCTTTGAACTTTTTATTCTCTAGGAATGGGAATCCTTTGTGTACAACTTATGTAAAGAAAAGGAATTTGATTTGCCTTTAATCTGCTTCTTTGAGGATTTCACAGATTTTACACTGTTCTGCCCATCTTCTCTCGCCTCCCTCTGTAAGATTCTTTTGCTCTGAAGCCATTCTCAATATGGTCATCATATGAATTCTGGAGCTTTTACATTTGCGATGTAAATAGTATGGATCCTTAAGAGAGCCCTTGATTCTAGCACATCTGGGAACTGAGAAGGTTCTAGTGGAAGAAAAAACAAACTTGTATCCTGCTGCCAGTTAGCAGGGCTAGAATGCCAAAAAAATCTAACAATTAAGAGGGCTCCACCCTTTCTTGTAATAAGAAGCTGAAGCCCTAAGGTTGGATATCCTGTATGATGATGATTACTGGTGATTAATTTTTACTTAAGAAAATCAGCAGAGGAGCAGAATAATCATTGTTTAAAAAATAAAGGGTTTAAATATATATATATTCAGAGCATGGTACTTGTTACTTTATCAGAGACTGGAATACTTTTTTTCCAATTAATTTTCAAAATTCATATTGTCATTGTCCCTTTAAAACTAATTATGATGGCATTGTTTCCAGTTGGACATACTTGACATACTGATATTGTTAGAATGAATTAATGCTAAAGATAACAATATAGGCTATTTATCCCCTGTGACTACATGTTAGCTATTGCAGTATAATTGCACTTAGACTAGGCTCTGTATTCTGTTTATTCACTTGATTTACATGCTTTCAGATAATGAAAAACTAGTTTTCCTGGGGCACATTCTGCCTCAAAAATAGAAGTCCATGTTTTCAGCCATTTTTAATTCACAGCAGTACTTGCTAGGTCAGAGATCACAATGACCTTGGTAAGCTACAATTTCTCAGACCTCCATCAGTTAGACAAACGGGCCTTTTTCTGTCAGTAAGAGGCCGTTTAGGAATCTTTGGAAACTCAAACTAGCAATTTTATGTTCTTGGCTGAGAAGCAGTGTTTTGGAATTCAGCACTATCTTCCACTTGCATTTATCTAATTATGCTCAGAAAGGAAAAGTTCTAGAAAAGAGTGAGGACTGTGAACAGAGGTAGAAATACGAAATTAAAATGTGGTAGTGTTCACTTGATACTTGCTAGTATTAGTCTGAATAGACCCACTTTTATTGCAAAACCTATGCATACATATGCTTTAAAAAGTCCATAGATACTTCCTTTAATGGTAAAACTCACAGTTATGAAGTAAGGTTATGAAACAAAGCCTTGAACCATAAACAATGGTGGGGCTTCTTCAAGCAAACTGATATTGATTATGTTTTATGTTACATGATAGCTTTCCATATCCTGTAAAAACAAAGCTGGAATTTGTGCTTGGTATTTATTTGTGGGTAAGTATACTACCAGCAGATAGGAGATGGTTGAATACTGTTCTGAAATTCAGCTATTTTCTTCCTACTTAGTATTCTGATTTTTAATATTGAAAGTATTTCTTGAAGTCAGATCCTGAGGTTCCTACTAAGTTTTATATTGACTTTGTCATTGATTTCAATGGGAGTTTTCCTGAATAACAAGTGAGCAAACACTCAACAAAGAGTTATGATGTGGGTATTTGTTAATACCCATTTCTGTGCTTTATAAACTCATGATCGTGTTTCTGGTTCTAACTTCAGAAACTGCCCAGTTTTGGACCATACCTGGAACAGCGCAAAAAGATAATAGCAGAGAACAAGGTTAAACTGAAGCAACAGAACGTGACTGTTTTACTGCCTAAGAAAAAGCATTTTGTTCCCAAGAAACCCATTCCATCAGTCAAGGTAAGAAAAATACAGAAATATAAGTGATCAGCCACCACACAGCTTATGCAAATATTCATTCTCACAAGTTTGAATTGGTTATTAGCACTTTAAAGCTTATTAGACATGTCAAAAAGTAAGCAACCCAATATACATGTTTCAGCTTTCAAGCAAACCATGCAGTAAAAGATTTGTGTTTAATACACAGAAGTATATGTTCTTCTCTTTAATGGCACTTTTCAAAATCCGGTGGTAGGTGGGCAACAGAATAATAATTGTGTATGTGGGATTGGGTAGCATTCTAAAATATAAAGTGAAAGTAGAAATGTTCAAACTTTTCCATTAATTCTTAATGCATCAGTTTTTGGATGCTCAACTGACAGACCTAGGGCTTGCTTTTTTGGAGGTGCTAAGTGAATGCTTCCCTCATATGACTTTCATGGAAGTCATTCATGGTCAGCAGGTGTGAAAATCAAGTCTTAGATTTTCCGTTAGATCTCAAACTGGAAAATATTGGCCTAAATAACTTATCAAAAGCTATGAAATAAAACTTTGAACTCTTTGGCCTCCTCTATCACAGCCTGATCCAAGTTTTACTACACCAGACCCTTCAGTACTGTTATAATAATGCAACAGCCAGTACTTCTAGACAAGAAATTATTGAAAGTTTTGTAGTGTTCAGACTTCAGTGCTCAGAAGAAAGGTAAAAGATCCCAACCAAAGAATTTATGTAAATGCAGCCTCCCTTTCTGACACAAAACAAAAAATGACTTCTGCTGAATTGGACCCACCCTCCTGATCATATATGAGAGGTTCATACCGTTTTCACAGAGCTCTTGAAAGTGTCGCTGAGCACCAAACCCCACTCTGTTCTGCTGGGGCCAACTCAGGTATGAGGTGTTGAAGTCCCCCAGGGCTACTGCCTTGGCTACTCTTAAGCTCTCTGTGAGAGCAGCAGTGTGGGGCACTCTCAGCATAGCTTTACCACCTTATTTCCATATGCAGAAGTAGGAGCAGGTGGACAAGGCATGCTTCTTGGCAATGCTCTTAAGAGTGCAGCAAAAGTAGTTATAGATATACCCAGTAAATACACGTCAGCGGCCTTTTGCTGGCACATGCCAGAGCTATGGCTGTAGGCCAGAATTCTCTGCACCCTAGAGCAGCCATCTGCCTGCATTCATTCTCTTGCTGCAGATTCCCAACTTCTCTGCAGCAGAGAAGCACAGATGTAGCAGAGCAGCAGGCACCCCACTGGAGGGGAGTGCTAAGGGGACTTGACAGTGCAGCACAGCTGTATGCCACCAATCCCCCATGCCAGATTGGACCTTCACAGGCTGGGTTGGACCATTTCATGAGCCATATCTGGCCCATGGACTGTAGACTGCCAACCTCTACCTTAGAAGAATCTTAGGAGAAGTTGAAATACCATGCGAATTGCATCTAGATATATCATGCTCCATAGAACTTTCTCAACATAAGATGGTCAGACTTGAAATACCATGTGAACAGTAGGTTGATAAAGTTTTACAGCTATGGAGAGGGAGAGAAAAGAAATATATTTTTGCAGAGTTGGCTGATACATGTAAACTTTTTGAGTTAGCTGACACAGCTGGAAGACAAATCAAGGATGATTCTGAGTGTTTCTGCAGCTTGAGTTGAAAAGTTTTCACAGCTTTATGACCTCCGCTTCCTTTTTGGTTTGATTATTTTGGTTTACATCACGCTGATAGTGCAAGCAGCTTTTATTCTCAAGTGCTGGGTTTCTTTCCCTTAAGTATATGAAAAGTACCAGTGAATAGTTATATATTTTTTAAAATAGTTGAACATAAGCTTTATAGTTTTATTCTCCTTGCAGAGAAGAGTATTGATGTAATGAAAACAAAAACAAAACAAAAAAGCCCCACAAGTGCATTTTCAATGAGATAGCTTGCTGCTACAGGAAAAAAAAAGAACCCTAAAACTCACAAAAAGTAAATAAACCAAACTGAAAAGAGAAAATAAAAAGAGAAAGGATAGACATAAAAGAGGAAAGGGGAAAAAAGAGGGAAAAGTTTAGAAGTGTGAACAAAAATCTCTGGAGGATGTTGAAGGACAAATATAAAAAAATTAACAATAATGAACAAAAGGTCAATGTAGTACGGGAAATGGGTTGAGAGGCTGTACTATACAACAGGCCAAGATCTGAAATCCTTAACCAGGGAAAGCACCGACTGGATTCAAGACTAAAGCCAGTCCTCTTTTTAAAAATATGTCTACACTGACAATCCAAAACAAAACTAGTATTTTCTCCATTCTCACATGTGTATGTTCACTAAGTGGCTCCTGGATGGGCGTGTGACTTACAGGTATAGAATCAGAAAGAAGAGAGTTAAAGGATGTGAAGCAATATGCCGGACCAAGTAATTTATGAGATCTAATTCCTGGATACAAAAGAAAGCAAGAACTAGTGGATTGAGGGAAGGTACTAAACTCAAGGGAAAGAAAAATGAATCCTATAAATGGAAAACTACTTTTAAAGACTTTAGATATATTTATATAATTTCCATAGAGAGGTCATCAGCCAAAGAAACAAGTATAGTGCTTTTTCTGTACGTAGTTCAGACTGAAAAAGTTCCAAGCAATTAAAAGAAAATAGTAGCACCAAAATTGATTCACTGTAACTTTCTCAGTGACTATCTCCCAAAAGGGAATGTTTCAAACAGAGCCAAAACTAATGACAATAATGGGAAGAAGATGTGCTATGATGAGCATCAACATTCAGGTTTTTAGGCAATTTACTCTCCCAAAGAAAGATATTGATAGATCTTGCCACTGATAAATTCAGTCTCTGTCCAGTGGATTTTACAGAGAAAGCTTAACAAGTAGATTCAGAACAGCCACCACTGACTGAATACAACTCAAGAAAGAAAGGAACTCTTTAGCCCTTTTCTGATCCAGCACTCCCTTCAAAAGCAAATGGTATGTCTACACCACTTGACCACAGATGGATGTCCCTGATCATGTTCCCACCCATCAACTCGTTTTCTCACTGCCATGTGCAAACCCATGACTGCAGTAAGAAAACTATTCCAAAGCAGCTGCCCTCAAGCACACTAGAGACAGAAGTCTTAAGAGCAGCCCAGAGGTGCTGGGGACAGCCTTGGAGGAGCTGTGTTGTCAGGTTTGGTATGCAGGAGCATGTAGATGTATTGTGCTCAGGAAAGTCTCTTCCTGAACAAGCTGGGGGCAGAGTATAGACATACCCACAGAGACTCTCACAGATCTGAGCAGTTGTATCTGAACACTATTCATACTGAGAATGAATAGAACCTAGGTGCACCAAGTTGCTCCCTCTCAAAATAGTTCTTGTTAGTTGATGCCAGTGGTTCTCAAACTTTTTAGACTCCAGGCATCTCTCCAAAACTTTTCACAATTTAGCAGCACCCCATTAAAGAACTACTGTAAATGTATTCTCTATATTATAATATAAACAATCAAATTCTATTATTGTGTTCACAATTGATTGCATCACTACAGTTATATTCATCCCACTGCCACGGCTACCACAGGCAGCTGGAACTGCGCCACATGCATCCTGTGAAGCCAGACTGGGTGGTGGCTGTGGCAGGAGCACGTGCTCTTGCTGCAGCCCTTCCTGGTCCAAACCTGCACACTCTCCCAGAAACAGAGGCACAAGGGGCAGGTGTAACTGTCCCACACACCTGTTTTCAGGGGCACATCATATCAGAGCCAAACTGAGAAGAATCTGCAGCAGAAAGACATGCATGCTTGCATAATGCAATGCGGTCAGGCACACCTTTCAGCTGCAGCTTCTTCTCAGTTCAGCCCTGACGTGATTCCTGAGAACAGAGGCCTGCAGGGCAATTTCACCATGCGGTGGTGGCAGTGGTGCTGGTGTCAGAGCATCCATGGCTGGTTCTTGTAGCAACCCAGCTGAGAATGAGTGGCTTAGGTTTTGCTGATGCCATGGGCAGAGGGATAGGATTTGCTTTGTTTCTTTCAAGCTGGAGTATTACAATACACTCTACTTAGAGCTGCATTGGAGAACCATTTAAAAGCTTCAGCTAATGCTCATTGTAGATACTTAACTTTTAAGGCTGTTAGGTCTACACACTTATAATTCCTCTTCTTTAGGTTTAATAGTCCCCATTTCATTATCCAATAACTGATCTGAATGTGTGGCATTCCTTGTTATTCTTTCCTGTACACTATACTTAAATATTCAGTCCCTGTTGATTTGTGCTTTTGCACCTTGTCTCACTTATAGCTTTAATATCAAAATTCCCCCAGTGTGTGTATATGTTCTGGCTTTTCTACTTCCAATGTCACACTTGCATGCAGGTACCACAGAAACACCTCTGCATTCCCTGAGTTAGAGCTGTATTACTTTATTTTTATCCCTGCAGCATTTTTGTAGTTTTGTCATAACTTCATTCTTTTTCCTCGAGGACCTATGTTATCATTTCAGTGTTTAATAATATTTCCTGTCCATCCAACCAACTGTTTATTTTAGCTTGTTCCCTTCCTCCTCCATTGGCCTCTCTGTTCAGTAGTTTAAACCCTCTGACACAGCTTTGCTTATCCTCTTGAGTAGGAGAGGACATTATGCCTCATCTGTTGTAAAAATAATCTTGGTACTCCATAAACCGAAATCATTCATTTAACCTGTTTTTCATCCACACATCTACGTTCATTATCCATAATATTTACCTCATCATGATGACAAACTGTTAAGTCTTTTCGGGAAATGTAGATGTGATTATATGATTTTTGCTTTATAGTGATTTTGTATTCTTCAGCCATGGTTTATAGGGCTTTGAGTTTATTTTTCCACTTGCTTTTTTCAAGCCATATCATACTAGTGATTTCTATGCATTTCTCATCTTGTTCCTTATGACCCCTTCCCTGTGTGAGCACCTCAGAATTACTCTCCTTTGATATCACAATCTAAGTAAGTCTGAGTTAGATTAACAAGTGATGGGAGATCATCTAGATTGAGGTGGCCAACCTATGGCATGGCTGCCACAAGTGGCATGGGCAGCCTCTATGTGTGGCATGAGGTAGTCCTGAGGGAGCAGGAAGCACAGTGGCAGATAGGGCAGGGAGCAGAAAGAAGAGCAGTGGATCAAGAAGGAAACACAGGAAAGGGGGTAGAAATAAGAGCAACAGATGGGACAGGGATAAGAAAGCAGAGAGGTCAGGGGAAGGGGATTTGAGGGGTATGTGGGGAAGGTCAGGTAATTAATTTGTGGCACACCTGCCAAAGAGACTGGTTCCCCTGCTTTAGATCCACACGGGGTACTGCTGAAAGTAGTGTGATGCGGTAATCACGCTCTTTCTTCTCTGTTGGTATTGAAGTAGTGGCACAAATACATTGATTTTAGATTAGTCAAGTTTAGAGCAGAACTCAAGGACTTTCCAGTTAACTTGCAAAACCAGAAGAAGCAGCATTGTGATGGCAGATGTTATTTAGTATCGACAAAAATAAGATTATACACATCAAAAGGAATAATTTAAAATATACATGCCAAGTCGTATATTCCAAATTATCCAATTCTGGTAATAAAAGTAGCAAAATAAAAATAATATTTTACTCAACAAATCTGATGGCCATTTTATATGTAGGCTGTAAAAGAATCAAAGGAACTCACAGAAGTCTCCTTATTAGAGAGTACAGGGAACAGTTAAAGAGAATAAGGACAATGTAGTTAGGCTAAATGATTTCTTTGCATCAGTCTTCAGCAGAAAGGGTGCCAGAGAGACAGACACCTTTCCCGGACCTAATTTTTCCTGGTAATAAAAGTAGAGCACTCTCAGAGCTAGCAGTATCAAAAGAACAAATGATGGAACAAAGTAAGTGATTAAAGAATAAAATACCTAAACTGCAAACAATAATATGTTCATTAAGAGCAATTACTAACTGAAAGACTTACGAACTGCAAATGTTTGGCCTGTGTTTAAAATGGAGAGTAGACATGCTTTGATATTTACAGATCTGTAAATCTTACTTTGGTAAAGCAGGTAAGATAGCTGAAATGCTAACTAAACCTCAGATTCTAAAAACAACATAGGTGAATATATGACACACAGATCCGTATGAAATACGCAGATTTTGCCAACCCGCTATTCTTCCCCTGTTCAAGAACACTTAAAAGTATGCTAAACAACACCTCTCCAAAACAGTAAGCTAGGGTGTTAATCTTTTGCCATTCTGAAAACTGATCATTTTATTTCCACACTTTATTTTCCCACTGCACAGTCTCTTAGTATTCATAAGTTTCTTATAAGATACTTTTTAAAGGTTTTCTAAAAATGTCGAAATATGTTTTAACAAGTGGTTCTCTTTTAGTTTTTACTTTGTAGGTGTGTATAAAGAATTCTGTTTTTACCTTAATCTAACTCGCATCATTTTTCCACATTAAATAATCAAAATTTTTATGCTGTATCCCCCTACCCTCTACTGCTGCCAACTTGCAAGTGCTCAGAGTTTCTAGGCAGTAAATTTTCATCCTTGATATAGTATAATGTGCCAAAATGGCTCTTTAGGTTTTAAAGCAAGCATTAAGACCACAAGCATTTGGGTTCCCTTTGGAGATCATCTAGGAGACATAATACCAGTATTGTGCTGTCCTCCAATTAAAAAAATCATTTTAATTTATGTCCTTCATCTTTTTTGTGCATGGTGTTTTACAGCATAATCTGTATGAAATGAGACAAACAGGTGGCCAACCCACCCATAAACCATGCATGAACAATGAATTGTATTTGCAAATACAGTGTTGCTAATACCATGGCTAATGAAAAGCTAATGATCACCACATGCTTTACATGTTAACATTAAAAATGCAATTCTAGTAATAAAAGTAGCAAAATAAAAATAATATCTTACTCAACAAATCTGTTCCTTGTGTGTATTCAAAACCGCATCTGCTTGCTTTGGTGACAAAAACTGAGTTTTAACTTTTTTTTAAAACTCATTAGCACTGGTACTTCAATAAAACTAATGGATTCCATTCTAGTTCAGTCCTTAGCAACAGAATTGCTAACTAATTCCAGTTGCAAAACCAAATCCTATTCTAAGTTAAACCTATGTATCTCTATTGAAGCACTTTGCAGGTGTAACAGAAGAGAAGAATTCAAAAGCAGTGGGATTACATAGATTTAATCAAGGACAGAATTTAACTTGAAGAATTTTTATTGCTGTTGATAATGTACAAGCCAGAAAAAACACAGCTTGACTTTCAGAACCTGGCTTGTGTTTATAGGGCTGGCTGTTAGCAAAAAAAAAAAAAAAAAA
>NW_017728993.1:44164779-44176408 GCF_001723915.1 Gavialis gangeticus | reverse complement strand
TATAAACAGCTTGACTTTCAAAACCGGGTTTGTTTTTAAGGGGCTGGCTTTTAGAAAAAAAAAAAAAAAAAAATCATTAAACTGTAGCAGAGCAAATTTAATCTGGAGGCCATTGAGATACAATAAATATGATATCCCATGATACCATTTTAGAGAGTCCCTTTTCTGGAATGGAGCTGCACTTTAAGCAAAAAAAAACAGCAACAAAAGAGCTAACAAATTCTTGCTGTATATTCTGTTTCATTCCAACCATTCATGTTTGATCCAAGCAAGAAGCTCTGAGGTACCTTGAGATGTTGTAAAATCTTGCACCTGCAAAACATCTTTTAAGTACTATTATCGCATGTTTAATCAATAAATATACAAGGTGCTTTACAGATACAGGCAATGCTCTTGCTCTAAAGAGGGTATTGATGAAACAAAAAAGAAAAAAGGTATCAGAAATTATATATGAAAAATAAATCTTGGCATAATATTTTGCAATCACAACCATGCCTATTTAGTTTCTAATATGTGTAAATCTGTCAGCACAATGTTCTGAAGATAGCCTTCACATGTGGGATGTGAGATTCCCAAACAGGGATATTTGGGAATTCTCTGAGAGGCATGGGAGTAAATGTATGAACCTGGCAAAATACACATACTTTATTTTAAATTCTGTCATCTCTAGTAAAGATTTCTTGAGTTGAATTCATTCCATCTACCTGTGAGATGGCACTGTCACCTACAAACCTATTAGGGGGGATCATCATTATGATGATAATCTGACCTAGGCTAGGGATAGACATTACACATAAAACAGTTTAAGTGATCATAAACTGGTTTAAACCTGTAACAGAACAGATGCTTAGTGCATATAAACCAGTTTGAAAATGGCTGAAACCAGTTTTAGATAAACCTGGTTGAATGTAGTATCAGACTTAACTGATTTGGCTCAAACCAGTTTATGCAATGTCTGTCCCGGACCCCTTGCTGGTTTAAGATAAACCAGACACCCCCAGCATCCCAGCATGCTGGGTGGGGCTCTCTCCTCCACAGCGGGGCTGGCCTCTCCCCTGTACATCTGTCTGGCTTCTCCCTGCTAAACAGGGATTATTCCCCCTGTCCCTCTGCCTTACGCAGACATGTCCACATTAGCTACCAGACCACATACTGGCTACAGTCATGCTGTTGGGAGAGGATCAAGGCAGACAGGCTTTTTGGAGCTGATCAGCAGGTAACTTAACATCCTTCCTTGGAAACACTGTTTGAGAAAAGCTGTTTGCTTCTCCCCTCCCCCCGCATCACTGTCTGCTAAGCACAAATTCCCCACTCTCCTCTGCCTTGCTGAGAAGATGAGAAGGTGTCTGTGTATTAGCCAGCAGACCAAATGCAGGGTCTGTGCTGAATCAACAGGTAGCTGGTAATGTCTCTCTGTTGTTTTCTTAATGTGGCAATAAACCCTGAGATAGGGGTGGTAAACACTATTATCAGTCCCCCCACACCAGCTTACTTGCCTGTCAGTTTGCTGCTGACAGTATACAGAAGCAGGGAGGGAGAGTGAAAAGCTCTGTATCATCAACAGATGCGTGCACTGCACACCCCGCCTTGCCTCAGAGTGCTGGCCTGGGGCTGCAGGGGCCTGGCGACTCTGATCAGCACTGGAAGGGAAGGCAGGGCTGCTCTAGCATCCCCCCAGCTTCTAGCCTGAGCCACTGTAAGCATGTGCCTGAATTTCCTCAGGTGAGAGAGACTGTCTGTATGGTTGAAAAACGGTTCAGCTAGTTTAGACTAACCTGCAAAGATTGAATCAATTCAGGCTCAGGCTTTTTCAATGCCTGTCCCTAAGGTCCAGTCCCCTGCTATTGCAGCTGACCATGTCTGATAATCCCAATAATAAACTTATCAAACTTTTATTTTACAGCCATTATTTAATCTTGTACCACTGTTGTCTGGTGACTAACTTTTCTCCTTCTCTGATATTTATAAAGAGCAATCATGGCTCTTTACAACCTTCATTTTGGTAGGCTAGGTAAGTCTTTCTCTTTTAGTCTCCTTTTGTAAGATAGCTTGTCCATTCCCCTGATCATCCTAGTAGCCCTTTTCTGCACCTGTTTCAGCTTCAATTCATCTTTCTTAAAATTCATCCTTGATTTAAAGACTTCAAATGTTAGAAGAATCTACCACATCCCTCAACAAGTTGTTCCAGGCTAATTACCTTAGATGTTTATATGCGTGCAGCCTTTATTGTTTGAATTCATATAGCTTCAGCTCCCAGCACTGCATTTTCTGATGCTTTTTTCTGCTAAATTAAAGAGCCCTCTATTCTCAGAGATCTTTTCCCTTTGCTGATACTTCTAAAGCATGAGCAGTTGATGGAAAGCTTCATCACTTTATATGATGCACTATTTTTACATAATTATAGGAAAGTCTGAGATCCAGATGTAAAAGCTTGTACTTGGAGCCACCGTGTGTATTTGTGATACAGACTGGCAAATTTTGGCTCAGTATGCCAAAGATCAGATCATACTCAGTACAGCTAATTACACATGCCAGTGTGCATGTGTACACACATATGCATATGCACACACTAAAATACAAAACAGAAAAACCTGTGTGTATTCTGCAGAAACCAGGATGTAAATGCTGCAGTCAGATTCTTTCATTAGTGTGGAGACTCATACTGAACTTTGAAGCAACCTGAAAATGGCTAAGGTCCAAGTAGGCCCACAGATTTCTTCAGAATTAAATAAGAGAATGAATACATATAAATTAGAGTCTGATCAATTACATTTCTATGCTGCCTGCAGATAATCAATGCATGATAGATTTTTATATTGACACAACATTTATGCCCTGGAGATGTTTTCAAATGGGATCTGAATGTTGAAACTGTTGGGTAGGAGACACTGGGGCATTTAGCATGTGAGCAGGAGAAAGGCAATTAGAATTCTGCCATAGAGACAGCATTCAAGTGTTTTAACCCAGGAGAAGAGTGCAATTCTCATGTCCTTTTCTACAAGGATATAGTATTTCTATGTTTCCTGTCTGAGCAGTCACTGACAGCAACTTCTCTTTCCTAGACCTCTACACACACACACATTTCCTCTGCATTCAGTCAGGATGGATAGCTCAATGTTTTGCCTGTGTTATCTAGCTAATATTGCTACTTAAATGCATACTGTTAGGTGGAGTTAATTGTAGAATCATAGAAAATTAATGTTGGAAAGGACTTTAGGAAGTCATCTAGTCCAACCCCTGCTCAAAACAGGACCAGCCCCAACTATTTCATCCCAGCCAAGGCATTGTCTAGCTGGGTCCTAAAAATCTCCAAGGATGGAGATTCCACAGCCTGTCTGGGTAATCTGTTCCAGTGCTTTACTACCCTTCTAATATGGAAGTTTTTCCAAATATCTCACCTAAAATTCCCTTACTGTAACTTGAGACCATTGCACCTTGTTCTGTCATCTGCCACCACTGAAAACAGTCTAGCTCCAACCTTTTTAGAACCCCACTTGAGGTAGTTAAAGGCTGCTATTAAATCCACCCTCAGTCTTCTCTTCTCTAGACTAAATAAGCCCGGTTCCCTCAGACTTCTCCTCAGAAGTTATATGCCCCAACCCCCCCTAACCATTTTTGTTCACCTCTGCTGGACTCTCTCCAATTTGTCCACATCCTTTCTGTGTTGTGGTCCCAAAACTGAACAACGGTATTCCAGATATGCCTCATCAGTGCTGAATAGAAAGGAATAATCACTTCCCTCTAAGCGGGAACCTAGCCTCCAGATGTGGCCTAGCCAGTGCAGAATAGAAGGGAATCATTTCCCTTGATCTG
This sequence comes from Gavialis gangeticus, assembly GCF_001723915.1. NCBI lineage: Eukaryota > Metazoa > Chordata > Crocodylia > Gavialidae > Gavialis > Gavialis gangeticus. The sequence continues at coordinate 44,172,595 of NW_017728993.1, read as the reverse complement.
CTGGCAACTCTCCTACTAATGCAGCCCAGTACGCCATTAGCTTTCTTCACAACGAGAGCACACTGCTAGCTCATATTCAGCCTGTTTTCCAATGTAAGCCCAGGTCCTTTTCTGCAGAGCTGCTTCTTAGCCAGTTGGTCCCCAGCTTGTACTAGTTCATGGGACTGTTCCATCCTAAGTGCAGGACTTTGCACTTGTCCTTATTGAAGCTCATGAGATTTCTTTTGGTTCAATCCTCCAATTTGTCGAGGTCTCTGAATCCTAGCCCTACCCTCCAGCATTCCCCCATCTTGATGTCATCTGCAAACTTGCTGAGGGTGCACTGCATCCCATCTTCCAGGTTGTGGATGAAGGTATCAAACAAGACAAGTCCAAGAACAGCCCCTAGGCACTCCTCTTGATACTGACTGCCAACTATACATCAAGCCATTAATTGGTTTGAACCTAATGTTCTAGGTAGTTTTCTATTTGCCTTACAGTGCATTCATCCAACACATACTTCCTTAGCTTGCTTGCAAGAATATTGTTGACCGTATCAAAAGTCTTGCTAAAGTCAAAGTATATCATATCCATTGCTCTCCCTGCATCCACAGTCAGTCTTCTCATCATAGAAGACATTCATGTTGATCAGGCATAACTTATCCTTTGAGGACCTGCTCTATAATTTTTCCAGGGACTGAGATGAGGCTGACTGGTCTGTAGTTCCCCAGATCCTCCTTCTTCCCTTTAGAGATGGGCACTATGTTTGCTCTTTTCCAATCAGCTGGGGCCTCCCCTGATCACCACGAGTTTGCAAAGGTGATGGTCAATGGCTGTGCAATCACATCAACAAACTCCCTGAGCACCCTTGGATGCATGGTACATGGCCCCAGGGACTTGTACACATACATCTTTTCTAAATAGTCCCTAACCTGTTCTTTCACCACTGTCAGCTTCTTCCTTTCTCCCCAAACTGTGCTGCAAGTTACAGTCATCTGGGAGCTGCCTTTGCTGCAAAGATTGAGGTAAAAAAAAAAGCAGTGAGTACTTCATCCTTTTCTGCATCATCTATCACTAGGTTACCTCCTCCATTTAGTAAGACCCACACTTACCTGATCTTCCTCTTATTGCTGACATAACTGTAGCTACCCTTCTTGTTACCCTTCACATCCCTAGCTAGCTTCAATTCCAGTTACACTTTGGCCTTCCTGATTTCATCCCTGAATTCCTGAGCAACACTTTTATAGTACTCCTTAATCATTTGTCCAAGTCTCCACTTCTTGTAACTTTCCTGTTTTAGCTGACTAAAGAAATCTCTGCTAAGCCCAGTTAGTCTTCTGCCATACTTGCTAGTCTTCTTGTGCATTGGGATAGTTTGTTCCTGTGTCCTCAGTAAGGTTTCTTTAAAATACAGCCAGCTCTCCCAGACTCCTCTCTCTCTCCGAATGGCCTTCTGGGAGATCCTGCTCATCAGTTCCCTGAGTGAGTTGAAGTCTGCTTTTCTTAAGTCCAGGGTCCATGCCTTTCCTCAAGATCCTGAACTCAATCATCATGTGGTTGCTGCTGCCCAAATTGCCATCTACTAATATGTTCCCCACCAATTCTCCCCTTTTTTTGAGCAGCAGGTCAAGAATAGAGTGACCCCTAGTTGGCCACTCCAGTACTTGTACCAGGAAGTTGTACCCAAAGGTCTCCAAATTTTTTCTGGATTGCCTGTGCATTGCTCTCTCAGCAGATGTCAGGGTGATTGAAATCCCCCATGAGAACCATGGTCTATGATCTGGAAACTTTGATTAGCTGTCTGAAGAAAGCCTCATCCACCTCATCCTCTTGGTCTGGTGGTCTATAGTAGATCCCCACCATGACTTCACTCTTATTGCTGTCCCCTCTGATCCTAGCCTAGAGACTTTTAACAGGCCTGCCTCCAGTTTCATACTGGAGCTCTGAGCAATCATACAGCTCTTTTACACAAAGTGCAACGCCTTCTCCTCTTCTCCCCTGCCTATCCTTCAGTCATGTGAGCTATCTCACCAAGTCTGTTATTTCAATCATGTCATAGTTCTGTGACAGTACAAGGACTTCCAATTCTTTCTGCTTGTTTCCCAGGCTCCACGCATTCATGTACAGACACCAGAGGTAACTAGTCAATTGTCCTACTTTCTCAGGAAGAATAAGAAGGCCCCCTGTTCTCCCCTCCTGCTTGCCCTTCCTTCCTATCACCCACTTCCCTGCTTACCTCAGGGCTTTGGTCTTCATCCCCCAGCAAACCTAGTTTAAAGCCCTCCTTACAAGGTTAACAGATCTGTCTGTGAAGATGCTCTTCCCACTCTTCATCAAGTGGATCCCATCTTTTCCAGCAATCCTTCTTGGGACAACATCTCATGGTTGAAGAAGCCAAAGCCCTGCTGGTGACACCATCTGAATAACCATACATTGATCTGCAGGATGCATCTGCAGGATGCCTGAGAGCTCTGATGCAACCCCTGACCAGCTGTGCCCCTCACTTAGGCACTTGGGGGGGACAGGCGGGAGTGCCGGTGCCCCCCCCCCATGAGCGGTGGCTGGGGAGTGCGAGCACCAGATGTAGGTCGCATCCAATTTTGGGAGCAATGCAGCCGCTCACAGGTCAGCAAGTTTTGCCACAGGTGGACCTCCCTTCCCTCCCCTCTAGTCACTGACTGGTTACTGGGGGAGCATGTGCCCCCCCTGACTAAGGTGGCACCAGTCACCCATACCTGCCTGGGCTTTTCCTCTTGAGTGGAAGGATTGAGGAAAACACCACCTGAGTCCCTGTCCCCTTCTCCCTTTCACCCAGACCCCTGTAGTCACTTTTGATCTGCTCAGGGAGTTTCATTGGTGCCCACATGAAAGAGGAGCATGGAGTAGTAGTCTGAGGGCCAGATGAGTCTTGGTAATCCTTCTGTGACATCTTGGATCCAGGCTCCAGGCAAGCAGCAGACCTCCCAAGACAATAGGTCAGGCCTATAGATGGGAGGGAGAATCCCTTATTCAAATGAAGAAGAATTATTTACTCCACTTTTAGAGCTATTGTTGTAGGCTCTCTGAAGATTCAGGAAGACATTACTGCATTAGCTTGCAATTAATTTACTATTTGAAGAGGCTTGGTTTGGTTTGATTTGGTTTAGTTTTGTTTTACAACCACAATAACTGAAGTTATCCAAGTCTGGGAAGTTATCCTAGTCTGGGAAGTTATCTAAGTCTGGGAAGTAGCATCAGTGGATGCTGGGAGCTATGGGTACTCAGAATATGAGCAAACAAAACCATTCAAATTAAAAATAATTAACAAAAACTCAGTTTCCAAATCCCAGTTTTTCAGCAATTGTGTGATTGTGGGAATTTTTGACAATCTAAGGAATTGGAATTAATTTACTTAAATGGATGGCCTCCTTTTAATTGTTACAGGTTATCATGTTTGACAGATTGCAACAAGATAATCATTCGTTAGTCATAAAAGTAATGCAATGTGCATTGGTCAAATAAATTGTCGCTTTAAACCATATGGTTTTTGTATTTTGTTGTGGCTTTTTTTGCATATTCCAGTAAAGAACAGAATATGAAAATGAGGGGAGGAAGGGAGCAATTCATATCACATTCATTACCTGTGCAGAGGATGGCTAAATGGTTTGAAGCTCTCCATTCTAGAAGAGATTGTAGTAGGGTTGGTATGGTGTTGTAGCATTGATGGTCTAAAAACGTACAAAAAGCAAAAGGTATTTTTTGGTCTGGGCCAGACCTTAAGAAGGGCATCGTGCTCAAAAGCTTGTCCAACATGTTTCCCAACTATACAGCTGGTCCAGTAGAAAATATCATGAACAACCTTGCCTCTACCAGGTGAAGGTTTTGAGCCTGTCACCCAGAAGTTTTCCAGTTAATTTGGATCAAGCCTATAACGATAATCACCGCTACTGCTTGGTCTATTATGCAAAATAACTAAGAAGCCAGTTCTGCTTTTCACATAATTCAGAGAGATCTATTAAATACTTTGTCATGTATATGTTTTGAAGCAAAAATAAAATGTGTCTTAACATCACACAACCTTCATTTATTTATAATGGAATCATTTCATTTTAGCCATATGGAATCTTATCTTTACAATATGATTTATTGTAGATTCCGCAACATATTGTGTTTTGTTAAAAGTTGATTTAGAAATCACACATAATACCTAGACAATTTACATACCAACACAGAAGTGCAAATGTTTTGAAGCATGATGATGTTCTATCCACAGCACATTCAGAGTGCACAAAATGAAGCCTTTTTAATGGCATTTGCCCCCTTGCTGTGCTAGGTTCTCGGCAAAGTGAATTGCAGGATAGTAGACAGTATCCGTAAGTTTTTATACCATTCAATACCTTGTAGCAAAGTTGACAAGGCAGCATGTCAAAGACAGGAAGTGCCAAGTTCACCTCATCCCAAGAGGAAATACGGAAATTTGCCTGATTTTGTGTTTCGGTTGAACAGAGTTTTATGTTTTTTTCCTTAGATCACTGTGCAGGATGTAACATACATAACTCAAGCAAACTGTTTCTGCTAAAACTAGCACATGTATTAAAAACTGTAACTATTAAAAATTCAGCATTTTGCCCAATGGAATTCCAGATACTATAGATTTCTCTGTTCTGAGAACATGGAATAACGGAGCTAGCCTTGTGCCAAACACTGTGTAGGTTATTACTTTGTCATGGTGTAAATGTAAATTCTTCTTTTTCTGCAGAAAGGATTTGCAAGAGGAAATACTTTCCATTTGTTTTGGGCACAATTCTTTTTACTAATTTCAAGACCAGTTAGCAGTTGAGCCCATTTACTTGTAAAAAGGTGAAATTCTCTTGCCTTCTGTAGTGAACTTTCTGCAGAAATGTTTCCTCTAACTCTGTTACTATATAGTTCTGTCTGCTGTTAATGCCTCTCTCTCATGCAGAGGCTTTAGCCACTGGAGCTGCTAGTTATTGACTTAGCATCCATATCCCCAAAGCATAGATGAGCTGAGGAGACTTCCTATCCCTCACTTTGTAGCTTACCTGTACTGCCGCAGGACAAGAGCCAAGGATTGCATAGTATTAAATAACAGTATGCCCTGCTATTTACAACTGAGCTTTGTTGTTGCTGAAGTATATCTTGTGAATCAGATATCAAACAACAATTCAGTTAATCTATAAAACAAACAAACGAACAAAAAGCAAAGTAAGTAGAGCAGGAATATGCAACATCATGTGAGAAAACCCCTCTCTGATATGCAGCCATACATTAGAATGTTTTAACTGAGAGTGAGCTGTGGTCTGGTAGATTGATCCCTGGAAACCGCAGTTCTGTTCCCTTCTCAGCCACTGATAAGTCACTGAACCTTGTTGTACAGTAATTATCTACAGGATACTTACCCACAATATTAAAGGGCTGAAATTAAAAAGCACAGCAAACAGGAAGCCCAGAGTGGCACAGTTATCATTTACATTATTATTTCAATTGTGTTTATTTATTGAAAGGCAAACATGTTTGCATCTCATATGTCATCTGTAGCCTCTCTCTAAGGGATATTATTATATGACTGTGTTTATCCATGTCCTGGCCTGGTGTACAGATATATCTACAGTAAAACAGCATACTTCTTTCAGAAAAAAAATATAGGGGACCAATCCCTAATTCATACAGGTTAGTCATCTTCAAGTTAAAAGGATTTCTCTCCTTTAAAGGATTTTCCAGCTCAGGGTTATGTACTGTAAACCTGCGATGTTTTCAATAAAGATCTAATTCCCAAACCATTTGCTTGTGTTTCTAAAAGAAAAGCAACTGTTGTCTCCTTTGTCACTTGTTAATCAAACCCTTTCCATTCTTACTGTGAGTTCTTAATTCTGTGCTAATGAAAAGTGACCAAGGACAACCACATTGTATGTGTCATGTCACTTTTGTGCTCCATTTTGTTCCCTGCAGCATTACACAATGGTAGCTAAGCATAATTTAATTAAAACAGCACGTTCATACCAAGTGCTAAATGTGAAGGCTCTTTGTGGACAAATAGGTATTTTTAGCTCAGCCTACGTTTGAAATTTCTGTGTGTTCAATACCTTTTATTCATAAATGTAATAAGGATGAAATGTTTCATTTTAATATTTATATCAAAATCCCTACCCATTGCTATAGCATCTGCAAAACCCTGCCATTCTAAAATTTTGTAGAGTGCCCCTACACAATCATAAAAAACCCTGGCTATCTTCTAAATGATTCAGTATTTTTTTTCCCTAGGACATAATTGGAAAAGCACTGCAGTATATTGGAACATATGGCCAGCTTAGCAACACAGAGCAAGTTGTGGCTCTGATTGCCGAGGAAATGTGTATCAACTGTGGCAAATGCTACATGACCTGTAATGATTCTGGCTACCAGGTAAGAGCACAGCTGTAATTAGAAAAAAAGGCACAGCGAGTTATCTTTCTGCCGCTGAGACAGAAAGAATTCACCTTCTGTTAATGAGCATGTGGTACAAACAGATGTGTAAAATATTGGTTTTAATATCAGCATGCTCCCAAGTTATACTGTGAGAACCCTGACTGAGCCCTTTGTCGGGGTTGTCAGTGCACCATCATGTGTTTATAGTAGAGTGGGGATGAATAGGACTGATAGTCCACCTCAGCCTCTCTGTTTGTTTAGGCTCCTTAGGTGTAAGGGGGCAGGAGGCGAGGGGACAGGTGTCCTTCTTTGGCTGTTTATAGGGGGAGAGGGAACATGGGGTGGGTGTTGAGAGGAAGGGGATGGGAGGGACACAGTATGGACCACTGTAAATTCAGATCTTCAGATAAATGAGGGAGATAGGGCAGGATTCATCCTCTCACCACAAAAGGTAAGGGGAAGATTGAAATATGTGTGCTACAAGTCTGCTGGAAAGAACCTAAACCTTGGCTTAGGCTTGTCACATTAATAAAATTTGGAACATTGATTTGGGGTAGATTTTCATTTCTATGTGAATCACTTTCCCAGGATGATGGTTTAACTCACAGAGACTACAGCAAAGGAAGTCTTATAAGATGACTGACCCAGAAGTCCCTTTGCCCAGCCTATACTATGATTTTGAGCTGGAAGAATTTCTTACAGCAAAGTGTTTGTTTTTTCAGTTATACCATCTACCAATGGAATTTACTAATTCTGTGAACCGTTCCTTGACTAGTCTTTGCTTGTCTCCCATATTTTGTGGGGCCTGCCATGTGGTAAGAAAGTTGTAGAAACAGGGCAAGCTCTATTAAGTGGTATGTTCTCTTAGGAAACCAAAAGATGATCCACCAAAAGCCTTGTGAAAGTTAATAGTCCTTCCTATATTACTTTCCACGGATTTTATCACAGTCTAGGATATTGTAACAGGAGGTGTACTTTAATTAGGTAACAGGTTTATACTGTAGAATGGGTTTTAGCTTATTTTGAATGTATCCTATTCAGTAGTAAGACTTTCATTTTTTTTCTTTAAACTAAGGATAGTAAAAGACATGGTCCCATCAATTTAAAATCACATGCTCAAATTGCAATAATTAAATGTGGGACTAAGGGAGGTCCCATTTTAGAAAAACAACAAAGCATTACCATATTTACCTGAATCCAACACTCTTCTGAATTTAAGATGACCCCGCCCCAATAATTAGATTATGTACATGGAAAAATACATAAATATGTTATAATTTTCCATTTATGGAATTTAAATATCTTAAATTTATCCCCATCCATAGGAAGGCAGGCAGCCTGACCTTCATACCTTACTCCCCCCTGCCTATGCCCTTACTGCCTGCCCCCCATCTGCCCCTGCTGCCTTTCCCCCACCTAGTCCCCAACCCTC
>NW_017728993.1:44158812-44159779 GCF_001723915.1 Gavialis gangeticus | reverse complement strand
TTATGATTTGATAGAAGACAAAGGCATAGGAACACAGAAAAACTGAAACAGCTGACTGCAGTATTTCTGTTGGCACTTGGAGATGAGAGTCAAGACCCTTGCATTTTTACTATGCATAATGCATTTCCCCCTGCCCAGAACCAAAGCTCACTACCATGTGATCCCCCACTCCTTCAGCTGTTCTACCTCCTGCTTAATCCCTGACAGGCAGTGCTGTCCAGTTCTCTCATTTACTGCTGCAGTATCCCCAACCTTTCTGTTGCCCCATCCCCTGACCTGTAGGGCTGCTTTTTTCATCCCAACTGTTGCAAATCAGAAGTGCAATCAGGGGATGGGGCAGCAGCATGCTGAGTGATGGACAGCAGCTGAGTTCTTCCCATCCCCTGACCCATGCTACTGCTCCTTCCCCCAACCCACGCTGCTGCCCATCTTCCACCTGTGTTGACACCTACCTCCTGCCCATGCTGCCACCCAATCCTAAACCCTAGTCCTGGCCCTGACACATACTCACCTCATGGCTGCTGATTTCATGGCTCCAACCAGCCGTGGCAGCCCTACCAGCTCTGATTCCCATCATGGAGCAGAGCTGGAGCACTGATACTCCAATCCAAGATGAGGTTTGTTTTCTCCCCTGTTGACTGAGGCAGGAGTGGGGGGAGGGGAAATTTGTCTCATATGCAAATAAATATGGTAATATTGAGTCTAAATCCAGATCATGCCATTACAATAGCAGCAGCATTTTCCAACAGCATTGCCAAATTATTCTTCCAGACATAGCAGCCTGCAGGCCTCTTTTCCCTCTGCTCACTTCATTTATTGGTTCATAAGTAACAAAGCCCTTCTGTGCTCTCAACACATCTTTTTCCTCCACAGCAGGATGAAAACCCTAAAAGCCTTAGTTCAAATCTCCATATAGTCCACTAAATTCAAACTTCAACGAGCTAAGGAGGATAGTTGGAGAAGCGCT
>NW_017728993.1:44152113-44158801 GCF_001723915.1 Gavialis gangeticus | reverse complement strand
GGCAGGGGGTCGGACTAGATGATCTGCTAAGGTCCCTTCTGGCCCTAGAAACTATGAAATTATGTCATAGTACTGGGAGAGTCACTGTAAAGTGAGGAGAGCTTAACTTGCCCTACTTGAAAGTGCATTCACTTGCAGCTTTTTTTTATTATAGAAGTGATGCAAAATATATCACCAATGGGAACTGGCTTAAATGTTTTTAAGTCAAATGCAATTGCAGAATTGAAAAGCTGGTTATGTCACTTGAAGTCATTTGGTCATCTTGGGCCACGTGGTGCCTGCAGTGGCCAAGCAAATGTTTTGAAAGGTTTGTTTAGACCATGGAGGCTATAGGAAAATGAAGCAGTCATAGATGGGGGAGGGATTGAGGGTGAGGGAGGAGGAAAAAATAGTCTTTTTACATCATGAAAACATTTCTGCACAATGTAAAAAACAAGTAGCACTCAAAAGGACAGGATTCTATCACTTGTGTGACCCTCATTAAAAAATGTACAATACCATTCTACTTTGTCCACAGTTGAACTTACATTGCAATGCTTGGGAGATTTCCTGTAGACTAGTATCAGACTCGTAATAGAGATAAACTAAATAACATATCTATAGGAATACCTGAAAACAAAATATTTTTAAAAAGCTTCCTAAACTACATTTCACTGGGCTTCATTACTATAAAAGATATAACCTAAATACCTTTGCATACACAGGGCTGTAGCTGGGGACTTAGTGCCAGCATGTTATCAAGAGTGGACCAAGGAGCCACACAAATACTGCATAAGTGAAAATCATTATGTAGACAAAGTACTCAGATTTACACCATCTGGTGTTCTGTTTCTATATGAAACTGCCCTCTCTTCACTACTAATCATATTGCCCAGAAAAAGGGAAAAGGCAGCACCTTCTTTAGTATCTGCTAGAAACTGCCCTTTCCACCCTGAAGGGCCTGGAAGCTTTTCAGTAATGTCTTTCCTGCCATCAAATTTCATATCAGAGGAGAGTGTAACCCTTAGAGACATTAGTTTAGAGTTCAATTTCAATGCCGCTTGATCTTATATGTTGTTTCAAAAAGTAATTTTGCAATTACTGAAGAAGTAAAGGGGTATGTATCCCAAAGAATGGGTATTTTTGCAGAGGAATAAAATTTAAATTAAAAAAAATCTTTTGCTGGATGCAGCTTTTCCAGAATTTCCAGCTTGTAGGAGACGCCTGTCCTCCACTCTCTAAAGGAACTTCACTTAGTTCTGAATATAGCAAAAGTTTTGTTGCTTTCATTCCCACATTACTTTGAAATATCCAAATATCCCTTTTAAACTTGTATTGTTAATGGGGATAGAGGTGTCAGTCCTGCTTTACCAATAACAAGCCAAACCTCTACTTGTCTCTGCTTCATCTGCTCCTGAGCTTCTCTACTTATGAAACTCAAAGGCCTCCAGTTTCTTAGGGTGCTTGTAGATGTGCCCTGTAGATGTGTAATTAGAGCATGTCAGAACAGAATCTATAAATCAAGTCTGCCAGAGCGTGCTAATTAGCACACTCCAGCCAACCTCCATGTCTCATGTATCAGCATCCCTCCACTTCAAATGGCAGTGAGGTGCTTTAGCTAAAGTGTGTTTGATGAGCTTTAGATAAAGCACCCCTACCGCCATTTTGACACATGGGGTGTTGATACACGACCCTGTGGGCGCTTTAATTAGAATGGCTCTTGGAGCTGGTGTAATTAAAGTACCCACCCCCCTCAGAGCACATGTGAAAATGCCGTTAGGTTCTAGAGCAGTGGTGCTCAAACCTTTGGCCCCATGGGCCAGATGCATAGTGCAGCCGGGTGCCTCATGGGGTCAGCCCATGAGGTTAGACCTCGCGCTACCTCAGCCTGGCCCTGCATGCCTGGATTGAGCCCTGTGCCACCTCAGCCCATTCCCATGCACCTGGATATGGCCCCACACCACCAAATTTTCAGACGCTTGGGGAGTCTAGCAGGTCAGATGACATGGCTCTGTAAGCCAAGGGTTGAACACCCCTGTTTTATCACTTTCTGGGAGTGTCTGAGCATGGGAGACCTTTGCCATTGCAGCCAAACAGTAGACACTCTCCTAAACAATCTTCCCACAATTTCAGAATGCAAAGGCACCCCCATACCTGCAAATAACCCAAAGTAGTTGAGGAGACTTCCTAAGGCACCCATCCAGCAGAGACTTGCATATGTCCTTCACTGTATGTACTATCAATAAACCAGTTGAAATCAGTGTAATTAGTCTCTGCGTATAAAGTGTTTGTATGAGTGTTATGTTTCATAAATCTCTTCCAAAGATCACTAGTACAGTAAGGAAGGAAAATGTTTCCATACAGCCAAGTAGCCATAGCAAGAACCCCAAATATATAACAAAACATCTTATTCATATTCATACATTACAGGAAAGGAGTCAAACTTGTGTGGTACTATTATGTTGAATTCCCTGAAGTTTCCCATTTAAATTCTCTCCCTGTATAAATCTACTGGCTTTTTTCCTATTTTTCTTAAATATCATTTTACTGAGAAGATAAGTACTAGGGTGGGCTGGAAAACAAAACACCTTGAGATTTCAAAATTTGTTTTTATTACACCTTGGAATAAAAATAATACTATTTGAACTTTCTCATGAAATGAGAAAGAGAGGAAGGGAGGGACAGAGACACTTATTTTACCCTGATATGGTTATTAGGATGAGATGTGGGAGACCCAAGCTCAAATCCCTCCCTGATTGTTTCCAAGTGAGCTGGTAAGAAAGCTGTGTGTATACGTACTAGTGCTTGCTCTCTGTCTCAGACCAGAAATGTCATTCCTAATGAAATCTTGTCAGAATGGAAAGGTTGTTGGGAACTGTTTCATTTTGGACAAAATAACTTTCTAGTAGGGGAAAAAAAGGATTCCATTGAAAATTTTCTACCAAATGCAATAGGAATATGTTAGTTGCAGACAGTTAGCATAGATTGCTTGAGTAATACACCTGTAGTGTAAGTGTGCAATGACCAACTCAAGGGAAGACATTACTTTTTTCATTTGAATGTTCATTGTTTTCTCCACACTGGGTGCATCTACATGTTCATTAATGCACCATAGTTACTGTGCATTGAGTTAGTACTTGTGTAACCAAGTACTAAATCAATGCGCAGTAACTGGTGCTACTGCTCAGTAGCACTGGCATGTGGCTTTTAGTGACACTAACTGCACACTAACCTAATACTACTGCAAGGTAGTGTATTAGCACGATTTTTGCCTTGTATGCTACTGACCAGTAGAATTAAGCTACTGCATAGTTAGTGTCTCATGTAGATGCACCCACTTTGTCTCAAATCCACTACACTGTTCCCCAATATTTGTGGAAATAGCTGTTAGTATTTGTGAGGATCACAGAGGAGGGAATTTTTTAGGCTGGCATGGCCTAAGGAGAGAATATGTATCTGATTTATTGTCTGATACAAATACTAGTATGTGGAATTGGAAGAATAGAAGTAGAACTGAATGCATTTTTCTGAATGCAATGCAATGCATTTTATATCATTTGCAGATAAATGATAAAGATCAAAACAATCCTGCAATCCTAAAAATTCCACAGATTTAGATGGCCACCATTTTTATTTTTTACTCTCCACAGTTGTTCCTTAACAGCTTGCAGCATGGTTTTTGGTTTTGGGGGGTTTTTTGTTTGTTTGTTTGTTTTTTGTTGTTGCTTGCTTTTTATACCTATTAGATTGCATTACATAGGAAAATTAATTTACTCGGGCTACAACTGTGATTTCACACTGAAAATTACCCCTCTCCCCCAGTTGTCAATAAGAATATATCCTTTGGAAACATCAGGAATGAACAAACTCAGCCCACCCCAAGTCCCAGATATCCCTTTCCACTTTCTAAAATTTGCAAATACAAAATACTTAGAAACGGTACTGCATGCTGTATTCATCACTAGGTTGTTTTTAATTAAATTAGACTGTTTACATTGTGCAGAACATAAAAAGTAAACAAATGCACAGAGTCATTTGCAGTCAGCATCGTGTAGAATCCATACCAGAATGGTCTGTATATGTCTTCTGTGCCAATAAACCTGGTGAATTGCTGTGTTATGAAATATTTCCTTCCCATGAAGAAAAAATAGCTTCATGAGAATTTAAACATTGTGGGCCAAATTCATGCCTTGTCTAAGTAATCTTATGGCAGTGAGTTTTCATGAGGGAGTAATTGGACCCAGTATTTCTTAATTTCAGGTGTTTTCTTTTCTCTCCTGGCAGTTGGATAGTTGCTATAGCTGCAGTGCAGTACTGTAGCACACAAAGATGTCTCAAAGTCCTGTGGAACAGGAAATGCAGGTACCAAAATGGGTGCATTTTTGACCTTTTCAATGACTGACATCAATAATGTTTATTTCTGTTGCAGGCTATAAAGTTTGATCCGGAAACGCACCTGCCCACTATTACTGACAGTTGTACAGGCTGCACTCTGTGTCTCAGTGTCTGCCCTATTATTGACTGCATCCGAATGGTTTCCAGGACAACACCTTATGAACCAAAGAGAGGCCTGCCCTTAGCTGTGAACCCAGTGTGTTGAGGTGATCGGTCCAACAGTTAATGTGAACTTTGTTTGCTTCGTGCTATTGATTTGCTTTCTAATTAGTACTTGAAAATCTAACTATATCAAATATATATAATGTTGATAGTCATTATAAAGATGTCTGTGTTTTCCAATGATTCTTTTCCGGCAACCGATTTTTTTACACAGTGGTTAGTTTGGAAAGGCAGTGGTTAGTTTGTCAATTATGAGCTGTCAGTTGTCCATTACAAGATGTGTATGACCTTTTCTTTTACAATTGATGCCACAGTTTCCAAATTCCTATATTTTGTTTAATCTTTATGTAATTTCTAGTTGCAAAACAATTAACTGAGCCTTCTGAACTACAATGCAATGTACAAGCAAACAGTTTCCAAGGAAGCATTTTGTAATTAAACATTACATTTAGTTTTAAAACAGTTTCTTAGACAATGCAATTAACTATATAACATGAAAACAAAGCAATGTGGCTGCTCCTTTTCTATGGGAAAAAAATGAAAAGAGGTTTTAAAATGGGATTTCAAAACCAGATTAATCACCTCCAACTGTTACAACGTATGGTATTATATTCTCTTAATCCTTCCTAATTTTGCTTCATACTAGTCACTTTAAAAAATAAATTTGCTAACCATTGACATATATTGCACTCTTCACCATTTGTGCCTTGCATGGGTGTCTGGAATATTATATTTTCCCTAATGAACAATCCCAGCACCTTTCTGAAAATGTTTAAACTGTGTTATTACAAAATCCAGGTGTTACTTCAGGGGTCTGATTTATAGCAACTTTTCTTCTGCATCTATACCCTAAATCACTTTTTAATTACATCCATTGATGTTTAATTACATTCATACATATTATAGGTTAGAGATTTAATTACTCAAAAATGGAATGTATACTAGCATAACATATTTGCCATACTGATATGGCAAATGTATTGGCTTATTTCTTTCCCACCATTTTTTTATTCTGAGTGCTTATGTTTGTTTACAGTAATATTACAGCCAAAAGAAATATGAAATTGCTAAACAGAATCTGACACCATTACGTTATTTTTCATTCTCAGTGGGAGCTCTCTCATACAAATCCATTGCTATATGATTTACTCTATGTATGAATATTAAGTCATTAGTTTCACAATAATAAAAGATGTGTAAGTTCAGTTCCTTATGTCTTATGCTATGATCACTAAAATGTAATACTTTTGATTAAACATAGTTAATTTCCATGCTCCCATTTATTTGTGCATGTCTAATTATAAATAAATAGCATTAAGCAGTGTGGGTTTTATTTTCATTTACTAAATAGGACATTTTATATTAGGTGGGTCTTTTGTAATCTCTGAAATATACTCCAGGATCATTAATGAATAGATTGTATATGTAACCGTTCCATTAATTGCCTCAGGTACAGAATATAAGATGTTCTTTGTCCTTTTCATAAATCTTTCTCCTTTCCTATACCCATCTGTCTTTCATGGCCCCTCTTTCCTTCCTACACATGCTCACATATACTTCTTTACCTGTCTAACATTTTTAAGAATCATATAGTATCTTCTCTACAAGTGCACTGTCTTTTTGACACTTTACACTTACTTAATGTGAGCCTTTGGCAGTTACTTGCCTAAATGACTCAACTGGTAGATTTCTTATCTTCGTGTCTCCTTCTTTTCTCTTTCCTTGTTGCAAATTTTACATATTACTTTGGGAATAAATGTTCATATATCCTATGCATTCATGTTTACCTGCCAGTTTGTTAGAGACATTGGGCTTCTATATCCCCTAGCAGTATCTTATCCTTACCTCAACTGAAGGAGTTTTAAGCTGTGAATAAATTATATCTTTTAGGTCTGTTATAGGAGGAGCTATGTCTCAAGAGTCTATGTGTACAGCCTTTGAATCTCCTTCAAGGAGCTGTTTGACAAGCAGCATGGCCTTGACCAAGGGTTTGGATAAAAATGGTATTCACAACATCTGCAGCTATCATCTCATGACCTCAAAGAACAGGTGCAAGAAGTGGTGAACATGCTAGTTTAAGCTGTATTAGTATACTTTTAATTCTGTTGCTTTTCTCGGGAGATGTGTAGGACCCTCCCCCCCCCCCCCCCCC
>NW_017728993.1:44143258-44147113 GCF_001723915.1 Gavialis gangeticus | reverse complement strand
CCCCCCCCCCACACACACACACTACATATGATTTTGTCTGGTGTGCCATACTATACATACACTTTTTGTCACATCATTAGAGGGTTTTTTTCCCCATACCTGACTTTCCTGCTATACTAGGTATGGTCATATGTGGTAATGTAGTTCCTCATAAACACATGGAAGCGAAAGAGACCTGCCAGTAGTCTCATCACTTGTTCAGAAGTCGGTGGCATGACACCAAGAATGTCACTGCATATGTAGCAGTCAAAATTAAGCTTTGCTATGACATAAAATGCAGAGTTAGGCATATCAGCTAGCCTGCCCGTCGTGTGTGCCTGAGCAGCTATCAAGAAAAATGGAAGGATAAAAGCTATACATCATGAAGAGCTGATGGATCTAATAACATAGTTAAAACTATAATTCATTTATTGTGAAGAGAAAGGAGGGTCACGTAGTTCAGTTTTTTCTCATCATATAGCAAGTGAATTAATAGTCTTAGGTAATGTGTTTTCAAATTAATTTAAATACTTACTGACAGTCAAAGATAAATCACATATGTTGCAGGAACCCATGTGTAGGAGTGTCCAATTCTCAGGCCTATGTTGCTTATGATCGAGTCAAGACATGAACAGACAACTTCTCTAGGAAAGTCATTCCAAAGACACAGGGTCCCAAAGGACAAACTCCTTGACCTAACAAGATTTTGAATCTCTCTCAGGACCCCTCCCACCAGGTCATGAGAAATGATAATCTGGCCCATGGTGAAAATGGTGTAGCCAGTTAGTAAAGAAGACTGATGAATGTTCAACATTGTTAGAGTGCAAATTGAACTTGTAAATATCAGTGATTTATTTGCATGTTTGTGGCATTATGCATTATTAAAAGACACTGAGGACCAGATTCTGTAACCCTAATTTTGAATAACAGTTAGACAACTTGTCCTATTGAGTACCATTATAAAATATTTTAAGCCATTCCTGAAACATAAATTATAATAGAAATACCATAGCTCATCCCAGTGTACTCCAATAACACATTCGTATTCACATCATATTCCTGAACACAATATGCCCTATGCTCAGTATATGCTTTACAGTCCAAGAAATACTTTAAAAAGCTGCCAGATCTGGCTGTGTGAATCCCAATGCATTCGTGCATGTTCACTGGAAAAAAGAGATATTTTGTTTTGCGAACCAGCCATACAGGCAGTTTGGTTCTGGGACACAAAGGTGAGCAAAAACAATATATCCAAACTGCAGGACTGAAAAACACAATAAATATTTCTGAAGAACTCCATGAAATTTGGAGAAAAATGCTTTTGGGTTTTTAAATTAAATTTTAATTTGGTGTCTCAGCAAAACTTGAGCAAGTCTTTTGTATATAAATTTCATATTTGAAATATATTAGTAATAATGAAACTAACGTACATATATACTGCTAAGTACTGCAAAGCTATGATGACTGTTAAATAAAGTTTTCTTCAGGGTTGTATGACCTCTTTTCCTCCATAAAACTTTGTGGAAGAGGAGAACAGCCTTTTCACTAGCACTCCTCTGCTATATCAAGGCTATTTATAGAGTTTCATGGACAGATTTGGTCACCAGTTCTTATAGCAACCCAGGGTCCTGAAAAACCCTATACAAGGCTGGTTCTTAGGCACATACTAGAGCAGCTTCTAGGTTGTTCCAGCTTGTACCATCTCTTTGGGCCCTATGGGCCAAAAAGACAGTAGGCAATTTCCAGTTTCAGGGGTATACCAGCCCTGACCCATTTTTCCCAGCCCACACCCCATGCAACCAAAACATAGGATCTGGCCTAATATGTAGGAGAAGATTACACCCAGACTGTGTGGAGAGATCCTTCAATGTAGTGATAAGCACAGATATTTTATATCAATAAGCAGAGAATAACAAAATATTCTGTAAGTTAACACTTTATTCTTTATTATTTATGTACTATAACAGAGGGGCAGATAGTTTTGTTAATACTTAATGTTTTCAACATTCTCCCAAATATAAATCTTTTTTTTTTTAGATAAAATATTTATCTTATTGGCAGCAGTTTTATCTCACCGTGCTGTTTCACTTCTGTGATGAACTGTGGAAGATATGTTTTCATTGGCAACATCTGGCAACCTGGCAGACTCTCTAGGCAGCTGGATTGGTAACTTTAGAGTTGCTTCTGGGTCTTTCATATAATTAGTCTGCTTATAAGCCATCTGGGTTACTTTGTCTTCACGGTCGCCATTTTCTCTCTTTTCTCAAGAATTGTGTACTATACATCTATTCCTTTGAGAAAACAGTTGTTAATAAATCCTTCCTCTGGTTTGCATGCAGGGGTTTTTTCAGATTTCTACACTGCCCTTGCTTGATATTAGGAACACTAATATTATCCCATTTTGAGTCCTAATTCTGCAGTGCTGATTTCATTTCTGTCAGTAGAGTAAAATTTACAATTTTTGCAGTACAGTAAAATTGCAGTTCTTCTCAGTAAGCAAGTGTGGATGCCTTCCTTGGGTATAAGGTCCAACATAAAATTGAAATAAAGAATATTCAGGATTCTCTAGTTAAAAAAAAAAAGTACTGTAAAAAATGCAGGTCTCAGCTTATTGAAAAGATTTATTAATTATTAAGATTTACACTGAATTACCTACTTGTAGATCTCTGCACACCCTTGTCAGTCATATGAAATGAATAAATTTAGAATGCAGACTGAATTTGAAGATATCTCTTTCCTAACTTACTTTAACACTCAGAAACCACAGGATTTTATGTACAAACTGGCAAAAGCTAACATATAGACTGCTTCATTGGATTTTGTGGTACTAAATAAGCGCAATGCAGCTGTAGGAAATTGATTAATGCTAATACCAACATAAGGGAAACTGAGGCTACATGAATCCAATATCCAGCTTTTTCTATATGCACTCCCTATGGGTGCATCCAGGCAAGTGCATGTGCCTGTTGCAGCATCTCAAAGCAGTTTGAGATGCCACAAGAGGCACACTGGGAACAAAAAAATGTTCCACTTGCTGCATATTTGCAGTGCTGACTAAATTTGATACTGGGAAATCCTGGTATAAAAAACCCACAAACCCACTGAATAAAAAGCAGTGCAGGGTGCACTCCTGGAGCATGCTCAGAAGCAACCAGAGGGGGGGTGGACTGTGGGTTGACAGTGTGTGGCATATCGGTGCTGCAGTGTACCACATCCTGGTGAGCAAAGGGGGCAGGGGAAGCTCTGATTTTCCTATGATAAAAAAACCAAAAGCAAACACCAAAGTGAATAGATATTTAGAATTTATTTTATTATGACAATAGAGGCACTGGTAGGCTTCCAAATTGCTTTAAAATTGTAAATATATCAATAAAACATTGCCCAACTGATCTCTCTATATATAGCATTTCATTTTAATCATGGAAGAACCTGGATTTGTGGTATTTTAATGAGAGAATTTGGAGGTTTTATCAGAGAATTTGCAATTTTTGAAGACTGAACACAAGGATCTCTGCTGGTGAGACAAGTGGCGAGACCTGGGCAGAGAAGCCTGCCCAGGACCAGCACTGCAGACCTAGCTGGAGGGCAGATGAGGTGGCTGACCTGGTTATTTGGGGCCAGGAGGACACACATTGACAGTTCAAAGTGGACCACAGCAGCGAGTACATCTTCTGGGCAATAGCTGCCCAGATGGCAGGGCGGGGGCACCACAAGACATGGCAGCAGTTCTGCACAAAAGCCAGCTGTGCAGACGTGGCCCACTGGCAGCTGGCTGAGGAGTGCAGGCAGCTCTGCTACAGTGCCCATACTACAGCCCAGGCAACCATGCAGTTCCTGTCCAGGTCTGGCAGGCATGCAGCTATGAGATTACATGCT
>NW_017728993.1:44138032-44138258 GCF_001723915.1 Gavialis gangeticus | reverse complement strand
ACCACAAGACATGGCAGCAGTTCTGCACAAAAGCCAGCTGTGCAGACGTGGCCCACTGGCAGCTGGCTGAGGAGTGCAGGCAGCTCTGCTACAGTGCCCATACTACAGCCCAGGCAACCATGCAGTTCCTGTCCAGGTCTGGCAGGCATGCAGCTATGAGATTACATGCTATTGCAGATGGCAACAGGTCACAGCCAGGCAGCAGCCCGCACTGCCAGACTGCTGC
>NW_017728993.1:44136363-44138021 GCF_001723915.1 Gavialis gangeticus | reverse complement strand
AGCTGGCACAAGGGGCTAGTGTTCCCAGATACCAACTGGCTGGGCCTCAGAAGATCCTGAGGGCAAGTAGCTCTGAGCTGCTCACCAGGAGGCAAAAATGTGCTGTGCTGGCCGTCTCTAGCTCCTCCTGGCTGAAGATCCAGGAGGAGCTGGGCTGGGTCAGTTTGCCCCAGGTGGCACAATTTGCCTCACACCAAAGTGCATATTCAGACACATGCACTGAGGCACAAATCTTCGGCACAAACTTGTGCCCTGCTGTTTGAGCTGCTGCAAATGCACCTGACTGCATGTGTGGATGCGGCCTATAACTGTATCACTGAATGATGCCTTGTGCCCATAAAAAGTCAGGTAAGTTGGCACTGACTGCTTTAAATTTTGACTTGCTCTCACTCACCCTCTAACTGCTTTAACTTGTACCTGACTGGGACAGAGCAGCTAGTAGGTCGGGGAGCAAGTAGTTGCTGCCTTTGTGTTTGTGCTCTGTTTATGAGCCTTGCATCAGCATCTTAAAATGAATTCTGATGCAAATTCAGTAAAAACATCTTTAGCTACCAGTTTATAATATTGTTAGATAAATATTTTTGTCTACAACAGAATTAAAGCTTGATATTTTTAAAACTAGGCATTTGAATTCCTCCTTAAACCGTGAGAACTTTGTTGTTACGTTTCACTCGAGAAATAAGCAGTCAGTGTCAAATTTCTCCTTTGGATGACCCACACCTGTAATAGCCTATTAGATTTACACATCAACAAGTAGAAATAAGCACCAGCCTAAAGAACATTTTCCTCACCCTTCTATTCTTGACACTACTTGTAATCACAGCTTTTACTAGCACTTACTGGAGACAGGTTTAGGCCTAGTAACTGAAGACTTAATATCCAATTGTGTAAAGTTAATGTTTCACAGGAAATGAGCTGACATTATCATGCAAACGAAATGGCCTAAAGATAAAATCTTCCACTTTGATTATGAGGGTACAAGGTACAGAATGTTATATGTCTAATATCTGTGACGGGAGTCAACATAGGCAGTTTTTCCTACAGCAATGTAATATTCTCTTTTTTTAAATGAAAACTTAAACTGATTGACAAATCCTCCTTACACCTGAGGAGGGGCAAAGCACCAAGAATGTAAGTGATCATTTAGCACTATATTTGCATCCATGTGCTGAGTAACCTCAAATCCCATTTATTTCCTTGGGAGTGGAGGCATTTTGTACTACATAGGACAATACAATCCAGTGAAATGAAGGAAGACGGAGGAGTCCCTATTTTCCTATATTTCTCTTTAGATCTTAATCTGAAATAAGTGACAGTCCCCATCTAGCCTAGGCAGCAAAGGGTTGGGTTTTTTTGTGACCATGCATGACAAATAAAGTAAAATTATGTTTAAAAATATTTATTACTGCTTTTATCATTGATGTAACACTTAGTTTTTTAGTATTTGTATATTTGTCTAAATAATTGGCTTTACCAACTTACCACTGAAAAGCATAAATTATGAACTATATTTTGAATTTTATTATTTCTTAAAAGCTTGGCTCCCTTTTCAGTATCTTATTGCATAATGGTGTGTCTGATAATTGTGGCATTTCCTATTGTAGCGCATTTTCTGATTTATCTTTATAGTCTTTTTTTTTTTTTTTTTTTTTTTTTTT
>NW_017728993.1:44135057-44136352 GCF_001723915.1 Gavialis gangeticus | reverse complement strand
TCCTGCATGACTCATTTTTATTTTATTTTCATACGAGTTTCTCTCTCCACTCACCAGATCCTTTCTTAAGATTGTGCATAGGTAAACCTCTTTCATAAGGTTTAGGATGTGCAAACATATATGCCATTTTATGCTACCAGTCTATTTATTGGATTAGCTAGAGGATTTGATGTGAAAGCTTAAGATGATATTGAAAACACATATCACTTCTATTGTAGCTAAGAAAATCAGCTTTAGAATTAGAGAGACCTTGTATCAGGCATTATGTATAGACCTTTAGCTTTTATCATGGCTGTTCTTTGTTGCTATAGCAACAGAATTAACCATTTCATTAATATAATGGAATAAAACACATTTATTCATTTCTCTGTTCAGGGATAATCCACATTCAGATTTCAGCGTACTTGGCAAGCTTGTGTCTCTCTCTCCCCATCCCCAAATGTTGTCTCAGTACATCTAAAGGTTTTTTTAAAGAAAACTATATATTTTATAATTAAATTTACCTTGGCTTCATTGGTGTGCTTCTGTTAAGTGTCCCCTGAGTGGGGAAACAGACTTCAGAACCAGCATTCTCTGAAAACAGGAAAACAGTCATTTAACCTCATAAAAGAACAACAATTGCATACAATAATGAAAATCACTTGTTTGTGATCAGCTTTTGTGCTAAGATTGGCAACATGTGTTCTACTGTAAATTCTAATAGTTCCCTCATCAATGTAAGTTAACCAAAATATTGCTAAACCACAGTTTTAGAAGCAGGTGCAGTAGTACCCCCTATGCTTTTATCGATATTATTCTGGTCCCATTTCTGCCCACACTTTGGGCTGGTGAATGAGAACAAACAGCCTGTTGCATAACATGTTAATTTAAAACAAACAAACAAAAGAAGTCCACTCATTGGCAAGAGAAACTAGTGCTGAAGTTTACAATGTGGGACTTTGTTGTGATGTTTATCTCTCATCAAGAAATTCCATTTAGAAAGTTGTACTTGCTGGTCTTGAGCATTTCTTAGCGGTGGCAGAAGTAGGAACATCACAGCTCAGGAGTAAGATGCGAAAGTGGCTTCACTTTTAATGAAAAGGACACTTTTCTTTGTAGCATGCCAATCCATGGCCAGCTATGAGTAGGTCTACTCCTTCACTGTACCTCCAAGCAAATTAAGAGCAATTCCAAATGATACCAGCTGTCAGTGGGCCCGGGTGAGTGCTTTGGCAGCTAAGGACCAGAGAGAGGTCATTAGCTGTGTTAGTCTAAAATCAGGCAGAAGGCAGGGTAGATTTGCACCTTATAGACTA
>NW_017728993.1:44129575-44135046 GCF_001723915.1 Gavialis gangeticus | reverse complement strand
GGCAGGGTAGATTTGCACCTTATAGACTAACTAAATCAGGCACACCTACACATTCATTAATGTGCTTTAGATAATGCACATTAAATCTAGTACTTCCATAGTGAGGTACTAGACAAATGCTCATTAGCCTATTTTAATGTGCACTAGCAAAAGAGCATGGATTTTTGTGATGCTTTAATATTCATTAAAATAAGCTAATGTGTATTAAAGTGCACATGTAGATGTGCCTTCAGAGATGCATAATATAAGCTGGTAAGAATGAGGCAGACATAAAAAACTTCTCTAATTGTGCCCCTTACACCAACAAGAGAGAAGGATGTAGTGTCACTGAAGCCTACCAACTGTAAGCCAGCCCCTAAATGGGGCTGAGGTCATCCCAGTACTTGATATGCTGACTATAGGGCTTTTATATACCAGTGACGTGACATCCAGAACAGCTCAGAGCCAGAGTCTGGGCCACTACTTATTTTGTGGGTCTTCCTAAACATCTTTCATGGCAAATTCCTAGGAAGGATTTTAGCTGGAATTCTTCATTATTAGCAATTCCACATTTGTAATCATTGTCACTGTATGACATTTTTATTTTGCCAGTGCAATGCTAAAGTTAGTACTATGAACATACAAGTTCTTCTGGAAACAGAGCAGATGTGAAAACTGATTGTGAGAAATGAGCTAATTAACTTTGAAGGTGTAAGTCCCTTCATTATAATGATAAAACTTAAAAGAAACAGCACAATTGTTCAATTATTTTATTGAATGTATATTTCTTATAATCTGCCTGTGCTGGTAGAATCTATATTGTTCACATATGCTGGCTTCTCCACTTGAATTAAATTTTTACTGATTTCCTCCCAGGCACTTCCTTGTGTAAGAAATTCCCAGAGACCCAGCAAAAGGAAACTCATAATAATGAAACTGGCAAGGCAGAGGATCACAATAGAACCAGAGGCATAAGACCCTCAACACAAAGGATCAGTACATAGAGGAATGGCACCGGTGTCATATTCTCTCACAGCATTTTGTTTTTCACTATACAGTAAAGACATCTTTCTACCCACTTAGTGTTACAAGATTCATTTACCATTGCAAGTTGCTATGTTTGCCAGCAAGGAATTTTGAAATAATAAACAGTGCATTTTGATTTCAGGCAATGTTCACATTTGAATTAAAGTACAATTCAGGGAAAAATCCTTCATGGGTATACATTTTCAAAATTCCAATTCCAATGGAGCACCCATGATTTACAGCAGAAAAGGGTTGACAAAAATCATGGAATCACAAAACGTTGTTTACATCTGATAGTATTTTTCAAATGGAGAGCTGTGGCAAAGGTGCACTAATTAATGAACATGACAAATCTTTTCTTTTTTTAAAAACATAATGGCTATTTTCTGTCTTTTGCTAGAGCTACTGAACTCCTTGGTACTATTCTAAAAAAACACTAATGACAATCTTCAAACGCATTCAGCAAATAAGATCAAATAGTTTTCATTTTTGGAGGAAAAATTCAAATGTAATTTGTTGAGTCTTCTCTTATCTGAATGTGTTAAAAAATAATTGTAGTTCAAATATAGTTTTATAGTTTCCAGAAAAGACAAGTCATGATTTAATGCAGGGGCAGGCAAAATATAGCTCACGGACTGGATTCGGCCCACCAGGCCATTCTATCCAGCCCATGAGGCACCTAAAAAGTTTAGAAAATTAATATTTATCTGCCCCTGGCTGCCTGTCAAAAATGACAGGAGCCAGGGGCAGTAGGACCCAGGGGAAGCCGGCAGGGCTCAGGAGCAAGGCCAGCCTGGCTCCACCCCAAAGCCCCCTTCCACCTCCACCCTCCAACTGGATGCCTCTTCCTGCCACAGGTTTCATTGCTTCCCTGCGCACCTGCTCCAGCACCACCTGGCCCTGGGCTACATGACTGAACCATGGAAGCACAGGGCTGTGCTGGTACTCCAGGGCCAGGAGCACAGTGTCTGTGTGTGTGTACAATGAGGGAGGGGGAAAGAGAGAGACAGACAGAAAGCAATGAGGGAAGGAGAGAGAAAGAGAAAGAGAGTAGTGAGGGAAGCACTGTGTGTGTGTGTTCATAGGGCAAGTCCCACAAGCACACCCCACAATACACATGCACCCACACACCCCCTTGCACTGCCATACATGCAGACCTCCAACCCCTCTCACACCCCAGCCACCCTCCCCCACACACAAGCCCCCACAAACCCCATACCCCACATAACCACCCACATATTCCCTCACCCACAACTCCCACACCTATCTACCACCCCCCACACATACCCACACCCCACATATTTACATATAGCCCCCCACAAACCTGTACACACCCCCTATTCCCCCCCAGGGTACAGGAGTAAGGCTTCATTTTAAGCTATTGTGAAATCACCTGTATGTACACTACACAAACACACGTAAATCAGGACAAAAATATGTATTTTTTAAACCAAATTAATGACTGTTGTAGGTGTTTGATTTTTAGAATATAATTTGATATTTTTCTGGTTCTCACATGGCAAAACCCCTTGCTGAAAGGAATATATTCAGGGGCAAGGAGAGGGACTTCTGGTGGCAAATGTCAAGGGTTAGGGGGTGGGACTTCAACCCTCAACAGCTTGCCAAAACTTAGTAAGCAGCTCTCCAGCCAAAATAATTGCCTGCTCCTGATCTAATGGGATAAAGCCTAGGACTGGTAATTGAAAAAGCTTGGGTTCTAAGTCATTTAGACTATTCATGCCTCTTTGTGGCTGAGATTGTCATGTGACTTGAGTTGCAAAGCACCATCAGTTGACATGATTTCAGCTGCTGCTGTGAACCTCTGAAAATCAGCTCCTTAGCTTCTCTGTTTCCTTGTGTATTCTGTAAAATGGAGGCAGAGTACACATTTGCATACCTAGCAAAAACACTATATGGGTTGACTGATGTCTGTACAGCACACTGAATGTGAAATATGTTATGTGAGTACTAAGTTTGATTTTGTTTCCCTTCTTGCTGCAATTTGGGTCTCCTTCAATACCAGTGCCACCTTAGTCAAATTCTTCTAACAAGATGTATGTATTAAATTGTAACCCACTTGCTTTTAATGTTTGATAGATAATTATTCAGTGTGAATAACACATTGCTTCCAAATGTATCTACTATTACAGCTTATCATTATTTGTGTTGAGATAATACCCAGAGCCCCAAACAAAGGTTGGGCTTGCATTGTGGTGGCACTTTGCAAACATAATGCAAAAATAGCCCCCTCCCTTAGATCTTGTCCCTTGTGCATGAGATAAGTTAAAAGAACTAAGCAAATCATTTTTCCCCTTTAAAAATTGATAACAGGGAAGGTAAAGTAGTCACAAAATCAATGGGACTACTCATGTGGGTAAGGATGTGCAGGGTCAGGCCCCAAATCTTTGTTAGATGACAAATAGTATTAATCAATAAGAAAATAATTTTCAGGCAGTTACTTTCTTTCCTGCACAAGAGGGCAGCGTTTCACTAAATCCAGGGAATATTGAACTTGGGAAGAGCTTTTGTCAGTTTGCAGTAAGGCTACTATGTGCAATACATTGTTAATTGTTTGAATTTTCTAATTGTTTCCATCAAAAGTAATTTAATGCATGATATAAACTATTGCCTAGCTTACAGCTATTAGCTAGCTAGCTAAAGATACTGTGTCCCCGTATTGTGTCAAGAATTCCAAAGCTTGTGAGCTATTTTCCTGTCAGCCCTAGGATTTGTGCTGGTACACTGAAATCCAAATGTTTATATTACTACTGACATTTTATCTCCAGTGTTACATAAATGTTTGAATACCTTTTCCACTGTGGTCTACAGCTGTCTTTCTGTAATGAATGAAAGCTGGAACCTTCAGGTTATGATAGCATACCTGCTATATCGAGTCACTAAACTGGAAGAGATGTTTTTCTTACTCAAATACATGACTTTACCTTAGTTATCTATCATAGGATGTGAGGCCTTAGAAGTAAAGTATATGGCATTTAAAAATTGCTGTTTACCTATGTTTACCTTACTACAATTTCTGTGATATTATAGCATTTTCTTATTTAGTGCTTGGAGTAAGCAATAGAAGTGTCCGTATGTCAGATACTGCTGTATGGTAATGGGTGGTAAGTTGTAACTTTCTAATGACTGTCAGTATACATGGGGGAAATCCTGTCTACATAACCCTGGAATTGCAAAAAAACCTTTTAGTTAACAGAATAAAATTAGTGATATACTGGGTGCATCTAGACATACAATTAATGCAAAACAATCAACTCCGGTGCATATCACACCGGAGTTTATTGCTCCCAGCCACCATGTTTACATGTGCACCTGGGACCTCAGCACATTGAGCTGGGCTGGAACAGCCTCAGCTGGCAGGAAGTCCAGGGGGTCAGTTTGCCAGCCTGGGGCTGCTCCAACCCAGCTCAACGTGCTATGGGGAGGCTGGCTGGGGCACGAGGATGCTCCAGTGCAGGGTTAGCCAGCAGGCAGCTCCTATGCTGAAGCACCTTCATGCCCTAGCCAGCCTTGTCAGTGTCTGTGTGAGTTGCTGTGCAGTAAAAAACACCACCTCAGGATAGTATTTGTATTTACAAGTACTAACCTACAGCAGTGTTTATTAGTTTACTGCAACCTAATAGGGCTGTACATGTAGATGTAGAGACTTTTACTGAGAAGCTAATTAGGTAGCTCTGCTGTAAACCTCTTATGTAGATGTGGCCACTGAGTAATGAAGTGAAATAAAAAAGTTACTGTTTACACATGTTTTCAGTTAGTCAGGCTGGACTGGCAATAGCACTACCTTGACTCATTAAAGAACTTCAGTGGGAGAAGAAACAGGCCTTTGTCACTGTGTGAAAGTGGAATATTTCTGGAAGTAATTTTAGGCATATAAACAGGCTATCACATATTCATCTGTGATCTAGTCCTTATGGAGATGCATATTTCATATACAATTCTAGAGTCTTAAATTTCCATGTTTTAGCAAGTTAACTGGGAAACTAATGGAGAGCCATCTCCAAGTAGATTGTTTACAGTGGTGTCCTAAGTTTCTACCAGTTTTCAAGCCAAAATGCAAACAAGCATAAGAGGCACTGATGGATTATCTTCCAAGATCTAAGGATAAAGGGTACATCTGAACTTAGTTTCTTTAAACTTGCCACTGTAGCCAACCGGAAAAACATAGGATACTGTAGTTCTACTGCAGAGATATGACAGAAGGCTAAGGAAGCACTCTGAAATGGTCTGCTTTCTAAAATACTCATCATTATTTCCTAATGCAGACATGAACTTACACCATCTCCTGTCTATCCCAAAGTCTGGCCAAAATCAAGTAAAAACTTGATGATATGTAGATGGGAATCAAATCAGACAGGGACTATATCTGCAAGAAAGGGTATGGGTTGTTGTTTTTGGTTTTTTTTGTTTTTTTTTTTGTTTTTTTTGTTTGTTTTTTTTTTTTTAGA
>NW_017728993.1:44114233-44124575 GCF_001723915.1 Gavialis gangeticus | reverse complement strand
TTTTTTTTTTTTTTTTTTTTTTTTTTTTTGTTTTTTTTGTTTGTTTTTTTTTTTTTAGAGCTTGATATCACTCTGGTGACAACATCAATAAAAACTGTGTGTCCTGAATGTCTGCCACTGTGGGGACCCTCTATACTTTTCATATAGCATCAGTCACAAGGCATAAACTCTGTCTTCCTATCTAACCAGTGAACTACGCACTGTACTGTCTCATGGCCTTTGTCATGTACTTTGATTTCCTCCAGACCAGATTACTGCAGTGAAAAATATCTTGGCATTAAGGCAGTCACTTTGCAATTGGTTCACAGCCCAGCAGTACACCAGTTCTAAACAGCATGAGTTTCGGAGAGCATATAGTTAATTTAAAAGTACATGTATAGATGTTTGTCCTTTCTCTACTGATCTCTGGAGAGTCATCACTGCTGGAGATGTGATGGTTTTTTTTCATATCCTGGCTTGAGTTCAGAGAGGGGAAAGTTCTTCACCTCTACATATCCTCTGCTCGTTCCACTAGCTCATTATTGCATACCAAATTAAATCTAAGTGCTCATGGCTTATTTTAAAGACTTTCAGCAGTCTAGGCCCAGAATACCTAACCAACTGTCTCAGTCACATGTCTTCAGCCATGGTTGATTACTCTGCTCAGAACCAAAAATAGAACCATCTAGCTTCTGACTACAGGATACAGCACATTTAAAACCCAAAACTTTGTATTTCATTTTCCTAATGATGAGAATGACTAAACCTCACAACTTCCAGGTCCATGTCTCCTCGATGTTGCTTTTCCACAGAACAGCCCATAATTGGAGCAAGTATATACATTTTTATTTTCCATCTTTCAACCAACTCTACTCATAACTAGGTGCATCTACACAGGCATATTAATGTGCGTGAATAAACTCTGGAGCTTGTTGCTGCAGAGTTTATTGCTCCTGAGAACACATCTTCACATGCACCTGAGAGCATAACATGTTGAGCTGGGTCAGAGCAACCCTGGCTGGCAACAGGCCCCAGGGGTCAGGCTGCCAGCCCAGGGTTGCTCCCCCTGGCTCAATGTGCTGTGGAAGGGCTGGTTGGGGCATGAGGGTTGTTTCAGCATGAGGCTAGCCAGCACGGTCTACATGTGCTACTCAAGAGCTTTTTGCTTTGTAGCAGGATAGTACTTGTATTTACAAGTACTATCCTGTTGCAGCGTAATTTATTTTACTCCAGCCTAATAGGGGTGTACATGTAGATGTGCAGCTAATTAGTTAACTGTGCAGAAATATTTTGTGTGGACATGCCTATTAACTAGCACTTTGGAACACAGTGGGACAAGACTGGAGGCACTTTAAGACTGCATATAGGAAGAGGTTAACATGCTAATTGAACTGCAAGTTTTATTTTCATGAGTCCGTTGTTTGCATTATTTACAAAGGGAAGACAAAGCCAAGTGGCAGCAAACTTACTTTTCACCACACAAAAGCAATTTAATCTTGTTTTCAACATGACATGATGAGGTATTCATTTTATGCTATTGTTGCATATGTAGGACATCTTTTGAAGGTGATACAATAGTTGTATTTATAGGAATGAAATGCTACTTTAGAGACTTTTAAATTTTGTATATGGCATTCCCTTTCACTGTTGCATCAAAAAGATGAACACAATTGATAAATGATACTCAAGAGGGTCCAAGTTTTTTTTTCATTGCAAACTAACAACTATTATTCAAGTTCAAAACACTTTTCCTAAGGAATCAATAAAATCCATGTATTGCAGAGGAGGTTTACACAATTTATTTTGTGTCACTGCAGTTACTCCTCATTTGTGACTCAGTCATAGTTCATGAATAATACAGTGTCACTATAGCTCATTAAAGAAAAACATGGAACCTACACAGTAGGGTCTTTTAAAGTCTATATTAGTGCATGTAGGGCACGTCTACATAAGGCACTATGGTGCTGTAGCGTCCATTGGCAAAAACCGTGACGACAATGCTATGTCGGCATAGGAAGGCACTCCCTCATTATAGCACATTGCAATAGCAACATAGTGGCCAAAACAACTGTGTGTGGCCAGCACAGCACAGTATGAGCTGTTATTGTGCCATCTTTTAGTACTTCCTTTTGGGAGTACTTAATGACGGTGCAGTAGCAAAGGATCTGTATAGTCACATGTAGACACGCCCATAGAGTATTCAGAGCCAGAATATTCAGAAGCAAAACTGTAGCAAAGACTTTTCAGACCTTGTCTTACAATTCTATATATTTTAATGCTGTATAATTTCTTCTTTTAAATACTGTAAAAACTCTGGGATTGGTAAAGATGACTAATTATCCATAAGTGACTAATTATCGCTATTTGTACATTTTCAACTTTTCATGAGATTGTTTTGCAGGCTATATTGAGACAAGAAAGAATCATTTCTGACATTTGTAATAACAAATAATACAAATGTTCAAGTGCAAATTATATGCATTCTGACTTGCTATATGTGAATTCTGTAATTAGGCAGATAAATACTTAATATACAATTCCCTACTATAAAAATTCAGACTGACTTTATTTTACTCCATCACAGTCATGTAATTTTTTTTTTTTACTGTGAACAAAGTTATTTGCTTTGCAGGCATACATACACTCATTGGCAACATAGATTATTCTGGAAATAGAGTGGTTGATCCACTGGTTTTGTTAAGCTAAGAAAAGTTGAAGAGTGTCCAGTTTTGAAAACATCTATCTTGACAGGTGCTGTGGAGGGCTGACTAATTTTCAGGAGTAAATTCTTTTGTGAGGTACTATATTTGTACCCCTGAAAATGACTGTTTTGCAGGTGAGAAATCATCCCAAGTGTTTGTGTACAAATGAATAGGACTCTGGCACAGATTCAGTTTACAAATTGATAAAATTACAGTGACCAGTTAACCAGACTTCACTGCACCTCTGCACTGACAGTTTTTTAGAGTTCACTACAGTAATTTAAGAGTTGCCACAAAAAATATTTCCTAGTTGACTTTTCTTCCAATTTAGAAGGTCATTTTAATTAAATAGAAACATATGTGGTATCAAATAAATAATTCAGTAGTAGAGGCCTGAAGCAACTCTATCAATTCAGCTTCAACTTTTCTAAGTTCAAAAGACTATGGACTTCTTTACAGGATTTGCCAAAGCATGTTTTCAAAAAGGCTCAAGCACAAGTCTAACATGTTCTGGCAAGGCAGTGAGAAATGTAATGCCAAAGATCAGCCTGGAGGGATGGAAGATGATGCTTCCAGAAACAGGACATACACTGGCCATGTGATCATTCCTTCCATCATTTAGCTAAAGATAATCTTTATTTTTAAAATAGCATTACTATGACTTTGGTGAAAACCCTGAGTTTTAATGTTTACAGATGGTCTAATTTGGCAGTCATAAACATTATGGGAATTATAAATCTGGTGAGACTAAAAGGCTGCCAACAGTGAAGTAGTATAATTAGAATAAACCATCATTCTATGAGTGTTCATAACTTAGTACTGTTATAAACTCCATCAGGTACCCCGATACATCAGTATCATTAAAGGTGTTCTTTTAATCACATTGCAGATCAAAGGAGCATCATCAGTGATAGATTAAATGATAGCTATGTTCCCTGCTTCCCCCTGCTCCCAAATCAGTTTGAATTACTATATATGTAATATGTTTGACCTGTGGGCTTTAAGTCTGAGTAAAGTAGAATCTAAGAAAATAAGCAGTGCTTGAACAAGACGCATCACACATCTGTGTTTATAAAATTATTTCCCTATAAAATACTAGTAAGTTAAAAACAAGACATCTGTGTTATCTATGATTTATGCCTTGTTCCCTTCCATGCTGTATGTTTGAGCTCTTCCAGTTGTGACCACATCTTCCTATTGTCTTTTAGTGTAATTCCCATCTTAATGTGCAGATACTTTGTCTTTGGTTCATGTTTAAAACAGGATCTTCTGAAATACACTAGTATCCTTTGTTTAAATTTGCTGTACAGGTGCTTGCCACTTCTCCATGAAAAGAAGGGAAATGGTGGCTAAGGGGCCCTGTGACTCAGGCAGGCAGGTGTGAGAACATAAAAGGCAAGAGTTTGCTCAGTCAGAGAAAATTGAGATTTAAAGCAGGAGCTAATGGGGGCTTTTCAAAGCAATGAGGAAGGCCTAAGAGTACAGCTTGTAAGGGTCTTATCCTGAAGGCCTAGGAAAGGTATAGTAAAGGATGGCATGTGAGGAGATCTGAGTGAAGGTATAACAGGCAAACTAGCTACAGTTACAAGAACAAGTGAAGCACCCAGCTAGCTGCCACACTTAGACCCTTAGGGCAGCAAGAGAACAAGAGGAGATACCAGGCCGCCTTTTCATCCCATTATTGCTACCTCTATGGGTGGTGCAAAAATTTTCTTACTAGGGTAGGGCTGAAAAACAGAATTAAAAGTTGGCAAGGACCTCAAGGGTCATCTAACCCAAACTCCGACACAAAGGCAGAGTTCACTGTTCTGAAAGCAGTCTAGACAAATACCTTGACAATTTTGATAAATCCTTTTTATTGTGGAAAGTGTCTCAGTTCCAGTGTTGAATTTCTGGTCAGACAGAGAATGTTCCCCCTCTCTCCCTTACCTCATCCTGGTGGCTAGGGCCTTCACCTGGGGATGTGGGAGAACTTAGGTTTAAGCCTTTGACCTACTGGATTTAGACCAGGAGCCATCAACTTTCCTGAGCCAAGTCTGTCTCAATCATTTCTATTGCAGCTGTTCCACTTTGTATACCTAATAGGCTCCCTTTACACATTATACCTATTTTGCAATTACCTTGTTATTTGTGCAATAAATTTAGACTTGCTACACATGCAAATTAACCAACACACCTTAGAAAGATCCAACCAACTATAAAGTTATTGCTCAAAAATGTGTAATAGCTTTATAGCTGGTTTCTATTGAGCTTTAATTTGCACAATTCACTCTCAGGGCTGGGAGATTGTGGCCAATACAATCTTCCAGCTGCAGGGATGCAGGGGTGCTCCAGGCAGTGGCTGGCAGATTGCAGCTGCTGTGATCTGTCAACCACTGCAATCTCCCAGCCACAGGATGCTCCACACACCCCTGTGTCTCAGCTGTGTCCTGTACCTGATAAAACACTTGGTCCCAGCTGTGCCCCATGCACAGCTGGGACCAAGAGCCCTGTCAGGTGTACAGATTCTCAATTCCAGCTGCATCTGTGGCACAGCCAAGACTGAGAGCCCCATCAAGCTGCAGTTCCAGCTGTGGAAGGTTCCCCTGGCTGGGAGATCTGTCAGCAAAGGGGGCTCCCAGTCATAGGAACCTGCTTCTTGCCAATGAAGGGGGAGCCCAGGATCAGGCTCCCCCTTCACCTGCAATAAGGCACGATTGTGTGGTTCACGCATTAGATCCAATCGTGCCTTTACCTGCATGTGTAAAGGGGGACTAAGTAAACACTCAGTGAGCTACAGGATGTGTAATTTAATAAGCCACTAACTAAGGAGCTCACCTATGATGTGGGACACTTGAAATCGAATCCTTTTTTTAATGAATATTCAATTATTTATAAGAAGTAATTATTTTTACAAAGTTTGACACTTTATATGTGTGAAACACACAGTTTGACAGTTATCCTTGAACTGTAAATATCAAGCAGCAATTGTATAGATGTTGAATAGACATTAAATCAGGAGTCCTTGGAGAAAGTCTAAAACACTTTGTTGCTAGGAAAAGGCTTAATTTACTTTACCTTTGCTAGTAGGAGTTTCCATCGCCAAGAAGAAAAGAAACTTAACTATGGACTCCAGGATAATAGCCTCAGTAACAAAACAAGTTCCATTATTAAACTAACTCTTAGCAAAAGGCAGCTGATTTCTATGGATAATTTTGTGTGCGACTGCTAGATGTAATTTGCAGAGTGAGTGCCAAATTGCCATACTAATTATTTCTGGGCTGATGTTCCCTCTGTGACATAATGGCATTTGGAGGATGGGAAGTAACCAACAAGTGAAGTGCTGAAGTGGGAGATCACTAATAAGGTTTCTGAGAAAGAGAAATATAGCTAATACTAATCTTTCTCTTCATACTCCCAATTTACATTGAGATAAGTTAATGCACAGAACTATTCCACCTGGCTCTTGATCTTAATCTATATTTTAGATGTAGTCCTAGCAAACAGTTACCACAAGTTATTGGATTTGATGTAGGAATTTCTGGATAAAACCTGATGGTTGATATTATACAAGAGGTCAGACTAAGTGATCCAAATGATTCTCTCTGGCCTTAAAAATCTAATATAAATATGTTCAGTCTCCATGTTTGTTGTATATGACACACGCACTGAGTTGATGTGTTTTACTTCATTCTCAAGCTTTGTAATTTTTCTGTGGGAAGGCAACAGTACACCCTTGTTGCCAAGAAGGCTAACAACATACTGGGCTGCATTAGTATTGAGCAGCAGATTGAGGGAAATGATTCTCACCTCTATTCAGCACTGGTGAGGCCACATCTGGAGTACTGTGTCCAGTTTTGGTGCCTCCACTACAGGAAGGATGTAGACAAATTGGAGAGAGTCCAGTGGAGGGCAATGAAATTGGTTAGGAGGCTGGGACACATGACTTCTGAAAAGCGGCTGAGCGAACTGGGTTTATTTAGCTTGGAGAAGACAAGAGTGAGGAGGGATTTAATAACAGCCTTCAACTACCTGAAGGGAGGTTCCAAAGAAGATGGAGCCAGATTGTTCTCAGTGGTGAACAAGGAGCAAGTCTCGAGTTGCAACAAGGGAAGTTTAGGTTACGTATTAAAAAAAGCTGTCTCGCTATGAGGGTAGCAAAACACTGGAACAGCCTCCACAGAAAGGCTGTAGAATCTCCATCCTTGGAGGTTTTCAAGACCTGGCTAGACAAAGCCTTGATGGGATGATCTAGCTGGGGATGGTCCTGCTTTCAACAGGGAGTTGGACTAGATGACCTCCTGAGGTCCCTTCCAACCCTAATTTTCTATGATTTTGTGATTCTCCTAATCTGAACCCATATCTTTTTCTTTTTGCTTCTTTATTCCCTAATACTTTGTTCAGAGTCATTTTATAAAATCAGATCTTTTTTTTTCTTTTCTTATGTGCCACACAGTATTAAATGGAATAGAAAAGAAAACGCATTTGTAGCATATTACAAGCATTTTTTTGCTTAATGCAGTGCTTTATCAAATTTAAGCAGACAGCATAATTTCAATCTGGTGTTAAATTCATAGTTAAAACACTTATGATTAGTGAAAAGCAATAAGAAAAAAGAAAGGAAGGAAAAGAAAGGAGCTAAACTGGCTAAAAACAAATTAGGAACATGTTTGTCTTCTGTTAAAACCAGAATTGAAATGTGTTAAGAGGACTTGCTAAAAATTAGCAAAGTAATAATAACAATTTAATATTTTATTGAACAAGTCACCACTATGGCTTCTGATTTTTTTTAAAAATATCTTAAAGGCCATGAACTGTATTGATATTTGGAACAGGAAATAAAGGGACAAGATATGAGAGAGCTGCCCTGTCAGGAATATAATTGCTGTTTGCTAAAACATAAAGAATTCTGGCTTCTGTGTGTGTTCTACATATTACAGCAAGGATCCAAGGCTCATCAGAGAAACATTTCCTATGGAGACTCTTGGGACATACTGTATGAATAATATTCCAGGGGGATGAAAGTCATCTGAACAGATCTTTATTATAATTGTTATGCTACAATAGGTCTGATTTCATTTACATCTGTGCAACACCACAGAACCTCTAAGTGTAAAGAGGGCAAAATTAGCCCAAGTGCAGCAATAATTTAAATTTACAAATACAGGAATATTTGAAACTAATAGAGGTGTGCGAAGTAGGCCCTATTCAATTCAGATTGGGATTCAGCCCAAATCAGGGACAATGATTCAATTCATTGATTTGGATCGCTGTCCCTGATTTAATTCAGCCGAATCCAAATCTGAATCAGAGAATCAGTGATTCAGACATAAGCATAGCTTTAAAAGTATTTTCTACGTACCTCGAGGTACCAAGTGCAGCTCATGATCGCTGTGATGTTGGGGCATATGGAGTGCCCCACAGGAGTTGGGGGGGCCCTTCATGTGCTTGGTAGAGAACCCAGAAGTACTTCTGGTCCACTTTCAGGTCTGCCAGGGAGCACACAGGCCACCTGCACCCCACTGGCTCGGCAATTGGCTGCAGAAGGGCCCTGGGTGCTCTCCCCAGACCCAGGAGGCATGAGTCACCAAGCTGGGGGGTGGGGGGAGACCCCTGGCATGCTCCCCAGTTGACTCAGAAGTGGACTGGAAGTGCTTCTGGTCCACTTCAGGGTCTGCTGCTGAGCATGCTGGGGAGCCCCCCGTGCTTCTGTGGGATACTCCATGCACCCCAGCATCACAGCACTCATGAGTCCCTGCTACCTAGAGGTATGTAGGAAAAACATTTAAAGCCGTCTCTATGTCCAAATCTCTGAATCTCTTTGAATTGATTCGGAAGGTTCCAGTTTGATTTGGAGAGATTAAAGGGCCCTTTGATTCAGTTTGGATTCAGAGATTTGGCTACTGAATCGGGCCAAATCTCTGCCAAATTGAATCAGGGACCAAAGCTTTGCACAGCCCTAGAAACTAAGGCTGAAACTGACTGTCCACTTCTGCCAATGCAAGATGAATCTCTACTAACTTGAAAGGGAGTTTATCATAACTTAGGTGTGGAGAGTCAAGCCCTGTGTTTTTAACTATTACGGTTTGGCCTGAGCTCTACAAGAACTCCAGTGTTGCTCTACAACATGCCTTTTTCTCCAGTACTTGAGAACAACAAGGTAGGAAAATAATTTTCCTACACAAGACTATTCCTACTTTCTTTAAGAATTAAGACTTCTTCAGTTACTGAACTGCCTTGTTCATCCGTGTTTAGAGTAGAATTAATTACATCACTTATATTTCACTTTATATTTGACAGAAATACCAGTGATCCTTCAGACACATACAGTGGTCCCATCCTATTCTGGCTGTTTATTTAAAACTACATTGCATATTTTTAAATCTATTTTATATGTTCCCAGACCTGCTTCTAACTAGAAATTTTGACTACAAGGCTTAGCAGCTGTCTTTAGTCCAGTGTAGCTGGTCAGTATAAGATTTTAGATCATTCATAGGAGGAGGCATCACATGCTGCCCTGTGTTCATGCTGTTCACAGCTTGATGCCTCAGTTGGCAAAACCCAACATACTCCTGCTTTCTTCATTAAAATGCACAAAAGGACAGCTATGGTAAAGGCCAGTGAACAATCTGCCATTGTGAGCAATGTTATAGAAGCTTCTCACAAAAATTTCCATCAGTAATGTAATACTTGACTCACCAGAGACAATTCTTCGAAGCGTATTATGTCCATTCTCATCATGTGCCTCCAATGAAATGCATTACTAATACCCGCCTTGTATCTACAGTAGCTGTTCTTTAAGACGAGAAAAATATGCTGTTGTTTCCTAGCAGACCCCTTCAGCTGATGCCAAAACTGCCTTGTGTCACTTCAGTCTCCCTCTTGTTACCACAATTGTTTTAGGATTGCCTCAGACCATGATGAACTCATCAGAAGTTTATCCTGTCCAAGGATAATCTCATTATAGATAATCTTGTTTACCAAATTTACTGTTCATACAACAGTGTTATTCTCTTCTTCTTAGTCCAGCCCTTTGACGATTTGCCATCTAGGGCCTGTCATATAACTGAATTTCTATTGTATACCTCACCTTGACCATAGCCACTGAGAAATTTACAGAGCCACTCCGGTTGAGAATGCAGTGGTAGCATATTTTTTCTAGCATCTGTGGTTGCAGCAAAGTTACATGATGCATTATTTCAGTTAATGACTTCTCATGCCAACTTTTCTCAGTGATATCTCACTGACAACTTCACCTATAATTGTTGGAAACATTAAACTTTAAGTAAGATAGGTTTGTTTCTTGAATTAGCCATGTCCTCACCCAAGAGACTGTTTTGAATCTTCCTGCCCCTGTAAAAATCCAAAAGATGCTCCCCCACCCCTCTGCCACCCTTCATCCTTTAGACCAGTGATCTCCAACTTTTTAAGTGGGAGATCACTTTTTTAATTAAAACGCAACCTAAGATATACTGAGCACCCCCCCCTCCCTGCCTAGGAGGTCAGTCTGCAGGGAGGGAAGGGGGGTGCAGATCGAGGCAAGGGAGAAAAAAATTATTTGTTCGTGTGCCCCCCCTCTCCAGCAGGTAAATCTGTTGGAGGCACATTCCCCCACAGGCCTCCACTTGTCCCCCACTCTCCCCATCCCTGCCTGTGCCCCGCTCCCTCCCTCACTGCTGGGT
>NW_017728993.1:44107832-44109233 GCF_001723915.1 Gavialis gangeticus | reverse complement strand
CCCCCCCCTCCCTGCCTAGGAGGTCAGTCTGCAGGGAGGGAAGGGGGGTGCAGATCGAGGCAAGGGAGAAAAAAATTATTTGGTCGTGTGCCCCCCCTCTCCAGCAGGTAAATCTGTTGGAGGCACATTCCCCCACAGGCCTCCACTTGTCCCCCACTCTCCCCATCCCTGCCTGTGCCCCGCTCCCTCCCTCACTGCTGGGTCCTTGATCTGCACCCTCCACAGCAGTGAGCAAGGGAGTGAAGCTGGGGCAGGGGCAGGCCCAGCACAGCTGGGGTGGGGCTCAGGATGGAACCATAAGCAGCTTATCCGGGGGGGCACAAGAAGGGGGGGGCATATAGCCTGGGAGGGCATGGGGGGCATGTGCCCCTAGATTTGCACACAGCATAGGGCAGGCTGGGTACGGGGCAGTGCCAGGCTCTTCCCAGCAGAGGTGTTGGGCCAGTCTGCTCTTGTGCTCGGCGGTGACAGTGGCACTGGGAGTGGGGCTATGTGGGTCAAAGGAGAGCTGCAGCCACCTAAAAATTCCCTGTAGCTCCCCCAACCCTGCCCCCACCACCACCACTGTTGTCGCCTGCCCCAAGTGCAGTGCAGCCCAGCCCACCTGCCAGAAAGAGCCCAGTGCAGTCTCCCAGCCCACAGCAGCAGCCCTCCCTCCCCCATGCACAGATCCCGGGCACACAGCCCCCAAAGGAAGCTGTTTGGGGGGGGAAGGGACAGGGGGAGGGGAAAGCTGCACCAGGCAGCTGGCATGAAGAATTTGGGGGACATGCCCCCAATGCCCTCATGGGGTACATTCCCCCTTCCCCACACCCCCAGCTTAGCCAGTCATAGATCCATCCCATGCACCACCCGGGCTGTGCAGGACCTGTCCCAGCCCTAGCCCCATTCCCTCTCTCCCCGCTGCTGCAGCTGCCGACACTGCCCTGCATTTAGAGGGAGGAATGTGCCCCCCCCAATCTGTGTGTGGGGTGGAGGCAGCTGCTGTTGCAGGCTGGACTTTGCGCCCCAAGCCCCACTGCAGCTAGCCCAGAGCAGCTCAACACCACATGCATCCCAGCAGTGGGACGCATGTGGCGTCGGGCCACTCCCAGGTCAGCTGCAGCAGGGCTTGGGTTGCAAAGCCCAGCACGCAATGGCAGTTGCCTGCACCATGTACAGATGGGGGGCCCATGCTCCCTGGGCCTTCACTGGGGTGCACACTGTGGTGGGAGCCCTCCATACCCCTGGATGAGGTGCCCAGACTTGATCCTCTTGCCCAGGTGGGGCCCAATGAACCTTGCACATGCTCCTGCCTCTGCCACGCTCTGTCCTTCAATGCCGGGGCCTCAATCTTGCACCCACCCCTTCCCTCCCCCACGGACTGACTTGCTGGGCTGAGGGAGGGGTGCATACACACTC
>NW_017728993.1:44099944-44102832 GCF_001723915.1 Gavialis gangeticus | reverse complement strand
GATTGTATGACTGTAGGTCTATTTCGCTCCTTGCCCCTTGCTGGGCCACTATGCCCCCACTGGGCCTCCTCACTCACCCACACTCAGCACCCCCAGCCTCAGGTTGACTGCAAGAGGCTCCATGATCAACCGGTCAATCACAGTCGAGCTGTTGGTGAGCTCTGCTTTAGATACCAGTGTCAAAAGGATTTTCCAGCAAATGGCTACTCTCTCACTACATGGAAGTGTTCCTGTGTTTTAAGGTGAACCCTCGTTAACATTAGTATGCCTTTTTCCCCAGTTGTTTTGGCATGGAAGCAAGCATAGTGATCTAACAGGGTTCATCTTCATCACAGCACACTATGATGCGGCTAGTCTTTGTAAGTCTGTCAGTTCAATCTTTA
Organism: Gavialis gangeticus; assembly: GCF_001723915.1. Taxonomy (NCBI): domain Eukaryota; kingdom Metazoa; phylum Chordata; order Crocodylia; family Gavialidae; genus Gavialis; species Gavialis gangeticus. The sequence continues at coordinate 44,102,449 of NW_017728993.1, read as the reverse complement.
TCATTACAAAAAGAGTATGGAAAGTTGTTCAGCATCACACCTCAAAATCACTTCACTTTCACACATTACACTTATAGTTCTGCTGTTATACCAGGGCACTTGCCAACAGCTCCTCAACACTGAAGGGAGAGGGCATTTCCCATCCACCTTTCCTACACTTGGGAAATAGTCTTTGATTTATTCTCCAAAATTTTTGCTTCTCTCGTCTCACAACTACGCCATCTTCTTTACCACTAAGCAAAGCAAAGGTGTAAACAAATAATGTAATGGGCAAGTGATTCACATTTCTTCAGCTCCCTTTTCTTAGATAATCTGGTATTTTAGAGCTTGTATTTGGTGTTTTAGAGCCTGCATTTAGGATATAGGAGAGCTGTATTCAATTCCTCCCTCTGCCTTTGGGGATTTGAACCCACACCACATACTTAGATGAGTCTTTTAATTATTGGGCTGTAAAAGTGAGCTTTTCAGTCTCTTCTGTGGAAACTCTTCTGCTGTGCATGGAAAAAATGGATATTCATTAAGCCAGAAAGTTTATGTCTTTATGTTTAGGATATTCTCCGAGACCCCAGCCATACAGTAAAATATGTGTGAATGGACCCCTGCAGCTATATAGTGTCCTTGAGAGTAACTGGATTTTGTTGGAGTATCATGAATTTACCAGTACATGGGGTTTTTTTTGCAGGATCAGAGCCTGAAATTATAAGCTGGTTTGGGACAGGGAGTTCTTGCTGGTGGGTCTGCAGGACAGTGGGGTGCTTTCCAATTTGCGTGGAGGTAAAATAGAACAGTTGGAGCTGGAGGGGTCAAAACAGCGGAGTCCTGGAGCTGTGCTGTGTGGCTGGGCTTTTCCAGTCCCAGAGCTGTGCTGTGAACTTGTGCAAGTGTTCATTAAGCTCACTAGGTCAGGTTAACCCTATGCTGATCTGAAGTTAATTCTCATCTGAAGAGAATTCATTTTAGATTGGGTATGCCATTTTTCAAGTGACCTAAGCCCTGCAAACACTTGCAAACCCAGCAATTTATATTGCCTTAACCTTGGATAGGGTGAGCTAAATGTAATGCCTGTACATACCTTTAGATACCTAATGGTTAGAATAAAATCTAGCCCTTTATCTTTCTAGGTCAAAGTGTCACCTGCTTGTGTTATAATGAAGGGATTTGACATGTTAGGCCCTTAATTTTAAAAAACAATGTTTTTTTAAAAAAAAGTAAACTCTGAGGTTGCATTCCCACAGTAGTGGAGCATATTGTGTCAGACAACAATGGTAAAAATCATAAAAATACAAATGAAATTTTGAAATGTCTTTTCTAAAACTTTTTTTCCCCCAAACCAAATACTTTTCCATTTTTTTTCAGAATAGAGGTGATCCTGCCTCAGGCAGGGGTTTGGATTCAATCAGTGGTTGTCAACTCTTTTTGTACCAGGACTCATTTGTAAACTTCGATGGCCAGTCCTGCCCCACAGTCCCTTAGTCCTGCTGGTGCCCCTCACTCCTGACCCACAGCCCTTTGGCCCTGTCATTTTCCTTGCTCTCCACCCACAGCCTCCTACCCTTGCTGGTGCCCTCACTCTCAAGCCACAGTCCCCTGCCCCACCAGGCCATGCTGGTGCCCCCCACTCCCAACCTTTGGTCCCCTGTCCCCCCATCCCTGTCCGAGGGGGCCCTCAGCTGCTCCTGTCCAGCTCAGGCTGGCGTGCAGTGGTTGCAGCAGCTCTGGCTCATGCAGGCTGTGGCATACCCCCTGCCCTGGGCTGGGGCTCCTGCACTGTGCCAGGCAGCCTGAACATGGTCGGTTCCCCCCCCCCAACCCCAAGCAGTATCTCCCAGCCACCAGCCCCTGTGAGTACGGGCACCAGCCCTGGTGCCAACAGCCAAGCTGTGCAGCTCCCTGCCACCCCGTTCCCCCTCTGGAGGGGCAGGTACCTTTTCCCCCCTGTCCCATCTGCCCTGATGCAGCCTCAGTGCCTGGCCACCTTCTTCCAGTGCTGGCAGGCACCTGTCCCCCCTCACACACCTGTCCCATCCACAGCAACACACATGTACACCCCCCTGCCCCCTGCAACAGTCCCTAAGCCCTGGCCCTCCAACCCCCACTCCCCATGCACTTAACTGCATCCAGCTGTGACCCACTTTTTGGTTGCGACCCACAAGTTGAGAAACACTGGATTAGATGACATCTGAAGGTCCCTTCCAGCCCTACTATTTTATGATTCTAAATGGTGGCAATTTTGTGGACATTTTAGTTTCTTCAAAACAATTTTTTCTGACAAACTGCTTTCAGCAAAAATATTCTGACCAGTTCCAATCCCTTTTTCAATGGATGTTGGCCCTGTATGTTAAGAAGTACAACCGTGTCCAGTGTTTGAACACAGAAAATAGCCTTTAGAAGCTGTGGAACCTGTGGAAGCTGTGGAACCTCTTCTCATGGTTTACTTTTGAAACTATATCTCTTGAAACAATTAAGAAGCTGACATTACGAATTAAAAGTCAAACTTATGAAATC
>NW_017728993.1:44097333-44099933 GCF_001723915.1 Gavialis gangeticus | reverse complement strand
TTTACTTTTGAAACTATATCTCTTGAAACAATTAAGAAGACTCTAGTTAAACAGAACTTTAGCTCAGAGGATTTCATCACAACCATACTTTAACTGTATAAACGTCAGGTGACTCAGAGACCTGTAACTTAGAAAATATGCTGTGAAGACAGCTGAAAAGGGCAAAGTATTCCTACAGGGTATAGGGCATGACCAGCGGGAGGTAATGTTTTGTAATAGACAGTTGCTTCATTCTCTGCAGGGTTATACAGCCTGCAAAATCCTTCACCACAGGTCCTGAAGGAAAATTGTACTTTTCAGTTTTTCCCTCAAATAATAATAATTTTAGACTTGAAACTCCTTTGTCATATGATATTTTTCCCCATTGCATGGATAATTTTATTTGCCATATGGCCCTTTTCACCCACCCAACCTGACAAGCACTTAAAGATGGAATTTGTTTCTACCAATCAGGAACCAGGAGACAAAGCTCTGTGCATTGGTGGCCATGTACAGACATTACATTGCTAATGTGACAGTGGCTGTTCTCCTGGTGGGAATGACTAACATACAAGTGTTCATTCATCTTCTCCTGTGGGAAAAATTCCCTCTCCAGGAAAAATCATCCAGGTGTCAACTTGAATCTCCCTTGTGATAGACTTTCTCTGTCGCTCTCTCTCTCTCTCTCAAGAGGTGCATGTTTGTATACTCTCATCTGGGTCTGGTCCAGAAGAGCAGCAGATGCTGTTCCCCACCTCTTCTCCAAACTGGGCAGTCCCCAGTTTGGGGAGGAGGTAGTAGGCTTTGCCCTGCTGTTCCCTCTGCTCCATTGCCTGGGCCTGAGAGTGCCAGCACTTAAGTGCTCTAGGGGGGAAGCTGGCACCTGTTGGCTTCCCCATGCAACCCCCACTTCGTAGCTGGGCAGTGTGAGCAGAGAACTTGGAGCCCGCAGGCCTAGGAAGAATTTCTGCCCCGGTTTTCAAGTCCCTGGGCTTTATATGCCACACTTATCACTCAGCTGAGTATTGTAGGCAAAGATATCAAAGCTTCCATACTTTAAAAGCCCAGGAGTTGGGACCTGGGGTCAGATTGGTGGTCTCCAGCTCTGCTTCCCTATGCGTTTAGTTTTGAGGCAATTTTAAATCCCAAGGGGCTGCCTGCTGACAGTCTGCCTATGTTCCAGGTAGGGGAGAGGGCAGGCTGTGAATTAATAAGGACAGAGGTGGCCCAGGAAGCTGGTGAAGGTCACCAGCCATGGGGCAGGGATGTTTGCAGGCTCCAGCTCCAAGCTATTTTTCTACTGGTAAGAATTTATCTTCTAGACATTACAGTTAGAAAGTAATGCCTGTCCATGGCTGGAGTTGGTATATAAGCCACAGAATGGTATCCTAAATCCTTGCCTCCTTCATGTTGGAAACAAAGCTCCATCTGCCTCATCCCCTGCTAATCCTACCTTCCTCTTTCTTTTTCCAACTATAGCACTAGAAAAGCACAGCATGATGGGTAAAGGTAGAAAACAAAATGTACCAAAGCTTCAAGAATGGGTACCCATTCTTACTGTGCCTTCTCTCTTCAGTGTGCTAGCTAAAGGAAGACCAGAAGTAGGAAGAAGTGTCCTTTATGCTGGGTTATCTTGTAGAAGGGAAACTTTTCTCCCATCTGGCCACTTTTACTCACTGAATTAGTCAAGGATCCACCAAATCCATCCTCCCCCCTGCTCCCCCCCCGCCCACTCATTCACCTGCAATGCAATGGTCCTCTACATCTGTGGGACCCTCAGATAAGGCTTTAAACCTGCCCCAACCTGTCTTATCTCTTCCAAGAACTAGATCCTTGGTTTCCTGGGCCATTCAGGATGCTTATACAGCCCTATTAAGGTAAGCAGTTTTGTCAATAGCATAAAGTAAAGACAATGGATGTGCTTACACTGGTATCAGCCTAAGTGAGTCAATATAACTGTTGATGACCTGTACCTCACCTGTCACAAGGTAAGGTGAGTGTGAAGTTGGGAGATCAGAAAAATATTTCTGTTTGTAAAAAGAGGATATTTGAAATGCAATTTAGTGCCAGCACTCTTGAACAATATCCCTTTTTATAGCTGAAATACTCTGTATGGCTAGACACCCTTGAATCCTACTACCATTTCCAAGGTGTGCCTTGTGTTCAATGAAAGATGATCACTCCATTTATGGACTGAATTCCAATGTCCCAGACGGGCCTTCGTGAGTCACTACTGGGAGTCCTGATCTCCGGGTTGCTGGCTACTCCCTTTTCCGGACTAGGGTGTTACTGTGGTTGTTCGTCCTCCCGCGTCGCCAACCCCACTCTCGCCTGCCACGACTTGCTGTTACACTAGTGAGGCAGGGCTAGTTCACGGGTCCCTCGGTGGCCTGGGTCTGGCTCATTGGTTGCACACAGGGCTCCGCCACCCCTACACCCCGGCCTCGCCACCTGTGGCCTCCACTTCTTCCCCATGCCCGCTCAGTGATGGTCCTGCAGGCTTCTATAATGGCTCTTGTCTTCGAGTTTTCCCCCAAACCCTTGGGTTTCTCCTGCCCTGATATCGATTCCTTCACAGCAGCCTGAATTGGTGCCTTAGCCCCTACTACAATAGATACCTC
>NW_017728993.1:44090327-44097322 GCF_001723915.1 Gavialis gangeticus | reverse complement strand
CCTACACACCATGTGCTACATGCCTCCTCAAAGGGTTCTGCTGTACCGGCTACCTCACTGATCCACCACCAGCTCCCTATTATCGTGCCCAGGAGTAGCACCTCTCAGCTGTTTTAGAGTTGCACCCCTTATCCCTCAATCAGTGTCCTCTATTTTTGGTGACGATCCCGCCCCGATCTCTCGCCAGCCAGGTGATCCTTTGGCCTCTCGCCCCTCTTCAGAGATTCCCATACCCACTGCCTTGGCACTTACTTCAGGGTGCTCTGAATCCTCCTGGGTTGTCTCAATCTTCATTCGCTTACCCGATCCGGCGCTTCGGGGTCGACCTGCCGGCATTCCGGTTGTCACTCTTCCCCTCCGAGCCACTGTTCTCTCTGGCATGCTGGCTCTTCTCCATCTGTGCAGCAGGGCTAGCATCGGGGATGGCCCTGACAGCCCTTTGCTCCCCCTTGCTATCCGCTGCCTCCAGAGCGGCAGCCGCCATTTTTAAATCTGCTGGCCGGTGTCTGACGTCAGCGTCAGCTGCCGGCCGCAGCTGTACACAGAAGCGGCTAACGAGCCATGCGGGCTCTCCCTCCATCGTGGTGTCTCTTTTGTCCTGCTCTCCCAGTAAGTTTCCCTTGCTTTCTCAGCCCCTGGGACGTCCTACATGGACTTGTGCCAACCCAGCATTCCCCAGGCAAGTCCAGGAAACAGGCACCTCACACTGTGACCTCAGGAAGGGCTTCATATCCTTATGGAGCTGGAACCTTTTCCAGATTCTCTGAAATATCAGGACACATTGGTCCAGTGCTTTGATCTGGCATCTTGAATATGACTTGTGAGCAATGACCAGCAGTTAATTGATTCCTTTCTCACACCATAGAAATACATCATTTCCCATACAACTTTTAAATATATTTTTCAAATCTACAAGGTAGATCCCAAGTCCATGACTTCCCTTGCTTTCCCATTTTGCCATGAATGTGGTCACGTCCTTAAGAAATGCCAGAAGGTAGGTCTGGAATTGCAACTTAATCCACCATCTTAATTATTCAACCAAACAATCAGATCTCCAGTGTACAGCTGTCCTTTTTTTTTTCCCACCTCCCCCGCTGCTCCTCCCCCCCAGCTAATAGCACAATACAAGAAATTCCTTCCTCTCGTAAATATTTTCACTTATAAATTTGGTAACAAGGTGAATCTGTCTACTAGGATGATCTATCATTGTTCTTTCAGTGGATTATTTCATATTTAATTGAGAACTCCTAGAGGCAGCAAGTGTTTGCCAGTGAAACAAAAATATGATCTCTGAATGCCTGTCTTGTGGAGCCATTTAAGAACAGAACATTCTCAATCTCCTGGGACTCTATCTGATCTTAAGATATAGATTTGGTATTTCTTATACTGCCTATGAAAAACTGCATAAAACTTGCTACTTCCTTCATAGTCAGTTTCATTCTGCAATTGATCACTGAACAGTACATAAGTAGAACTTTTCTGCACTGATGAATGGCAACTGACTTCATAAGATAGAAGCTAATGCATGTAACAGCATCTTAAATCAGAACTGGGTACCTAATCTGTACTGCTAATTAATTAGAGCTAAAGCAGGTGATTCATCTTTTAAGTGGCTAATTTCCAGGATTGAAACTGTCACCATTTATAGAGTGACATTTATTTGTAAATTTATTAAGTAAAGATCATTTCTTGGACAAAACTCCCTAATTTAATTGGACATTTGATCAAAGTGAGGTACAAGACTGCAAGATACAGCCCTTCTAGTGCCTAGCAGACTTTGTTCGTCTCCCTGTGTGACCAGCAAAATAGTTTCATTTTTCTAAAGTATACATTTGACTCTGGAGTCTCTATTCTACCTTAAGATACCTGGGATCCCATTATGGCCAGAGAGAATCACACATATATACTGGAAGGCACAATATGGTTAAGCGTCTTACAAGAGTTGTGCAGTATTTTCATTTGTTTATTAAGAGATAGATATGGTCTCCTCTTTCATGAGTAGGGAGGGAAAGAGGTAACCCATAAGAAGGAATCTTTGTCTTGGACATACTGCATAGAGCATAATTGCAGTTTATGGGAGGAAGGTTTACCCAGTCCATGCTCTCCTTGGAGAGAGATAGGCCTACTGCCTTTCTATACTGGTCTGCAGACACACATTAGGGAAACAAACGCGTTCCTCATTCTACTGTTTGGTGCAGACCTAATGCCTTTTTGTCTGCATATCAACTAAGCAGCCTCAGAAAAGTAATGTCCTTTTCGAACTTCTCTATTTTACTTTTCCTATGGATCAAGCATTCCTCATTATGGCCCCACTCCTTCACATGTGGACTGTTTAGTAATGTTCCTCTCTCTCATCTTTAAGCCTTTTTTAAATCGATGTAACCATGTCATTGGGCTTCTCTGTCCATTGCAAATTTAAATACAACAGTGCATTCCATGGAGTATGTGCAGCCATTGCATAAGTTAAAATAAGCAGCGCTCAAGATTGTTTAATATCTACTTTTAACAATGTAACTGTTTAATGTCTGTGCCAACCAAAGCTGTCTTAATGACAGGAAGCTTGCTTGTAGTGCTGTACAATATAAGCTCTGGGATGCAAGGGGCTGCCCTAATTAGGGCATTCTATTATTATCAGTATACTATTAATATGAATTGTATGTGGTTAATTGCAACTTTCCTATAAGCTCATACTATAGAACTTTATGATAGAAATTTACACTGTTGTTACCTGGGATTTGTAAGTTTTTAAAATTATGCTTTCATATTATATGTACTTTTTTTTTTCTACCTACATTTTATGCATGTGTATTCAGCAAGCATCAATCTATCTCATTTTAGGCATTTATAAAAATCTCATCAGTTAGGTGCTACAATTACTGAGGAACAACTTAAAAAATTAGATAATTTAACTAAAAAATGTACTTGTTTTTACACAAACAAGGATAATGTGTAAGTTGCCATCATTTACTGTTCTAATCATCCATTCAATATATGCAAGGCCAGGTTCAAAAATCAGAGTTATCTCTTCTAGCATCTGTGAATTCAGCTATAATTTGCAGTTCTAAAGACATTTTAGTAAAAGCAAATCATTTAAGCAATCACTCTGGATAAATATTTACTTTGCAAAGAAATCGACTTTCTATTTTAAAATGCAGTAGTTTGAGTTGTGGCCATTTCTTCTCAAATTGAACAGGGAATTAAGGGTTTTCCACAGAATTAAGAAAGAGATAGTTATAACTGTCAAATATAAGCAGGAGACAGCATTTTTGTTTTTTGTATCTGGACTATCAGCTGCAGTTTTCTATGAATGCTGGTACATAGTGGATAGATCTGAAGGAAAATCATATTAGAAGAGCTGGAATATATGGTAATTTAAGGAAAGTTCAGTAAGGTTGTGTGTGTGTGTGTGTGTGTGTGAGATGGCAGCCTCAGTCAGTCACTACTTAATTGCTGTTCCAGCTAAAATTGGTGATTCTACATAAATATAAGAACAAGCATTGTCAGGAACCAGAACTACTCGTTAATTAGTAATGCTTTTCTGAGTTTCCTCCCCAGGTTGGAAGAAAAAATAGAGAGAAATAACATACTTCTTTTTTAATGGTGAAGCAATGGCTGCTGTTGACAAGACTTTACTACTGTAAACCTTGCATCGTTCTTGTTGTCTTGACATTGGTATTCTGCCAACTGATGTATCTGCGAGTTTGAGGAGTAACAAGAAAGAACTGTGTGGGTGGTTGTCAAAATTAAAAAAGGAGAAAATAAAGACAGGAAAAAATGATCTGGTGTACTCTACTCCATATATTATGTGACTTACTGCAGGCTGCTTCAGCTCAGAACCCTGTGGGTACAGGGTATTCACTGATCACGAAGATGTATGATTAGTATTGTAAATGGGAACAGTGTGCACAAACTTGTATAAACCTGAACAAGTCTGTTGATGATCAAAGCAGAGGGCACAAAAAGATGCATTAAGAGCAACTAGGATTAGACTCAGAAGAGTTCTAGCAGGCTCGTTCAGATCTTCAAATCAACAGCTCAGGTTTTTATCCCATATCCTTTTATTCTCAGCATCATTTCTTTTTTCAAAAAACTCCACAAGTTCAGTTTTTCCTTTAAATTCTGTTCCTGCATGCCCCTGCTCACTTTAAGCATTGGGTATGACAACAAACCTGCCTGTGCCTTAACAGAGTCTTATCATATGTCAGTGATGCAGAACGTATTGCTTCAAATGCATATACTTCTAGGGATGACATCCATCCCCACTGACATGAAATAGAGCATTTACTTCCTCTGTCATGTCTGGAGAGATAAATGTGTGAAGCAAGGGTAAATGTGTGAAGTGCAAATGGAAGTAGCAGCGTTCTGGTTATACATTCCGCATGTTGTCTAGTAATATAGCATGGATACAGCTCTGGGATGCTAATGTCCCCAACAGATGGCATGATACTCCTACCCACGTTTCAAAGACATTTGTCTAGAAGGAAAAGAGGCAGGAGCAATATGAAGAGTGCTGAAGGGTCAAAATGTTATCGTCCCCATAAATAACAGTGAAGGAGAGGGGAGTTGAACAGAATAAAAAATAATGTGGTTACGCTTTGGCAACTGTGGTAATGATGCTAGAGGCTTATAAGAATATTGTGAAGGCTCCTTGGTTTGTTGTTTGTTTGTTTTTAACTAAAACAGTATAATCATTTCCTATGATGAATGAAAAAAGCAGCCATAGAAGAAGGGTAATACAGCTTAGGGATGGAAATGGGCATTCTTTTTATGAAGAAAATCTAAAAGGTGCAATAAGTGTAGACTGAGATATTTTTGGGAAATTTCATGTTCAAGGAAGGAACACTTGATTTTCATAGGCTTTGACTACATTGTAAGCTGTAGTACTTTCACTATAGTAGTAATGTGGTGCAAGCCTCTACTGTGGGCATGGCTACAGCAGGTGCTTATGTGCTTTGTACCATCATGGGTATCCTGATACAGCAAAGAGGATAAGCCATGTCACTGAAAGGGTACTCTTGTATTAATATGAAACCCATGTGTTGTATTTATTTCAATAAAAAAGCAATTTGCTAGCTACAATAGTTAAACTATATGTAGAACAGGTACCAAACACTGGTACTACAAAATATTCTGATAATTATGAAATATGCATATGCTTTTAAAACTACAGTTGTTATTTTTTTCTCTCATCTTGACTCCTGGTGATAGTGTTACTATATAACATCACACTTCAATAAACACAATTTTTAAAAAAAACAAGCAAACAAACAAAATCCTACAGAGCACCACACATCACTAAACTACAACTTTTAGAAATGAAACAGGTATTGTTTGGAAACCTGGTTATATCATTCTTCTGAGACCTATATTATTTATTAGAAGTGTTTTACAGTAGAAAAGCTTCCTGGAAAAAATTCAATTTTTGTTTACACCCAAACAACCTTATTCACTAGGAGCTAGGAATGTATGAGTTATACACTGATGCTGACACATTGTAGTTTTGTACAACTTACTTCACTTAACTAGATTAGTACCCTTATCTGAAAAATGGTGATAATATTAGGATCTCTGCAGAAGCACTGTAAATTGGTCAGTTAATGTTTGTAAAGTGTTAAGGAGTATGGGAATCATTTTAAGAGGGTGTCAGCCATTTTAGAAATGAAAATCTCTAATTCCAGGAAGAAAATGTTATGTTTAGTTTGTGAACCAAGAAATGGATTCTACACTCAGTAAATTGATATATAATCCATCTTTTATTTTCATATGTATATAGTACTTTCCCTTACGGGGTTCTTTTACTTGGTTACAGCATCAGCATGCTTCTGCAGTATTAACAATAAATAACACTCATAACAATGAAATGTCTTAATGATATTAAACCTCAAAGGCTTTTTGACAGGGTTGAGTTGCTTCATTTGTCTTATATTTTTAAAAAGAAGGTATGAGATTAATGTAAACTTAAATGCCAACATTAAATTCACACTCAACCGATATAATCCAAACCAGAGCATCTGGCTCCTGTTTTTTCTATTTATAAAAATGGGACTCATCAACATAGCTTACTTTAACCTCTCACCATTTCTATCTCTTTAGACTTTCTAGTGGGTTCCAATAAAATAAAAAGTCTAATGAGGCAAAAGTGGGTCACTTGCATACGTTAGTTCAAGAATAAGGATTAGTTTTCAGCCACTTCAGTGATTATTAGTTTCTGTATCTAGAGGACATACAATTTCTCTTTTTAGTATCATGGACTAGAAAGTGAAAGCTTAAGTCTTTCAGGAACAGCTCTATAAAGTCTTGAACAATTTTTTATGCAAGACATGGTATAAGAGAATAAATATGTAGATCTCTGTTTTCCTGCTGTAATAGCTTATATTAAAGAATGCTGAATTGCATTCATAGTGGGTAAAAAGGCATGCATGCCAAACGTAAAGCTTTAAGAACCAGCATTTTTGCTCCAACCCTTAAATCAATTGGTCTGGATTCTGATTTTCCCCGCTTCCTTGGCTTTATATCTAGTTTCTACTGTCATGAGTTCAGAGTCAGGACTATAATTAATGATAGCAAAGGATAAGCCAGAGCAGTATAGCACTCATAGTTATATTTATATGGTGACCTTTTCTTACTTTTACCCAAAGAAATTGAATCTGATAATGGCATCAGACTTAAATTCAAGATAAGTTGAGCATGTCTACATGGGCATTAATGTGCTTTAATTAACGTGCATTAAATCTAATACCTCCATTGTGAGGTACAAGGAGAATGTTCATTAATTTGTCATAATGCACATTACCTAAAGAGCATGAGGCAATTTTACATGTGCTCGAGTATGAGCACATGTAAAATTGCTCATTGGTGGGGGGTTATCAGCATCCCTGTGCTTAAAAATGGTGGTGGGGGCACTTGAACAAAAGCTCATTGAATGAGTTTTAGTTCAAGTTCCGTTGCTGCCATTTTTAAGTGTGGGGACACTGATACATGATACGTAGGAGACT
>NW_017728993.1:44079412-44085327 GCF_001723915.1 Gavialis gangeticus | reverse complement strand
GTTATCAGCATCCCTGTGCTTAAAAATGGTGGTGGGGGCACTTGAACAAAAGCTCATTGAATGAGTTTTAGTTCAAGTTCCGTTGCTGCCATTTTTAAGTGTGGGGACACTGATACATGATACGTAGGAGACTGCTGGAGTGTGGTAATTACCACGCTCCAGCAGACTTGATTAATCGAGTCTACTCTGACATGCTGGAATTACAGCGCATAGGAGGAGCCTCCACACTCAGGTGGAGGCATCCATAGTCTTTAAGTGATGCTTAAAGCACATTTGCCTATTTTAATGTGTATTAACTAAATAGCACATTTCTTTTAGTGATGCTTTAATGTGCATTAAAATAGGCTATTGTACATTAATGTGCATGTGTAGACCTACCGCTGATGATCTTCATTCAGACCAGAAGAAATGGATTATCAACATCCATGGGAAATCTTGTTATTGGGAGTAACTCTCTTATTGATTTGGATGTACACAATTATACTGGCCTTGGCAGTGCCCTAGGGATAGGATGACTCTGCCGGCTCAGATTGCTGGCTTTTGTGGATTCTATACTTAGGCAACTAACTCTCCTCATCTATTTTATAGACAGCCTGTGCACCAAACTGTTCTTTCTACTATGTGGCAAGCACTTAAGTTAGTCACTACAATATTCAGTGTTCCAGCCCCCAAGTACTTTTTTGACTGTAGCCTTAAATATATGCTAAAATATGTGTGAATACCCACATATTGCAAACTTGGAACTCAGACCCTGCACCAAAATCCATTAGTATGGACTCTCATGCTAGTGCGTTAAGTCAATGGAACGCTGTATGGATGCAAGGGAGATCCCGAGTGAGGCTGGGAGTTATGATCTACAGAGCTCCTAATTATGCACTTCATTAAAGAGTCTCAATAGTGAGATTTCTAAGGAATATCCAGTAAAAGAAAAAGAATCCTCTGCTATACAAAATCAAACATCCAGTGTGTATGTGTGTAAAGAACAATTGCATCATTAATGGAACTGCTTTGATGCGGTAGCACAGGGCATAGGATATCATGTACATGAAGACAGTTCCTGTTTGTTACATAATGGGACTGATCCTGCGTTCCTTATGTGAGCCAATATCCCCTTGAAATAAATGAGCAAAGGATGAGTGCAGATTGTAGGGCCAAGTCCTATAGATGGATTTTTATTGTTGCTGTTTTCCTGTTCTCAAGTCCTCTGTCTGCTTGATCTTCTTTATTTCCCTTCCTATGGCCTGTCTACTCCAGTGTTGGTAATACTGTTTTTATTGAATATTATAGCACCTCTATACTGTAGGCAACATTTTATTGTTGTATTTACTGAAATTTTATGCATTTTTCATTAATAAACCAAGATAAAACTTAGATCAAGAACATTTTAATATTGCAAAGAACTTGCAAATGACAGCATTTTCATTTGTACCCCTTGCTGTCATTAAGGACTACCACTGTCTAAACTTGATCCAATTACTGTACTGTGTAGCTTATCACACTGCCCATTTTTGTTCCTTTTCTCTCCTCAGATCTGCGCCTCATTAAGGTGAAATCTGATAGGTCTTGTCAATGCTAACTTAGAACTCCCAGGTTATTTCTTTATTTGGATGCAACTTTAGGTCCCATGAATGTCCATTCAAACAAAACGAGATGAATTGACATAAAAACAGTCTTTTGCCGTCTCTGCTTCTAATGTACAGTGTACAACAATGTAACTCTCTGCATTACTTCTTAAGGAGGTTTCCTTGCTGTAGGAATAAAAAGAATTCCTTGGAAGAGCCTTTCAGTGATCAGGTGATACATTGCTATCATATTTTGTGATGAACTGAAAAGGTCTCTGTATATATTTTTTTAATTTCTGCCCTCCTGAAATTGTCATAAATAACAATGGCTGATAACATAGCCTCTTGTGATAAAAATGCACCTAACTGCCCTTTAGTAAGCTTGATTCACACTGAACCTGACAAGGATCCTGTTTCTAACTATTAATTCTGCACTTGGACTTTAAATCTCTGACATATGACAGAATTATGACAGGAAGCAGGCTGTAGTTTTTGTTTCCCTGTGAAAACAAAACCCTTGTTAGGGCAATTAAGAAAAATAAGGGGTGGTCTAGTGAAGATCTCTCTGAAGTGCCAAATACATGAGTAAAAGCAGGGAATTGGCTTGTGTATTGATATAATTTGGGGATAAGTTTAAGACTTAAAAGCAAAAGGTAACCTTTTTATAGGCTACTCGTTTCTATATTCTGAAGTCTTCACTGCTATGGTGACATCCATCTCGCTGCCTTTACTTTGCTACTTCAGGGGTTGTGGTTAATGTGTCCTTTTCGTGCTTTGTTTGACACACTGCAGATATGCTCACCAACCAAGATGAATGGCTTATAAACAAAATCATCACCCACTCTCCCATTACAGTCTCGGGGCTATGGGAGCTGCATCTCTGGGTTGATAGTAATTAACTCCAGAATGAGAGATTCCCCCAGTAAGTAAACTAGCCTCGCATCGTTGTTCAGTCTCCTCACTCTGTGTGTCAGATTTTCAACCCAGCCTTTTCATGACTTCAATCAATAAACAAACAAACAAATACACATAAATAAGTAAACAAATAAATAACACTTCTTGTCATTAGTGATCATAAAAGCCAGGTTTGGCTTTGCAAGATGTTTGTTGTTTAACAGATAATTTTCAGGGAGGTGATAGGGATGTGCAAATTAAATCAAGGCATCAGAAAAAAAACTACAAGATTTTTTTTTTTAAATAACAGTTTGAGAAGTTAAGCAAAATTCAAGCAATTTTGCTCAGAAAAATTGCACAAAGAGCATTTCTTTCAACTATTGGAAAGGAAACAGAGGGGCGAACAGTGAGGAAAGTCAGAAAGAATACTCTGTTTTGCAGAGACGAAGAGAAATGCAAGGACAGGGATCACTAATGCCACAAAAAATGACTATTTCTGACCAGATGTAGCATTCAGTAGTCAGGTTATGTTCTTCCACTTGCAAAAGATTTTTTCTACTCCACTCCCTTTGCAGTCCATGCCACCTCCTATTTTATCACAAACATAACAGGAATACTAATATTAATGAAAAAAGTCTATCTGAGCCTTTTCCACCAACTAAATTTAGCTCTAAAAACAAATGGCTAAACAAACAGGCAACTGGCAGTGTAGATGCCGTGTGATAACAATTATCATTGGGCCCTAACACAAAACAAATTTCAACTGTGTGCGCCACATTGTGTTGCTGTGTGGGAGACTTTTCTTTTTTTAAACATTTGCCATGCTTTCTACAGTTGTTAGTACTGGGTGAAGACTAATTGAATTCATTGAATTGAAACACCAAAATGTATAAAAAGAAATTCAGGTCAAAGATCTCTCTTTTTTTTCTTTTCCTATGTCAGTCTCCTCATATTTGAGGTGGGGGGTCAAGTCAGTTAGGGCATGCCTACATGGTATACCTACCTTGCCCAGCAGAAGCCCCCTCAAACACACTATACTGTTTTGAGTGGGCAGCACCTTCTACTGAAAGCAGAGTTGCCATGTTCATGAAGTGCTGTGGGTGAGCCTATTGCAGGATGGGTCCAAGTAGCCCTTTCAGAGCACAGCTGTGGCTACACTGCTGCTGGTTCAGAGCAGTGTAGTGTGATCATGGGCACAGCTGCCTTGCATGTTAAGGTTTCCGTATGGATGTGACCTTGGTCTCTGACAGTTTCCATCTCACTGAAATTTTGCTGACTATATATTTTTCATGTAGGTAGCCCAATAGTAGACATTCCTTGCTCTTACCTATTCATTGTGGTATTCATTCTTCTTTGCACTATGTCCTTCTCCTGTTTGAAAAGAGGAGCCATCTCATACCAATATACTTTTATCATTGGCACTCTTTTTAGCATCTCAGTAGAGAGCAAAAGGTTTGAATGGTGAATTCTCTGCATCAGGTTTTAGGCCTTCTGCTAAAATAGAATAGAAATATTTTTAAGGCGACTTTTTGTGTAGTTACACTATGAATAAATAAAAGGGTTTGGCCCTGAGGACAAAAAATGAACCCTTTCATGGGCACTATGTTCAATTTTTATTGGAAAATAATTAAAAATAAAATGTAGGCCAGGTCCTTCGAAGCTTGTAAAGTGTCCTGGGAACTGTTCTCAGGCCAGAATCTGGGATCTAACCCAGAGTAAGTCTGTTGGGTCTAGGGAGGCCAGCATGTTTCTAATTAAAATGTTGTGCTGAAAAAGAGGAGTCCAAAATGCTACTAGGAAACAACCCTTTCTCCTTTACTTTATAGCCTTGGACATACTATTTGCTACTTGTCCCTTAATGTCAATGGAAGAGGTTCTCTCTCTTTTTTTGTTGCTAATCATCTCTGGCAAGCAGTTAACAGCCTTGCCCTTGAGAATCTGCCTGTAGTGTTCTAAGTCAGGCTGAACCTGTGTGAGAAGAGCAGATATGGCATCTTTGAACCTGGGATCTAAAATATATAGTGAGCATGTTGTAGTCTGACTCTCTATTGTACTTTAGGCAGGGGTCAACTTTTACTGTGACTGACATGCTGTCCACCAGATGCCTTATAACCACATCAGCAGACATTTCAAAGTGTCCCTGAATGAAGTAAATGAAAGGGATACTTGCCCTGACTTTGTGCACTGCTTGCATGGAGTCCACAAAAGCAGTTTCAGGATGGTATACAGACTTTCCCTGAGTCTCTGAAGAGCCAGTTAAGTATCTACAGCACTGCAGTCACAGTGGCTTTGTATCCAGAATCAGAGAAGAATATATTGGTAGCATTCCATAAGACTTATACTATACTTACTCTTTGAGATAAATCAAAGACAGGGGAAGCTGTTTTGCACCTGCAGTTCTCACAAGGCCTAAAGGAATGTAAGAAGAGATGAGGAAACCCTCAAGATTTTTCCATATCCAACCTTTAACCTGTACTGATCCTCAGCATGGAGGAGACACTAGTCTGTAACTGATAGATAATACAACTGGTGTCCTCGAGCCCAAACAGATCCTACAGTTCTCGCTGGCTGATGAGTCCATACAGAGTCTAGATATCAGATGAACCTGAGGTCGAGATGAACACAGGGGAAAGCATCTCATAAGGAAGGTGGGAAAAGACGGTTTGAGCTTGTAATATCTTGTTCAGTTGATAGCTCAATTTTTCTTCAGTCCCTCCCCCTTAACACTAACACAATGGGAAGGCTGGGGATTCCAATGATGGTATGGGACTGGGTTTGGAATAGGTGGGAACATTTACAGAAGGAGAGGAAGTGATGGTGAAGAAGGGCTGAAGATGAGGAATAGAGAATTATGGGACTCTGCTAGCATACTTCCTGGTGCTCAAGGACTATCATTAACAGAAAATTTTCAAATTTGCTGCACAAATGTGTAGGGCCAACCTCAAATCTAGAAGTTCTGAGAGTGTGTGGGTTTGGACCACCGTGGGTAAAGCTGAGGTTTAGGTTGGAAAGCGTGGGCCAGAGGATGACCTTAGTTATAACCATAAACCCATCTTAGTCTGGCAGGCCAAGTGCTAGCAGCTCATGAAACCTGTACTACATGCACCTGCCCAGGTATACATCTTCAAGATAACATTTTCTCTGAAACCTGCCAAAAGCCACTTTCCTTTAGTCACTGGTTACAGCTACTAGGGAAAGTCTGCAGAAATCCCCCACTTCTCCTCCTGCCCTATCTGAGAGATCCAACTACCGCATTCTATCCCTCCTAAAAAGCACCAAGAAAATGGTGTTTCTTCTTGGGCTGCTTCTCTGCCCTTGGAGGTGACATCCAGAAGTCACTACTGGGTGTGTGTACACATGTATTGGATCCAAGATCAGTTTACTTGCAAGTAAATGCTTCTGGGCAGGCATCTATATGTGGATCCCTAAGCTCCTCCAGCCCACAGACCACTATCCTAT
>NW_017728993.1:44075689-44077673 GCF_001723915.1 Gavialis gangeticus | reverse complement strand
CCTTCCAGCCCTAATGTCTATGAAATCTATGAAATGTGCAAGGATGTGGCAGCAGATTTGCTGCTTGTAGCATCAAATTGCTGCCACTTCCTACAGGACTGCAATAAGACCCTACCGTCACCAGGGAGAGCTTGAGGCTCCAGCTGCAGCTGCCAGGCAAAGGTAGGTCTGCTCTCTGATCCCTGTCCAGCCACCTTCCTGGCCAGGAGTAATGTCCACAGCACACGGCATAGGCAGAAGAAGAAAAAAATTTGGAGGGGGGATTAAAAAGTGTGGGGGGACAGAGCATACATGCACAACCCTCCCCCACAACCGGAAAAATCTGCGGGGGGGGATGGAAAGTAGCGGTATTGCATAGCACCATGCTGGTCCTGGGGCTCTTCCCTATTTCCGGCCTCAGTGGGCACCGCACCACAGGCCAGGATCTGGCCTGGGCCCCATTCCTGGCAGGTGTTGCATCAACCCTATCCCCAGTGAGTGCCACCCCAGCCCTAGCTCCAGCCACACGCCAGCCTTGGCCCTGGCAGGAGCCATGCCAACCACATCCCTGTGCCTGCCTTGGAACTGGCAGGTGCTGTGGTCACACCGGCCCTATGCCCATCCCTGGTGGACACCACACTGCACTGTGCTGGCCCCAGCGTAGGCCCCTGCCCTGGCAGGCACTGCACCAGCCCTGGACCTGACACCATCCCCGGGCCAGCTCCAGGTCTATTCTTGGCAGGCACTAACTGGCCCTGGCTTTGTCTGTGCACTGGCCTTGCCTCTGACGGGCACTGAGCTCAATAAAGTTTTGCACTGTCTCCTGCCTCCCTGTGTGTTTTGGGAGGGAAAAACCTGGGGACCAGAGGAGTGTGGGCAGGGAGTTAAGGAGGGGCAGGGTCTGGGCTTGGGGCAGGCACAGGGGCAGGGGCCAGAGTGGAGAGAACCCTCCCCCCCAGTGCAGGGCTTACCTCATGGCTGTGGGTGGAGTGGAATGTTGTGCAGGCACTAAGGCAGCCTTCCCTCTTCCCCACCCCCCCAAGGAGGAGCTGACACTGCTAATGGCTGGTGGTGACATGGCTGACCACACCTTATGGCTAGGGCTGGGGCTGGGGCATTGCAGCTGTCAGAATTCCTGCCCCATGCAAATGGGCTCTGCACCTCCACTCACCCCACAGCACCATGAGATTGCCAGTTTTCTCCTGAGACCAGTTGGGGCCTGGGTGGCAAGCACATGTGTGGGCAGTGATGAGGCCATTAGGGCTCCTGTACTGGATCTCCAGGCCTCTTCAAGGCTGTCCCTGTGCTGTCAGGCTTGGGCGGCTGCCTGCAGTGCTAAGCACAGAAGCACAGCATGGGACTAGTAGCCATAAGGTGAGGCAATGCCCCACAGTGCCTGCAGGCTCCAGGCAGGCTTCTGGAGGTGGGCTGTAGGAAGCTAGCGCTTGCCTCAGCAGCCAGGAGCTACATGCAGCTGGGCCTGGGTGCTGGCAGGCCTGGTAGGAGCCTGCAGCCCCTGGTAGGCCTGGACAGTGTGGGTCTGGAAGGCATGTGGTACTACAGTGCCAGGCAGTGGTGCTGGGTTGCAGGCAGGCTGGTGCAGCTAGTCTGAAGCCTGCCCAGGGGGACACGGAGGCCTGGAGTAGCCTTGGGCTCCCTGCACATGTGCCCCAGGGCTCAAAATGCCTGAAGGTGTTTAAGGACCTGAGGCTGGGGCTGCCATAGAGTCAGCCCAGCCCTGGGGTAAGAGAGGGTCCCAGCCCAGGCTAGCCTCAGGCTGGCCCCCCTAGTGGCAGGGCTGACTAGGAGCAAATCTGCTCCCAGTTGGTATCTACACATATGTTACTGCGCAGTACCTACTCACAAGTAAATATGCTACTTGCATTTGCAGGTAGCAAATTTCCTCACAAGTAGCATCATATACTGTGCAGTAAGTGCACACACATGTAGACATGTGTGTTTACTGCACAGTAAAGTATGCTACTCTGTAGTTGCAAGTGAAATC
>NW_017728993.1:44065150-44070689 GCF_001723915.1 Gavialis gangeticus | reverse complement strand
AGGGCTGACTAGGAGCAAATCTGCTCCCAGTTGGTATCTACACATATGTTACTGCGCAGTACCTACTCACAAGTAAATATGCTACTTGCATTTGCAGGTAGCAAATTTCCTCACAAGTAGCATCATATACTGTGCAGTAAGTGCACACACATGTAGACATGTGTGTTTACTGCACAGTAAAGTATGCTACTCTGTAGTTGCAAGTGAAATCCCCAGAGCAAGTGAAATCCTGGTCTCTAAGTAGAAGAAACAGGATAGTTGACTGGCAAGGTGGTGACTGTCAGTGCACCTGTGGCACCAATTATTATCTTGGGTACATTCCCTACTTGAAGGCTGGAATGGTTAACTGTAGGAGGGAAGGTAATTGTTGTAGCTCTGCTCATTTATGGGTTTGTTGTTATATACTTCCTGAGGGAAACCCCACTGAGCTCAACATCCCTGAGTCTGTGCCCCCAGTTGTGCATTCTGCATCTGTTCAGCCTCTTGAGCCACTGTGTTTATGGGAGAATCCATTGCCTCCTATTCCTATGGCTTACAACACTCTCCAGTGATGGTGTGAAGCCCACCAGGTGGGAGGGCACACTACAGGTTAGAACAAAGTTAATACATGGTTTGTAAATCATGCCTACACAAAGGCGTGGTGGAATGGTACAATGTGATTTGCACTGTTCACTTGTCACCGGGTATCACTTCAACTACATGGCTAGCCATCTTAAGTGTCATAGTGCTCTGTATTGCCCTAGTGGCAACAGCTAAATGTTGTTTTAACCGTTGTTGTTGTTGTAAATCTGTTCATGCTACGCAAATTAAATTTAAAGATCCCTCCCCATTCCCTGATGTAGTTCATGTAGCTTTAGCATTTCAAAACACTTGGTCTAATTTTCACAGTGCTTCAGCAAGCAGGGAGTGGAGCGTGACAGCTGAAAATTGTGTCTAAGGTGCTTGCTGAACGCTGTGAAAATTAGACCAAGTGTTTTTCTGTCATTTTGTTCAAATATTATGCTATATGTTGTTGTTAAGAGCCTAATTAAAGTCAAAGAGTAATAAGGCCTAGTAAATTTAGCAAGGCCTTGTAGAAGTAGTGGTAGGCCCTGTGGCGTAGTAAAAATTAACCTTATTAAAAGAATGCAAGGTTCTGTGGTCATTTACTGTTGTTTTCTATAGCTAAGAAACACAAGAGTGAAACTTTAATTACCATGAAAAATGGAGCAGACCCCACTCTTGCCAGTTCTTGTGATTTTGATTTTATTGCATGTCTGAAGGTATTTAGTGTTTTCTTCAAGTCCTGACTCTTGAAGTCAGATAATTAAAGTAAAACTCTCAGGTTTCATTTTTTTTAAAAGTTCTGGTGTTTATGGTTTCTGAGAGAAGTTTTAAACATGAAACTTAATGCTGGCAAACCAGACAGGGAACAAAAAGAACCCCCAAATTATTATAGTAAAGTTTCATCATTTTAAAGTTGATTTAAAGTATACTGTTTATACAAACTAGTCAGGAGGATCAAGGCTGCTATGTCCAAAACCGTTCCCCACCACCTCTTTTGACATATTCCTTTTTATGAGAGGTGTTTATCAGTATGCTTCATTTCTTAATGGACAAAATAATGAACTTATCTGAAATTTTTTGTGTTTGCTACAGGCAACATTATTCAGGTCTGAAGAACTAAGAAAATTGCTTTAGAGGCATTCTGAACACTAGGAATTTCTTTTTGTAATATTTGTATATCTGATAATACAGAGAGCCATCTAAATACTGTGGGGTAAAAAACAGCAGGAGTGATGCAGTTTTAGTGGGGGGCAGGCGAAGAAGCCTATGGAGGCAATAATTACATTAGAAATACAAAATATAAAGATGTGATGGCCTCTGTATCATTTGCAGCAATTTAGTTAATATATATGGTCAATTATAGGGCTGTGCACCATGTAACTTTTCTGTTTCTGCCTTGTCTGCATCACCAGCTCTTACAATCCTGCCTTGGTCAACATTCAGATGTGCTGTGTGAAGGTTAGGCAACACTGCTAGATCTCACAAATTTATCATAAATATTTCAGTATTTTATGGTTTTCTTAAACCTCCCAGCTCTTGAAGTGTTTTAGTTATCTGGAGATCACAGCTTTCTTTAAAAAACGTAAGCTTTTGGCCAGTGCTTGTGGAGAAAACTTGAAAACAAGAACTATAGATGGTTCAGAAACCCCAAATCCCAATATATACTTTTAAATATAAATCTTATTTTTTTATAAATCTAATTTCATATGGTCTGGGGGCCTGACTCACAACTGTTGAATGCATGGGGTTGGCAATACAGCTTAGAAGCTAGTCCATGGTAGATGATCCCTTTATTTACACACAAAATAAGGTTCTCTTCTGCTGTGCTTCCTGTCAGCAAGTGAATAGCTGATTCAGCCTCCCTGGTGAGCTACCTCTCGGTGTCTTCCATATGATCTTCAGTTGTGAGAACCGAACAACCATGAGGCAGACTGGCTTACCCTTTTCTCACTAATGTTCTGGTCAGTGCTCCAGAAATGACTTTAAAAAAATAAAAAGAAAGAAAGAAAGAAAGCCCCAGATGGTATTGGCCTCCTTTTTCTCTATTCCAAGGTGCCACATAGTCTTCTCAATTGTCCTACCTTTTACATTTGAGTTCTGTCTCTTAATTTAGTTCTTCTAGAAGGTGCTAGATCGACAAGGATGGAAATGGAAGTTTCCCTGCATATAAACAATGGCAATGAGCGTCCGTTCCACCATCCCACTGGTGCCCCAGAACCCCGACCCACAGGAACGGCTGTCTGAGTGAAATGATGCTGGCATCCCTTTCCTCATTCAGTCCTTAAATTCTTTCATGTCCTCAAAAAAAGTAGTAAGATCCCATGGGTAATGTTTAGAGTGTCTATGTAATAACATATCTTATTTATTTGTGCAAAGAGCATTTAAGCAGCTCAAAACGCTGCCTTACTTCTTGAAGCACATTAAAACAAGAATTCCTGTAAATTGGTGACAATTAATACATTTTCCACATTTTTTGTGAAATGGCAGTATCTCCTAATGGCATAGTAGACTAATCAAAAGCACCTAATATAAATGATGAAAATTTCCTGTTGGGCTTTGCTGACCAAGTGAACGCAATTAGTAAGACATTTCAAGTATAGAATTTACAACAAATAGTGATATTAAAATACTTCAAATATAAGAACTAGACATCAAACAAAAGGGGGTCTGTGCCCTGGTGAGCTTTACTGACATCTCTGGCTGATGTACTGTGGGAGAGATTTCACTGTGTAAGTGCAGGTGAGCTGGTCCTTCCAAATTCAGCTTTAGAATTAAATTAATTGAGTGATGAAAGCATTTTCTTTTTGACCTCTTAGCAAACAAACATCTCCCTTTAAATGAGCTCAGCTAACTAAGGCAGCGTTAACAGGTGTTATGGATTGTTCTGGGGCTTTTTTTTTTATTAATTTAAATGGTAACATAATAACCTTATTTTACATCCCTTATTTTGATTTTAAAATCTGAACATTTCCCCTTAGTGCAGTTAATAGGGTCAGTCTCTGAGCCTGTGCTGGTTACCATGCCTTCAGTCATGTGGAATCCAAACAGCCATTATAATTTGTTTCTAAACAGATCAAGAGCTATTTACCATCTGAATGTTTTGTGCACAGCTGGGTGTCTGGCAAATGTCCAATATCCATTAACATTTAAAAATTAGTCCCATAATGCATCTTTTCCATGGCTTGAGGAGTATACACACTGACACATGTTGGGAACCAATTATACTTGCACCACCATTAGTCTGGCTGCATTCAACTTCCCAGTAAATGAGGGCTAATTTAGTTTTCAGAATGGTGTATCTTAAATTCATACAATGACCTTAGAGAAAGCAGACTATCGAAAGATTTAAAGTGGAAGGAAATGCTCAGAAAGAACAATGCTTCCTTTTTCTCTGAAACATAAGAGCACATTATTATATGAATGTTCCCAGCCCCCCTGCCTGTCCCTCAAAAACAGATTCCTCTAACTCAAGACCTCTAAAAATTCATGAGCAGAGTTTGTCTGGGGTTGGGGGGAAGGAAAAGGTAGATGAACAGAGTAAACTACCCATTCCCTTTATTCCGATCTGGGGAGCTAATCCACCTTATTTGCCTTAGCAAATAAGTTCAGTCTCGTCCACAGCTGTTTTGGCTTCTTGGGTGACCAACTGGGTTATAGCCTTCTATTTGTCCTACAAGCTAGAAAGGAATAAATACTGATTTTACAAGAAATGCTGCACACTCTGTTTGTGAAATGTATTATAACAACACTGTACAAGTTAAACAAACTCTGTAATTGCAGTCTGGCTAAGAGGTCACAGAGAAAACAGAGAAATACAAAAATATTTTCTGAGAAGGATTATCTCCAAGCCTCTGCTACCTTGAAACATTCCTGCAATAATAACCAAGGTGAAATGGGGAGTGTAGCTTGGCTGATGAGGCAGCAAGGAGAAAGGGTTTTTTCCCTCCCTCCCCCTTCCTTTGCTACATGTTCACTCAGCTCTCAGTAATCAGGATCCAGACTGATTGGCTTCTGCTGGTGCTGATGACTTCACTGCAACATACTGTACAAAGCTTATCTTAGCTCACTTAGTCTATGTCATGCTGTTTAATAAAGCTAAATTGCTCACACAAGCAGAATACTATGCCACAGGCTCTTAGAATTCAGAGGTGGTTTTAAAAATATAATTTTTTTCTCCAACATTCAACAGAGCAATTTAGAAGGAGTTTACAGGAGATTTCAGGGAAGCAGTAATTTTCTAAATGCGCACAAAGTGATACAGCAAAACCTGTACTAGATACTTGGATATAAGCTTCTGTTCCCTATTACAACACTCAGCACTGAAAGTAATTGTACCTGTGCTTAGCAGTTTAAAGAACCAGTCAGTGGAGGTGCTCTGTCCAATAGGAGGTTGAAGGTTTCATATACAGTATTTAGTACCTACAAACAAACCGTCTTGCTACAGACAGCCAGGTCAAAAGCTCTTTGTGAACTACTTCTTTAAGCATCTAAACACCATTCTTTTATGCATATTTTGTCCAATATTAGGCTTTCCTTGAAACAGTTTATTCCTTGAAGCTGTTCTTTTGGAAATGGTAACATTTTACTCTGTGTGTATAGGGAAAACCATGCTTATAGTCCTCAACAAAAGTATGTTTTCATGCATCATTGGCAATACAATGCTTCATTTAGACTATTGATTAACATTCCTATTGCATTAGGACTTGTTGGTATTTTGTACCTTTTCATTGTTTGCTGTGTTCAAACATTGGCCTTTGTAAATTTATAGTATGCAAGCAATTAAACAGTAATACAGTCTATTAATAGAGAACAAGCCAATCAAATTTGATCTTCCACAAATCTATCATGTTACAGCATTGTCCATTTTTATATTTATGCTATACAGAGAAACTATTATTATCTGAAGGCCATGTTTTGCCGTAAGTCCTGCTTAACTCTGAATTACATTCAAGAGGTAGTTTCATAGTTTCTAGGGTCAGAAGGGACCTGAGAA
>NW_017728993.1:44060992-44065139 GCF_001723915.1 Gavialis gangeticus | reverse complement strand
CCCTCATATACCCCTTCCCCCAACAAGCCTAGTTTAAAGTGGTAGATACCACTTTGAAGTATTATAATTGTTATTATTTTCTTTTTGCAAAAATAAAATTTGGAGTGAGGGAAAAGGTACTCTGATCTTTCTGTTTCTATATCTCAACAAACAGCCTGCTTTGGTTTTCTTCAGTGGGTTTACTAGAAAAATTGGAGGTAGTTTTAATTTTTAATTAAAATCAATAGCTTATGTTCAGACTAATATATGGTGCTAGGAAGAATGAAAGAAAATACAATGAGAATCTTGAAAGAGAAATGCATTTCTTCAGTTTAATTATTTAGTTTCCTATGAAGAAACAGCTCTGTAGAGGTCAATTATCCTTCAGGGATATCCTGGAAAAAGTAAACAATTAGCTTGATTTGCTGTTGAATATGAAACTTGTGACACAGTATGTGATCTATTAAAAAGATGATAATTCCTCTTCAATAGTGTCCTATATACATGGGAGTCTTACTTCAGGTACAAGTCTGTGGAGTAATCTAATCCACCATCATGGATCCCAACTTGTCTGTTATACCACCCAGCACTCATGGCGTCAAAACTTTGTGGCGAGAAAAGCGACAGCCCCCTCACAACAAGGGCACACTACTGGCTCATATTCAGCTTATTGTCCACTGTAACCCCCAGGTCCTTTTCTGCAGAGCTGGCTGCTTAGCCAGTTGGTCCCCAGCTTATACTGATGCATGAGATTTGTTCTAAGTGCAGGATTTTTCACTTTTCCTTATTGAACTTCTTGAGATTTCTTTTGGTTCAATACTTTAATTTATCGAGGTCTCTCTGAATCCTAGCCCTACCCTTCAGCCAGTCTGTTATTCCCCCCAGCTTGGTAACATCTGTAGGCTGGCTGAGGGTGCACTCCATCCCACCTTCCATGTTGCTGGTGAAGATATTGAACAAAACCAGCCCCAGAACGAACCCTGGGGGCACTCCTATTTGATACCAGCTGCCAGCTAGAAATTGAGCTATTGATTACTACCCTTTGAACCCGATGATCTGGCTAGTTTTCTATTCACCTCACAGTCCGTTCACAGATGTTCTGGGATACTATATCAAAAGTCTTGCTAAAGTCAAGGTATATCATGTCTATGCTTTCCCCCACATCCACAGAGTCAGCCATTTAATCATAGAAGACAATGAGGTCAGGCAGTTATGACTTGCCCTTGGTGAATCTATGCTGACTGTTCCTAATCCCCTTCTTCTCCTCCAAGTGCTTAGAAATGGATTCCTTGAGGACCTGCTCTATGATTTTTCTGGGGGCTAAGGTGAGGCTGACCAGTCTGTAGTTTCCAGATCCTCCTTCTTCCCTTTCTTAAAGATGGGCACTATATTTGCCCTTTCCAATCATCCTGGAACTCTCACAATCACCATGAGTTCTTAAAGATAATGGCCAGCATCTGTGCAATCACATCACCCAATTACCTCAGCACCTTCAGGTGCATTGCATTTAGCCTCATGGACTTCTACACATCTAGCTTTTGTCATCCAGGCCAGGCCTAGATAGAGATACCATAAAATCACTGCCACTGAAGATTCCAGGTGACAATCAGACTTATAAGCGGAGTGGTAAAAAGCACTAAGTATGCTCCTAACTAGGGCATGAAATTTCTCCAATAAAGTTTTCCAGATACCTAAATGTATTCTGAATTGTTTAAGTCCTAGCAGCTTAGCTCACACCTAAGCCCTGGTGGGATCCTCAACCTAACCTGTCTTGTCTACAAAGCCTGGTCTGGTAGATATTCTCAAGCATACCCACAAGATTTGGCCCTGAGTTTAAAAAGAAAAGAAAGCAAAAGAAAAAGGCAGCCAGGGCAGGAGGAGATGATGGTGATAGTGGTTCTCCACTTTTTACTTCATGCATTAATAGTTAGGGTATTCACCTACCTAGGTTTGATCCTGTGCAGGTGACTGTCCTTACTACTAGTCAACTAACTTTCTTTTTAGCCCAAGCACCCTGGTGCCTGGGAGGAATATGAACAATTTCTGTCAATCCCTGCCTATGTTTTCTTGGAAGGTCATCAAATCAGCTTCAGGGAATTTTTATTCAGTGCAATAAATCAACATTTTCCAACAAAAAGTGTTTAGTTGGAAAATTCCTGATTTGCTTTACTGGGCAGAACTGAGGAGCATGTTTGAGAACCAGCAAAGTACCCCTTTAGGCATAGCTTGGCTGCTGGAACCTTAGTTCTTGATTTTAATTTCATTTTAGTGTAAAGCAACTAGTATTTTTGAATGTTAAGCTGTATATTGGTGAAGGGAAGGAATTCAATTGATTCCACTTGAGGACAGGAGTTATCCTTGCCTGAATTTCACCTGTTTCCTCATTGGATGCTACAATCCATAGTAGCATAAGTTCAGATATTGGCTGGGTCAGATACTGGTGGCTGTTGTTATTTGAGATGAGGCATTTGGAAACAGGTTGGTTCAAGTTTGTCATAACAATTGGGCAGTAGTTCATATTCCTAATCAATAAGTAATGGGTTAGTAAAATTGGCAAGGATAATGGAAAAAGGTAGGAGCTGCTTCATTTCATGGTCTTTTTCATTTAGCAAATACACACCTAATGCAAAAAATAACACTGCTAATGCTCTTGATTTCCAAGAAAAAAACTCAGGGAATTAGTAGTGTTTGTCAGCCAAAACTTGCAGATCAAGCCCTGCCATCTATGGAGCCTTGACCTTGATAGTTTTAGGAGGATGAAAAACCTCTTTCCCTCAAGGCTTTTCAGAGTTTACAAAACCAGGCTTATGGATTTTACAGGATTCAGAATTAAGGTAGCTCTCTAGGCATTTGGCCTATTAGTGAGCTTCAGGAAATGATAGATGAGGTGTCTCTGGCGTACTGTTGATCAGCTTTATCCATGATACTAGTTGCCTGACTGGCGTGTCATTTTGGTGCATGCTGGCAAGATTTGCTGGCCCATTTTGCAGAATTAGAGAAGCTCTTAGAAGGGCAGCTAGATTAGAGGAATGCAAAGAAGATACACAAATCATACCTATAACTTTAGAGAGTTTATTTGGTTTATTAGATGCTTTACCTAGCTCATATAATTGTGGAACAAAAAGCAGTTCTATTTAAAGCAGCATTTTCCGTGGCTTTCTGGTACTGTCAGTTATATAAGGGTCAAGGCCAGGCACATATTGGATTTCTTGAAATTAAATTATCTTTAAACATGGGGCCCAAAGACAATTGCCCTGACCTTAATCCTCAATCAAAAATGGCCAATATTGACTATGTTACCAAATATGAAAGGGACAAATGCATCGCATCTATCATTATTTCAGACAGCTGGCTTCTTTCTTCTTTAAGTGGCTAGCCAGGCACATAGCTATTGCTGTGAGTGCCCCCTGTAGGACTGGGCTGGCACTGCACCTTTCTCTGGCTGTGATGGCACAAATCCTCTACCAGCCAACAGAGGCGTCTGCTCGGACAGAGCTGTGCCTGCAGGAAAACAGTGATGGCAGTAGCTTATAAAATGGTAGGGCCTTCTATTTCAGGGAGTCCTGGGCCTGAGATCTATGGGCCCATTTATTCATCCATCCCTGGTGAGAGCATAATTGAACCTAAAGCATTTTGGCTCTGAATGACCTATATCCAAAGTGTGTTTTCACAGCCAGATAGTAATTCTATTATGGTACACTGCCAAATCCTTGACTTGCATAACTTGTTTCCATTTCTTTTTAGCGTAATGAGATTTAATGATGAAAGCCAAATAAAATCTAGTCTACAAAAAGTACATGTTACTCTGATTCTAATAAGCCCAACAAAAATCAATAATGTTGCTAGTTTCCCTGAAATTGGCCTACATAAACTCCAAGTATTGTGTTCCACCTAAAGCAGAGTATTAGCAGCTTAGAGAGGCCAGATTTTTCCTAGCAGAAAGAACATGGAAACAAAATTTCACATGAAGGGAAAAAATGAAACATGGCTACCTGCTTATTTCTTGTTTTTAAACTCCTAGTAAGGAGATATTTCCTTTCTCTTTTCAGGATTCATCTGTTGTTAAAATAACTTGATGACTGCAGCTTGCAATAGGATGAGTCGCAAGGTCTTCTCTGTGTGTGTGTGTGTGGAAGAGGCTATTATTACAGTGGGTAATCCTAGTCTT
>NW_017728993.1:44056061-44060981 GCF_001723915.1 Gavialis gangeticus | reverse complement strand
GTGTGTGTGTGTGTGTGTGTGTGTGTGTGTGTTAACCAACTTTTTCCTATCGTCTTGCTAAACATGGATAAGAAATTTTGCTTTGAAAGCAGAAATACCTTCCTCACTAGCACAGAACTGAGGACTACAACAAAAAGCCAAAAGAAAAAAAACATACACTATATCAAGGACAAGCTATTAAAAATTCAGACAACCTGTAGCAATCACCTTTGAAAATATGAATAAAGCTTTCTATCTTATTTCACTCTTTCTGCTTTGACCTTGCCCTCCATGTAGCAATGGGCAGTACCAGGTTAACCAAGAAGACAGAGGACATTTATGCAAGTAGTCAAGAATGTGCAAGTGCTATATAGCATGTGAACAACTGATACATTTATACGTTTTGCTATAACCCAATCTGTTTGATAATTACATAGGTTTTTTGCATATATTTGAAGGAAAATTCTATTTTTAGGTTTAATTTTTTTTAAACAAGCTGAAAAATGTAGAGAGCTTAAAATACAATATCCACCACATTAGTGAGCTATTATTTTCCTTTTCTTCTCTTTCATAAAGAAATATTTCTATGGAATAATCTCTTATGAATCACCTGAGGAAATAATTTCAGGTTTCTTCAAAAATGTACCCATTTGTTTCTTATTGGTGACTTCAATTTCATTAAAAGTTATGGTGTGAGCAGCAGTATTGCCATTTGCAGTATTGTATGGCCAAAGGGTGTATCATTACTTCCAGTTTACCATTAAAATAATATTTAAATGATTCAGTATGCAGCTGAAATATTCATTAATTTTTTTAATGATACACTATTAGTAGTACTGCTAATTCAAACTGAGAATATAGTTTTGGTAGTAATGATTCCAATTAAGAAATTATTTGTAATGAAACACATTTAAGCATGATCTATTATTTTTGGATAAAGTTTATATAATAACATCTTCCCTGAGCGCACAAATGTATGCATTTTTTACCACTTTATGAACTCTGTATACATACCATATTTGACATAAGCATTGAATTTGAGACCTATTAACACAAATTTAAACTAACATGAAATTGGACATTACATTACAGGTTGTACATAAGTTAATATATCAAAATATGACTTGGTATTGATATATAGGAAACATACCTATCCTTTCAACATGGGGATAGAGTATGTCTCACTCTGGATAGATTTAAGGTTCCAACAGCTTGTCTCTGTAGATCACAGGTGTACAGTACTGTTGCTATGGAAACTGGCTCAAATGAGCAAGAAATTTCATTCTGATAAAGTTATATTCTTGGGAGCAAGAAAAGGAAGTCTACATTCAGCTTTTTTAATGCTTGGGACATGTATTGTGTCAATAATAATGGCTTATAGTAATGAGAAGTCAAATTTTCTATTAAAACAGTTAACACTTGCAAATGACAGCATTTGAATTAAGTTACATCATGGAATTAAGTTACATCATGGAACAAGGGAGCCCTATTTTATTTTAAATCCCTTCAATATTCTGTCAAACTGAAACCATAGCCCATGAGCACCAACAAACAAACACAAACAGATGTGCAGAAGAGCTGTGAAAACAACTTACTTTTCAGTGCTGGAGGGAAAAATAATCAAAATGAGTTTGTTTCTGGTCAACTCAAAAAATGAAAAAGTTTTAAAAAATTTGAACAAACTGAAAAGTTATGAGTAATTATTTTCAAGTTAAATGCTTCACTAAGTTTGGGCTTTTGTAACAGTTTTAATATTTTTACTAAAACAAAAGGAAACTTTAGAACAAGTTGCCTCATAATGAAATGATCAAAACTGTGTTTTGAAAAGAATTGAAGCAAAATGTTTCAACTTTTAATATTCATTTCCGTATTTTTCAGAAGAAGGAATTCATTGAAAACTAATATTATTTACTTTACCAAATGCTTTGATTTATACAATTTTGTAATTTTTCAGTGAAAAATGTGTTCATGTGAAAAAGTGTCACCCATTTCTATTCACTAAGTGCCAAGAAGAGAAAATTATTAATGAGCATTTTTCATTTTTTTTCTTTTTCTTTTCGTTCTTTAGTCCCCATCTTTATATTTCTTCCCCAAACCTCTATCCCCCAGCATAAGTACCTAGCTGTGCCTCTCATATATAACACACTAAATCCAATTGTCTTTGTTTTTTCATAGTAAGTTCTTCACCTATTACTACTGAGGTGAGGAAGAAACAAAGGGGGTGGGGGGAAGAAGTCTACCTCACACACAGAAAGAAAAAAAGAGATTGATTTATTTTGTTTGATTGTTCCCATCATTTTATAGGTATGTATGGCTTGTGTATATATACCACAGTGACTAGACAGGTAAACAATAAATAATTAGACAGAAAGAGAGAGAAATTGATATCCACCCCTGATTAAGGATACTGTCTACTTGCCAGATATAGAAGTTAAGAAGCTGGCTGGGCATTGTTGCTCCCTAGGCATCCAGAAGCAGGACTACATAACTATGATAACCTGGTATAGGAATATGGGGAATGTCAGCAAGGATATGTATAAAATATGCATGGAAGCCATCAGTTATAATAATAAATAATTACTGCTTTCATCTAAGTATCTCAGAAACCCTTGAGAAGCTCACAACATTTCTGTGTGAATGGAATAATTGTTCTAACAGCTACTGATAAAACTAATATCGGGGTGAAAAGCAGGAATCGGGATATCTGGGATCTGAGTCTCACACTTGGAGGATCTGGATGTAGCATTTTATTAAATGCTGTGACATAATTGATTTGTGCCAACTACTGGCTGGGGACAGTTCAAGGAATTAAGAAGGGAAGGATGACAAGTGTCCCTGCAAAGGTAGAAGTGCCAGATGGAAGTGGCTGTTTCAGTGAATGAGGATTATGAGTATTTGAGGGAAGATGTTGAAATTTGTGAAAGTCTGAGCCCATTTAGCTTTAATGAATTTTTGCTAGTAGCTATCAATTGATTTATGTCCAGGAAAGATTCAAAAGCATGTGTTTATGCTTCAAGGTTTTTTCAGTTCTTGTTAATTGTAAAATCAACCATTTACATCAGTGATTCTCAGCCCTTTTGTACTTGAGGCACCCCTTTATAACTTTTGCAAGTTGAGTGGCACCCAATTTCCAAAACTAACTCTCATAATATAATGCTTACCTCCTTCCAGAGGGTACAGGCAGTGGGGGTCAGGGAACAAAGCAGGCAGGGACAAACCTGAGCTTGTGTTTATCTGCTTAGCTCCTCACACCTTATATCACCCTTCAGAGAATCTGGTGGCTCCTCAGGGTGCTAGGACACCCTAGCTGATAATCACTGATTTATATATTAAGTGCTATGATTGCTGTATTTAGGCTTTCCATAATGTTGGAAACACAGATTAAGTCTCTTGAACTAACTAACCACAGATTAGTTGAGGACCACACTTACACTGATTACTGTGGGTACTTCCATTAAAATTAATGAGACTACTTGTATATGTTCAGTGCTACCCACCTTGAGTAAATATGAGTGTCAGAATTGGGTCCTGGGTTAGCAGAAGATTTTTTCTGGTCTTTACTAAACAGTTAATTTGAAGCTTTTTTGCAGCTCTGTGGAGTTGTCTTACTATTAGGAAAAGATCTCTTTCTGGTATATTATCTTCTGCCATCACAATGTAAGTGGATTCTCTTGTCTCAGTTCCCTCTCCAAACCCATCACCTACAATATATACAGATAAAGAAAAGCCAAAGAAAATTTAAAACATGCCAATAGTATTATACTGCATATTGAAATACTTACTATCTGGGAGGGAAAACCTCACATTAAAATGAAAATACCTGAAATAGTGTCAGTATGAAAATGAAGATGTCATGACCAAATAGGAATTTTCAGTCCCATAACTGTCAATAATTAATGCATTATTTACACTTGCACATTCCCATTTCCCAGCTTTCAAGATTTCATTTACACTCTGATCCTTTGCTCAGCAGCAAATTTAACATCGTTGTGACCTTCGTCTACCTGACACCATAGACCTATCAAGCAGAGAGTGTGTAGCACCTAATATGTGCATTTATTAAAGCAGCAAGATCCAGTTATTGGAAAAAGTGACAAACACCAGTGTTTTCCACAATAAACTGGAAGGGAAACACATTGCTCTTAACAAATGACACAATTAACAAACCTCCTCTACAATGCTGTTCTTGGGAGCCTAGACATTTGCATGTTACAGAGAAGTGTCACTGTTAAACAAAGTGTTCCTAATTAAAACCCAATGGAATTTGGAAGTGTATAGTAGCCGTGTAATAAAAACAGTTACAACAAGAGAAAACCTTATATTTATAGCGGCACCATTTGCCTAATTGAATTTGAAACATTGTATTAAAATAGTTGAAATATCACTTTCATCACAACCTAAACAAGTAATACATTATACATGCTCAGCAGTAACAGTATCAGATGTTCATGAGAGACATAAGATGCCATTACATCACCATGTACATTAAACTTGCATATTGAAAACATTGATGTATTATAATAACAGTAAGCAAAACATCAGCATGAAATCAAGCATATGTTAAAACTGCATTCTGTGAACAAGCATTGCTGTAATCCCCTTTGCATGGTGGAGTTGTGTAATTCTTTGATGGCAATACAAGTTTTCATATTAGAAGTAATTTTTTTTTATGCGTGTTGATGTCTTTCCATTGACTTCAGTTGGTGTTGGATTATGGCCTCAGAGTGCAATTGGCAAGTATTATGGCTGGAAGAGCAACAAGCATTTCAAAAGATGTAATGTGGTGGGAAAGCACTCAGAACATCACATGTATCAGCATCCCTGCACTAAAAAATGGCAGCAGGGGTGCTTTCACTTGTTAAAAAAGCTTTAGTTAAAGCACCTCTGCCACCATTTTTCAGTACAGGGATACTAATACACATGGTGCTGGTGTCTGCTGAA
>NW_017728993.1:44042616-44051061 GCF_001723915.1 Gavialis gangeticus | reverse complement strand
AAGATGTAATGTGGTGGGAAAGCACTCAGAACATCACATGTATCAGCATCCCTGCACTAAAAAATGGCAGCAGGGGTGCTTTCACTTGTTAAAAAAGCTTTAGTTAAAGCACCTCTGCCACCATTTTTCAGTACAGGGATACTAATACACATGGTGCTGGTGTCTGCTGAAGTGCAGTAATTACCATGCTCCAGCAGACTTGATTAATCGAGTCTGCTCTGGTGTGCTGTAATTACAGCACATTGGAGCAGCCTTACTGTACGTCTATAGGTGCCCAATGTTTTCAGCTTTCTGAAAAACTTTGAAAACTTTCAAAAAGGAACAGTATTTTATCTTTACAAGTACGCAACTTGGTTTGAGCTTGCCAGGCTCTGAAAAATATCCACTATAGACAAGATCAGAGGCATAATGATCTACTTTATGCATGATGGTGCTAACCATATATATGACTTACCTCTGTCTCCATGGCCACTGCTTTTCAGAGACCAGGCCAATTCCTGCACTGTCTGAGAAAGTAGTCTCAAGATTTGGCTATGATCCTGGGCAGCTTCTTCAAAACTTAATAATATTATTATTATTTTATCCAAAGGAACTTAACAATTGGAGATAAAAGGGTTAAAACAACAAAAGGCCTGTAAACATATTGTCTCAACTGATAGTTAGCCTTTCACATGTAGGAAATGATCATTCTAAAGTCACTAACTTTGGTTCCTGTCAACATGCAAACCCAGCTCATAACAATTTAGCCCGTGCTTATCCATTAGCAAGCAACTTAATTACTAACATATAATAGTCATAACAATATTATGGTTATCTCCCATGTTCTTCACATACATGCTTATGGCAGTGCTATGTTATTAATGGCAGTAAGATAATGGTGTTTGCATTTAAAATATTAGGATAACCACTCCACTGGTAAGATGAGATTGAACCATTTGCACTGAATTCCCATTCCAGTAACATGATAGGCAGAAAGCATGGCAGGGTGGCACCTGAGAGACTAACTTATTCAGAAAGGCATGGCTGTAGCCCTGTCCCAGCCTTTTACTCAAGGTGGTGGTCTCTGGCTGACAGTAGTGCATGTACATATTGCTACTGCTTCAGCAAGGTGGCCCAAAGCATACTTTTCTTTCTCTTCTGCCCCAGTCTTACCACAGATATACTTACTGATGTTTAAAATGTTATGAAGATTAGCTAATGCCCAATGTCAGCAGGTCCACCAAGTACCCCCTCTATCCTTATAATTCCCGCCTGCCACGACTTGGATCTTAAAATGAAATAGGGAGGAAGTGTTTGGTATACCAAGAGATACCTGTGGAAATTACCATGCTGAATTAGATCTATTTCTCAGTGCTTTTATTCAGTTGGTCTCTGTTATTTTACAGGAAACTCCCCTTGTGGGAGATTGCAGTCCCAAAGATTGGTCTTGGGGACCCCCCAGGTCTCCTGACCAGTCCCAGTCTGATAATACAATAAAAATGAGGTTTCACACAGTCTCCGCAGCCAATTATTCTATTAACAGTTCATTACAACCACTGCCTCTGCAGCACCCACCGCTAATTATATTATTAGCGGCTTGTTACAGTCGTCACCTGCATTCCTCTCGGGCAGGGCCAGCATGCAGGCTCCATGGTTCTTTCTCAGCCTGTCTTGCCCTCTCAGTCCCCAGCATCTCTCTCTCCCCTCCTGGGGTTTTGGACTCACCTGGACACTTTAGGGTTGGAGCAGGGGTCGTCTGCCCTCTGCATCTCTCTCTCTTCATTGGGCCGGCATGCAGGCTCCGCAGCTCAGCTCCTCCTCTCCCCACACTCGCTGTCACTCCTACTGACTCCAGGTATGTCATGACAGGGTCTGGGTTCCAGGCTTTCCCTTCCCTGGTTCTCCTCTTCAGGAAGTCTCTCCTCACTCTCTCTCTCCCTTCTGTGGTGCCCGAAGGCGCCCCTCCTTTACCTTCTCTTCTTCTTATCCTCTGAGACTGGTTGCCATTGGCTCCTTAAGGGCAGGGGCCCACCCCCCCACATGGTAATTATTTCCAGCTGCCCCCCGTTCTCTTAGAAACAGGGCCTCAATGGAGACCCTGTTAAACCCAACAAAAATCAGTCCAAGCATTATTTCATGCTCTTAATATGTGTAATATTCTTTGCAGATAAAAATTTCCAAAATGATTTCTTGTGTGTCGGTTTTTAGCTTGGAGCATATTATATTGGTTGAATCATGCTTCCTTCTTAACAACAAAGATTTTATAGCAGAAGCCCTGGCACAGCATTTATGATAGAAGAGAAAACACTGTTGCAGCCCCTCTGCCATAAAAAGTAATCAATTCTGGAGCACTCTTGCAAAATAGATATTTCAGGCTGTGGACTGGTTTCAAATTGGTGGGTATCCAAAATCTGTCCAAATGCCACAGTCACAACAAGAGCTGTCCTGAATTTCTGAGCTATTATGTGAATTTAGTTTTTATGAGCAGCATTAGATTGATGGCAGAGGACTGAATTTTTTTCTTTTTGGGTATATAACAGGAACAACACAAGGAACAGGAGTACAGATTTCCCTTCCAATGCCCCATTACTGTGCCTCACTCCTGACACTAAAGGGACCCCTCTAGGAGGTCAGAAAGCAATTTAATCTCTGTGCCCATTCATTTCTTGTTCTCTCTCTACTGAAATGCTCAACTGGGATGGTATTTAGTGCTAGGTATGGGTTTTGTGACATGACACCTCTGTGGTAGGCATATACTTCCAGGACATGGGAAAGGCAGAAGCCTAGATCCCTCTGTCCTGCTAAGATCATACACTGAACTCTCTATTTCTCAGCTGATGCTTTGAGAACTCAGCAGAAAGAGGAATGTGAAGGTGTAGAGTAAACAGAAAGGTTGGCTGAGTGTGCAGTGTCTTGGGCTTTCTGTCTTTCTGCCAGTAAATAGAGCCAAAGTAATCCCTGATGAAAGAAGATGAATTGCAACCCATCTGTTTTTACTATACCAAGATCACGACTTCACCAAATCTTATTCCCTCTAGATTATAGATCTTCACAATGAAAGACTGGAAAGCCTCATATTTTATGCCTAACTGCTTCCCACACTCCTGCACCTAAAATTTCTATTTGCCATATGGACAAAAAAGAAATGGGCTGGAAAATAATGTATTTTTGATCAGGAAAATAAGCTCATGATCTGTCTGTAGAATAGGATCCATATCTCTGTTCTTTCTGTATTCTGGGCATTATCACTTTGTAGCACTATAGCACAAAGCCTAAGGGAAAAGGCAAAAAATCAGGTCATGTCAGTGACTAGAGAATCATAGCAGTGGAAGAAGGGTGGCCTTCTGCTGTTGGCATAATTCTCTAGGGCCTGGCCTGGGCCTGCTTAAATCTGGATTGAACCCCAAATTATATCACAGATTTCCTGTACAACCTGTGCTTAGGGGGAGCTATGCACCTAAGTAGCACTGAGTTGGGCCTGAGGTTTTCTACATTTCATTTCCACACCTATAAACTGAAAGTAAGAATGTTCCTTTATTTCACAGATGTGGTACTGTGAGGAGAAATTCATTAATGTTTGCAAGGTAGTCAGATGCCAATTGCAAAGACCATACAAGTCAGGAAATAACCAGAATGGAAGAAGAAAAAGAAAGGGGATGGAGCACTTATTAAGAAAAGGGTGAGAACTAATATCAGGGAAAAACAGAGAGACATAAGAAAAAAATTGAGGAGTGGCTGAGAAAGAACAGGAAACATAACAGTCAGAAAATACATGTTTATATATAGAAAAGATTATATTAAAATATTTCAGTGAATAGTACATTAAGGTTTTTAAGGCCAGATGGGAGCAGATAGGGGTGGATCCAGAGGGAATGCAGTGGTACAACTTCATTTCCCCTTCTGACCATACAGCAGGAGCAGAAGCCCAGGAAGAAGGTAAGGATTCCCTTTTCCTCTCTCTTCCCTTGCCTACCGTTGTCAGTGTCCCCACTGTCTTGGGGCTGGATGGAGCTCCTGTCCCACACCAGCCAGGCTGCACAGGGACCGGGCTCAGCCTAGGACAGCAGTGGTTGCAGCAGGCAGGCACGTTCCCTTTCCATGGTTGCTCCCCAGTGGTGTTCCCTGCTGGCCCAGGAGCAGGCATCAAGAAGGCCAGGAGAAATAGGAAGAGAAGGGAAGAGATAGGGAGAGGAGAAGAGGACATGTTCAAAGGGAAAGGAGGAAAGAATGCTTACCTTCATCAGGACTTAAAGTCCCCAGCTGCTACTCCTGGTGTATGGTCTGCCAATGCCAACCCCAGTGGAGCAGGAGGAGGCTGGAAGCAGAGGCTGCAACCACCCCTGCATTGGCAGTTGCTGCTGCCACACCTGCCTTTATAAAACCCTGGATCTGTTTCTGTTAGCAGGTAAGACTGAGGAGGAAGAGAGAATTGGAAAGCTCTGGGTTGAGATGGGGGCTGTACAAAGGAGTCCTGGCTTTTGTATAGGCATGAAAGGCCAGATCTTGCTTTGGTTTTGGTAGGGTCTGCTTGTTTTGACAGTTTGCTGGCTTCAAAACAAGGTTGTTGATATTTTAGCCAAATATGACATGACTCAAGCAGGCTATCAGTTAAATCCATTTGTGTGTGTGTGTGTGTGGGTGTGTATAAGGATTAGAAACCAAATTGTGAACTGTGTATAAAGCCTACACTGACTCAGGCTCAAAAGTGGACTTTATTTAAATTAGTCCTATAGCCCTTCCATTTGTTTGCTGATAAGCTGTCAGCATGAAGGTAGCAATCAGGAATTCATCACGTTTTCTTTTTTTTTACTCTGTTAGGCTCTGATAACTTTTCTTTTCAAGTGGCATACTGTAATATTGTGCAGTATTAAATGTTATGCACAAATAAGTACCTAATGGTAAATTTAAAGATGTTACAGCAGTCCAAGTTCTTTCATTTTCCTGATTATAACGACATTTGCATAATGTATGAATTCAAACATTATTGCTGTTAAATAATGCATAAATATTCTCCCATGCTGAAATGCATCTATTTCCTCTCCATGAATTATTTTGAATGTATCATTCAGTTTTTGTTCTATTTAAAAATGTAGTTAGAACTCTGCATATATCAGTATTATGACTGGAAGAAGTATCATCACAAGTAGTTGGATAACACTCCAAACTGTAAATGAAGTATACATTATTAAATGTGCCATATTCTCCCCCCACTTCAGGGTGCATTATCTTCAGAATACAATTCCAGCATTTCAAAAATGTCAAAAAGAAATGCAGGTACATATTTGATCATATGATCATCTGGCAGGTCTTAGGGGAAAAGCTAACATTTTCTTCTCAGAGCTGAAAGGAATATAAGCTTTGTCATATAATTTGGAGGTTTTCTCAGATAACAGCAAAGATGAATTCATAAAGACTAATTATGAGTACCTGTGGGAGGTACCAGGCATCACTAACAACTTTGGTTTCTAAATTCGTCTCCCCCACATGACCAAGACCCTTTATTTATATTTTAGTCTATAAAAAGTGCCCAGTCAACAAGGTCTAAGCTAAATCTCAGCATTGGATCTCCCTCAGCCAATGCCTAACAACTTGATACAATCAAAACAAACAAAAATCTTTACCACAATGCACAAATGAAAACAAATGAAAATGATGCAGAAGCTAGAATCCCTATAAAATGGGCTCACAGCTTGCTTGAAATAATGTCATAAAATTGAAGAACTCAACATGGCACCAGAAATGCAAGGAAGGTTTGTACACATAATCTCTTAGCAGACACGGACCAATGTAACTGTTATTGCACACAATAAAGAGTAGTGGACACACCTGGAACCAGAATAACTTCACCTGTTCCTATAGACAATTTTCCTGAAAGGATCAGGGATAAAATGCTACTGGTGTAAAATACAATAGGTTAAGTTTTGTCTGTCTACATCTATCACAGAGTAGGTGTTTGCAACAGGCAGACAGGCAAACAGTGTTAAGGCCCAGGCATGGCATTTTAATAGCCACCAACCCTTGTGAGCTACCCCAAGTCAGCTGTGTGTTTGTCTGTTTCTCAACCCAGTCTAATTGGCATCAGCATACAAACTAAATTACTCTGGAAGGGGAATGGATGTCTACTCATGAGCAGGCATGAGTACCTTTGACTACTTTATCCAAACACATTTTGCATTTTTGTGTTTCTGTCATGAGTAGCAACATTTGAATCCATCTCTTAAGAGCATGTCTAGATGATCATGCACACACATTTCCTTGCGGACAAATATCCTCGGGTCTCCAGAAGATCCAGCAGTGGAAATCCAGCAGCAGAAAGCCTGACCAGGAGCTGGAACATGGCTCCAGCTGGCCAGGCTCCAGTTTCAGGTGGCACATGCTGCTGCCACATGTGCTACCCTCATTTTTTTCTAGCATGTGTTTTCTTTGACACTGGGATCTCCAGTTAGGCACTGTCATTCTTAAACCTTGCTATAGTGGGATGGTGCAAATCAACAATATTAAACACCTAAGTTTCTTAGATTGTGAATGGGGAGACTTAGGTGCATCTTAAGGATGATCTAAATTGTCCAGGAGGGGAGCAGGCACCTACAGCTAGCCAACAGAAAATGTTAGGCACAGGGGTATGTCTGAAT
Organism: Gavialis gangeticus; assembly: GCF_001723915.1. Classification (NCBI taxonomy): domain Eukaryota; kingdom Metazoa; phylum Chordata; order Crocodylia; family Gavialidae; genus Gavialis; species Gavialis gangeticus. Next base: position 44,044,450 of record NW_017728993.1, on the reverse strand, counting down.
TCTTATTTCTCAGAGGCATCAAACTCAGGGCTGTAGGAGGGGTGTTTCTATCTTGTTATATGGTCCATATTGCTCATAGGGGAGATACCTGCTGAAACAAGGATGCTTGAAAGACAGCAGCATAGATTTCAGTATAAAGCACAGCACTCTGGTTACTCTTGAGAAAGCGGTAGTGTTGGCAATTGGAAGGAGTATTTTGAAGACCTTTTCAATCAAGACTGTCTTGATGAAAAGTGTTGTCAATTCCATCCTGTAACACCCGGTCAGAGACAATCATGGAATCCCTCCAATCCTTGACAAAGTGAGGAAAGCCATCAAGAAGATGAAGAACAACAAGGCATCTAGAACGGATGGCATCACCAGCAAAATCTTCAAGGAGTAGGGAGAGGAGATTGTATCACAGATCCATGCCCTTATCTTAAGGATCTGGAATGATAAGGAAATCCAAAATGACTTCAGGGATGCCATGATCATGGCAATCTTCAAGAAAAGGGAGAAATCCACCTGTGGACACTACAGAGGAATTGCATTGCTGTCCACCACAGGAAGAATCAATGTGACAATGCTCCTGAACCGTCTCCTTCCACATGCTGAAGAGCTGCTCCTGGAATCTCATTGTAGATTTAGGGCATCAAGAGGTACAACTGACATGATCTTCACTCCTCGCCAGCTGCAGGAAAAATATTGGGAACAGCATAAAGCTGTCTACATGGCCTTCTTTGACCTATGAAAGTCTTTTGACACTATTAACTGAACAGCAGTGTGGAGGATCCTTCTGAAGTATGGATACCCACCAAAATTGGTCACTATTCTTTGCCTGCTCCATGATGGTATGCAAGCAGTGGTTCTCAGTAATGGAACTAATCACAGACCCCTTTGTTTTTAAGGCAGGAGCAAAGCAAGGCTGCGTCATTGCTCCAACACTCTCCTTGATATTTGTTACCACAATGCTGACCACCAACAAGTTTCCAGTCGGAGTAGAACTAAACTACTGAATCAATGTAAAGTTGACATGATGTAAGGTTGATATCATTGACATCTCTACTGAGGCATACAAGAAAATGGGACTGATGCTTTCAGAAGACTAAGGTCTTCAAGCCCTTCTAGCATAGCCAACTAGCTGAGAGAGAAAGGCGGCTTATTGCAGGCATGTAACACCCTTCAGCGGAAATGGTGGGACATCCAAAATGAATAGTTGACTACTCCTGCAGAAAGAATGCAACTGCATGCTGACAGTGAAAACACCAGAAGCTTCTACGAAGCACTGAAATCTGTCTAGGGCCCCACCTTCCTGATCCAAAGTCCACTGAGGCTCTCTGGTGGCCCGACTTTATACAATGACAAAGACTCTATCATGGACTGATGGTCTGAGCACTTTCAAACTCTCTTTAGTACTGAATGCATTGTACATGAGTCTGCCATCAACTAAATTAAGCAACTGCTTGTCAAGAAGAAACTAGATGAGTATACTACACTGGAAGAAACCTTCACCGCTATAAACCAGAGAAAAAGCAACAAAGCCCCTAGAATTGATGGAATTCTACTCTACACTCCAAGCGCTGTGAGCTCTTCATAGCCTGCTGGGAGCAGGGAAAAATTCCACAAGATCTGTGTGATGCTGTAATCACTAGGCTTGTGTGAAGCGGCTAGTATTCACTTTGGATTTGGCCAATTCGGGGGACAGTGATTTGATTCGGTGCTTCAAATCACTGTCCCAAATCCATTCAGCTGAATCTGATTCAGAGATTCAGCTGCCACCGAATCAGCCGAATCTCTGAACCAAACAGGCCCCATCCCCCACCTGCTCTCCCAGCCCTGTCAATGGCTGCTCTGC
>NW_017728993.1:44030070-44042575 GCF_001723915.1 Gavialis gangeticus | reverse complement strand
AAAAAAAAAAAAAAAAAAAAAAAAAAAAAAAAAAAAAAAAAAAAGAAGCCCGGCACTCACCAGCTGCTGCCAGGCAGGGGGCGATCCCCGCTACCCTCCACTGTAATCTGATCCCTGCTGCCCCACACTGCATGCGGGGGGGGGCTCTGCCATGAGCTCCCATAGGCCCTGATGGCTGCTTTTTGTTTGTTTGTTTGCTTGTTTGTTTTGTTTTTCTTTTCTTTTTTTAAAGAACCAGAAGTTGGAGCAGGGAGGAGGGCCTAGGAGAGTGAGCAGGGAATGCAAGCTTATGACAGGTGGGGCAGCCATGGGCGGGGGCTGGGAAAGCAGACAGGGATCAGGGGGTGCTTAGGGGAGCTAGGGGAACAGGCAGGGGATGGGGCCTGGTGGGGTCTCCTCCCCCCACCTCCAGCCACCCCTCCCCCCATCCCCCACTTACCAGCATGGATTCCAGGTCCAGTTCCCTGAAACAGCAAGTGGGGACTGCTTGAATCTCTGAATCGATTTGGAAAGCTTCAAATCTGAGCTTCGCACAGCTCTAGTAATCATCACTCTGCATAAGAATAAAGGTGACAGGTCAGACTGTTCCAAGAACCGAGGGATCACTCTTCTCTCCATCGCTGGGAAGATCCTAGCTAGAATTCTCCTCAACAGGCTGGTGCCTGCCATAGCAGAAGAGGTCCTCCCAGAGAGCCAATGTGGCTTCAGAGCAAACAGAGGCACGATAGATATGGTATTTGTGTTCAGGCAAATACAGGAAAGTGCTAGGAGCAGAACAAGGAGCTGTACATCACTTTCATCAACCTCACTAAGGCATTTGACATGTAGGCCAAGAATCTCTGGAAGATTCTCAAGAAGGTTGGGTGCCCACCTAAGTTCCTCACCACGGTTAGGTAACTCCATGACAGTCAGTGTGGACAAGTCAAGTGCAACAACAGCCTCATGGGTGATCTCCAATGGAGTTAAGCAAGACTATGTACTTGCCTCTACCTTGTTCACCATTTTCTTCATCATGATGCTGCACCAAGCATCGGATAATATTGGGGAAGGTGAGAAAAGTGTCTACATCTGCTTCCTGGCAGATGGAAACCTCTTTAACCTCAAACAGCTACAGGCCTACACAAATACCTCGCAACAGCTCATCCATGAACTTCTGTTCACAGATGATTGAGCCCTGCTGGCACACGCTCAACACCATCTGCTGCACGTGACTACTTGCTTTGCTACTGCAGCTCAACTCTCTGGACTCACCATCAGCCTGAGGAAGACTGAAGGTCTTCATCAGCCAGCTCCATGCCAAGCTTATATGCCACTGAAGATGAATATCAAAGGAACTGAGCTAAATGCTGTCAAGCAGTTCACCTACCTGGGGACTGTCATCTCATATGAATCCATGATCAACGAGGAGGTAGATAATAGACTCTCAAAAGCCAGTAGTGCCTTCAGCAGACTGTTCAAGCTGGTCTGGAATAGTCACAGCCTACAGGCACAGACCAAAGTTAAGGTGTACAGAACTGTTATCTTCACTCTACTATATGGTGCTGAGTCATGGGTCTTATATCACTGCTATGCACACCTCCTTGAGCACTTTCATCAGCACTGCCTCCATATCATTCAGGATTATGTCACCAATGTGGAGGTGCTACAAAGAGCCAATAACACCAGAATCAAGGCAATTCTCCTGCAGACTCAACTGTGGTGGGCAGGTTACATGGCCCAGATGGATGACAGCCCCCTACCAAATGCCATGCTATATGGGAAATGGACAACTGGGAAATGTGACAGAGGGCCCCCATGTAAGTGCTTCAAGGACACCCTGAACAGGTCCTTTTCTGCCTGTGGTATTGACCATAAACTGTGGTACAGATTGTGGTGCTTGGCTCCAAATCAAAAAGGCAACAGCCCTCTTTGAATGACAGTGCAGAGCCAACATCAAGGAGAAAAGATACACCCTCATCCAGCAGCAATCAGCCATATATGTGTAACTGTTGCAGCAGGATTTGCCTTTCTGCAATTGGACTGATTAAGATCATCGTTGAAATCTCTACTGAAGCACACAAGAAAACGATACTGAAGCTTAACTTTTGGAAGACTAAGATCCTTCATCAACAAGCTCTTAATGAGAAGTTGCCAGTTCTAGTAATTCAGATTCATGGTAAGACTCTGAAGAACATTAAGTATTCCCTGTACCTTGGGTCCATCTCTTGCAGAAGGTTGACATAGATGAAGAAATCCAACATTGCCTCGAATGTGAAAGTGCAGCCTTCAAATACCTAGGGAAATGGGTGTTTGAAAATCATGACATCAGATCTGGATCCAAGCTCGTGGTTTATCAAGCAGTCATGATCCCCACCTTACTGTAAGGAATTGATATGTGGACATCATACCAGGGACATCTCAAGCCACAGCAGAACTACCACAAATGCTGCCTGTGGAAGATCCTTTGAATCTAGTGGGAAAACAAATGCACAAACATTAACATCCTCTTGCAAGCAAACACCATGAGTATCAAGATGATGTTCATCTAACATCAACTTTGCTGGGCTGGCCACATCATCCAGATGTCTGGCTCCAGATTCCCAAAGTTAGTTTTATTCTCCCAGCTCAGTCAAGGCATATGCTCAAGAAGAGAGCAGAGAAAGCGCTTCAAGGATGTCCTCAAAGCTAACTTGAAAAAATGCAATATCGACATCAACTCACGGGAGACTATTACCTAGGACCCACAGATAAGACAATCATGGAAGACAGTCATCTGCAAGGGATTGCCGATGATGATGAGTGGTGATAGTTTCTACTTTTGTCAGATAGCTTAGACTTATCCAGTAAGTCATAGACCTGACTTCTAGACTTTTCCAGTTTGAGAGGATTCAAATCCACTTCACATTATTTTTTAGAGGGTGCCTTAACTACCAACCTATAGGATCCCTTAAGGTAGAGTACCCTGCATCCTTCTGTTGAAGCTGCTCTATTGTGCAACTACAAATTCAAGGTTCCTGGGACCAGAGAGAAAGCAAATGAATAAAAGCCAGGCTCTATAATTTGCTGATTAGAGATCTCAGGTAGGAGAGGAAGAGTCCTGGGCTCCAGTCCCAAGTTCAGTAGAAGGGATGGAGAGTACCTCCCAGTTTAGTAAGTGTGGTTGCTGTATTGTGTGCTGAACTCTATGCTTTGGTGTGCATTAGGCCTACACTGAGATGCCAACAGGATCAAGGGACTTAGTTCACTTTTCATTTAGGTTCTGGATTCAGATAGTGCTCAGGTGGGATGTAGGCACCAGTCTGTTCATGCTGGGGTAGTTCTAAACATAAGTAGATAAGTCTAGAGAATGTTCAGGTCAAAAAAGGAGGTGCCTAGATAATGTATGTGGCTCCTAAAGCAGATGGCAATGACCAGGAGTTTTTGTTTTGCAGTGTTGGATTAAATTTTACCCAAACCCTTTTTTAGGGCCTAAGTCCTTTCTTTGTTTCCATCTGGCTCTGACCCTCACTGTTTCAATTTGGATCCTAAGTCACTGGGTTCTCTTGTCTCAGTCAATTTTCCATTTGCTATGGGTCTGAAATAATCAAATCTCCAATAAACATAATATTTTTTTAAAGTGTGTCATCTTTTATGATTTGTCATTATAATGCTAAAAGGTGTCTGTTCTATCAATGCTTCTGCTATTACTTTACTCATATAAACACACTTATATGCACATGTGTGCAGAGCCTATTTACTCTGTCAAATGGATTTTCTGTCACTCTCCCTTCCTTTCTCCTCCTCACCGCTGTTGATAGTACACTGAAATGCATTTCAAAAGCCTAATAAACTGATCTGATGGTAAAAGGAACAATTTGGCTCACACTTATTTAAAGTGATTCTGCATAAACTGGGGAACATTCTGAAATGGATTTGATCAACTTAAAACTGTTAAATGTGCAGCACAGAAAATATGTCAGCTAGTCCCTAAATTGAATATGCCTGTTAAAGAAAATAAAATGGACTGTGAAAATTTGTGTCGGTTTCAGAATATACTTGCTAAAAGAACAAGTTGTACCTTGAACAAATTCATTTATTTACAAATTTGGTCTGATCAAGGGAACTATCAATGTGTAGCCAAAAATTCCACCAGTTTTTACTCACCAGTAAGGTTTCCATATTGGCAGCTCAGTCAATATCGGGAGGGGTTCCAGAAGAATGAACTTATGGTGCCTGGCTCTTCTACTGATGCTGAGCCACTTTGAAAGTTCAGTTCACCTTTTGTCTTGAATGTTGATTCTTTTTCCAAATGCGTCTATGTAGGCATGGCTTTCCAAAACAGCTCTATTATTGGGGCTTTATTTTAGTGTTACAGGAAAACCCAGAGGATATTTCAGTGCTGGAAAATCTCAAGATTCTGTAAATCTTATTTAAAGAAAAAAAAAGGGAAGACTCTCAAATACTACACAAAGGGGTTAATTTTCAAACTAAACCATAATCTACGGGTTGCTTTCTCAAAGGGAAAATATCAAAAAATGGTAAATAGCCTGCAATACATTTTATCAACACGGACAGATTCAAACAGACAAGCTCCAGATTTGTGAATTTGGAAAAAGAGACTGAAAACAACAGCTGTCTGCTTGCAGTAAAGCTCTCTTCTAGTGTCTCCTGCACTTCTTTCAGCAATGTCCCTAAGCCATGAAGAAAGAACACACTAGTAAAGAGTGTCTTTGTTTATTACATAAACTAATTAGAACAAATAAAAAACTCACTTTTTTGCCTTGTTGTGGATATCTTGTCAGAAACAGAGATGGCATAGCTTATAACTGTGAAAGACAAGAGCTATACTGTATGTTTGAAACTCCACCTCCCATGGGTCTCTGTCTTTGATTTCTGCCTTTAATGCTGATAAGAAGTGACAGTAGTTGGGTAAAACAATCAAAATTGAAGTTGAAGAGCTTATAAACCTTCTGACACTTCAATAAACCAAAAGCCAATACAAACCTGAAAAAAATTGTATCCATTTTGACTCAAACTAGCCACACAGAGCAGAAATGACACCCACTCAGAAGACTAGAAGAGACCTTCTGATCTATTTTACTCTCATTTCATAAATTTTAAATAAAAAATAAATGTTAAATTCTACAAGGAGAGCTAAAATCTTTTATAATCTTTTAGACAGTTGCTGTCATCCCTCAAGAGAGCTTTGTGCCTGCTGCTAAATGTCTACAAATCAATATTTAATATTTTGAAACATGAAGTCTTAATTATCCATCTCCCCTTTAAGCATCAAACCCACATTCAGTGAAAATAAAACCATTTGTTGGCTGATGGGTTGACTGCTGCTTATTAACACTTTCTTTAAGGTCAGGTAGAAAATCTTTCTATCAAGTTTTTCTGTATCGTAACTTACTAAAACAGAGAACACTAAATGTTAACCTGAAAATTAGTGAAGATCTTCCTACAACTTATCCATTTTGCAACCAAAGCAAACCTTTTTCCAGGGCATTTTCCATTTGCAAATGTACATGTTAATTTGGGGCAGATTCTGCAGTGATGATGGTATGTAGGTTCTAAAGGTAAGCACTGTAGAGCTGCTCAGTGGGATTTCCAGGTATGTAGACATTTGAAACCCCTCCTACATGCTTTAGAAAGCTAAATACTTACATGTTTCTGAGACTTGGCCTTCCAGAATTCTAGTCTGAGACAGCCAGGACACCATAAATGAGACTTTGAAGGAAGTGTAGAATTTCTGTGGAAGAGAGGTAGCCAACTGGACTCAAGCAACAGGTAGGACCATGATTATGAAAAAGGAACCAACCTGAAGGAAGCAAAGTTTGAGACACAGTCTTGGATGCTCTGCAGACCATCAGAATGAGAAGTAGTCTACACCACTTTCAGTTCTAGTTAGTGTAGCTGCCTTATCATGGGCAGCTACCATATGTACTTGAATCTGTGATGAGGTTTTTTTCCCCTCCATTCAATATGGGGGAAAAAAGCCTCTTGTCTTGGATTTAAGGACAGTTCAAGGTCATATCTGGGGTTGGATTTGCAGCCTCAGTTTCTAGCCTGCCCCCACAGCCTATGCTGCCATCTCCCCTGCCATCTCCAGGTTGGTCAGGCATAACTTGCCTTTGGTGAATCCATGCTGACTGTTCCTAATCACCTTCTCCTCCAAGTGTTTAGAAATGGATACCTTGAGGACATGATCTATGGAAAATTATAACAAATTTATGAATTTTCCATGTCTAGAATCAAATTATTTGAAGTTCTCAGATTCAGGTAATTACAGTACTTAGCTATTCTAAGGAGCTACCTATGGAACCCTAAGTAGTGTAGCTCTGTTTATAAACACTGCACCCACAGTAATTAGCTCTACCTCACATCTGGATGCTGTAGGAACATTCAGGAAGGTCAGCTAAATCAGAGCTATTTTGCGACACTCAGCATGAAAGGTCCATTTAGGGACAGTGTGGAGGACACTAGGATACAGCCTTAAGATTCAGGATTGGGATGACTGGTCGCTTAAGCTATGACAGAAAGTAGAGTGGGATAAACCTTCGAGACTAATTAACTTAGAGATATGAGCTTTCATAGGCAACAGCCTGCTTGATTAAGGTTATGAATAGAAATTACACATAAACCGGTATAAGGGATTTGAAACTGGTTCAAATCTGTAACAACAGAAGTTCAGTATACACAAACTGCTTTCAAGATGGCTGAAACTGGTTTAAGATAAGCCTGGATGGATGCAGTATCAGATGTAACTGATTTAGGTTAAATCGGTTTATTGAACTTCTGTCCCAGATCCCTTCCAGATTCAAGTTAACTCACATTCCCCAGCATCTCAGGATGCTTTGTACCTCCCCTCCAAAGCCCCTCTTGCAGGGTGGATGGGTTAGCCTTGGCTCAATCTGTCTGCCAGCCAAGCAAGGAGGCATGCTTTAGTGGCTTCTGGCCTGGGCCACTGCAGGCACGTGGCTGTATTTTTGGAATCAAAAGTGAACATCTATTCACTTGCTTATTGGTTCAACCTGCAAAGATTAAATCAATTCAGCCTTGGGCATTTTGACTGTCTGTACTTAGCCCAGATGCTATGAATGGACTTGCAGAAAGAAAGGGTTTAAACTAAAGAAGAATTTAGATACAAAGGAGAAGGAAAGAGGGAGCGGGGCACTGCTGAGAGAGGCAAAAGGTGTATGGGAGAGTGAGCCGAGTGCTGATCATTTACTAACACTATACTCAAGGTATAATCTAGACAAGTTAAAATGGGAAGCATCTGGGACCTTGAGTTTTTCCTTAAACTTGAACCTGACCATTTAGCGTAATGGAAAAGCTTTTTAAAATCTCCCATTGTACTCATCTCCGTTATTCTAATCCCACCTCCCCCACCATACCCTCTCCTTACTGCTTTAGTTATATCAGTGCACTGCTATAGAAAGGGTACTCCCCACCCAGTTTATCTTGTTTTGCAGCTGTGCAGATTTCATGGTACAAATCAGCTAGGCACCTATTGTAGCATTTGTCAGACAGTGAACCTCAGTTTTTAAAGCAAGAAGAGACTAAAATGACACAGTAAGAGGAAAGATAGCTCCATCCATCAGATATGGCCACAACTTGAGTTTAACAATAAGACTGCAATCAGGCAAAGCACATTACTACATGTCTAAATTACATTATAGGGAACAGTACTGCTTACACACTTAATATTAAGAATATGCTTTGCTGGATTAAGACCTGTATGAGTATATGGAAATAACCTGGATCTTGTAATATGTAGCTGAAAGCATCTTATCCCCTATCCCTACAAACCACTCGAGTCCAGTAGTGGCTACTCGTGCTCTAAAACAGTATTAGAAACATCCCCAAGGGATAAGAAGGGGGAGAGCAGAGCTATAAAGAAACATTACCTTCACAAGGACACTGATTCATCAGAGGAGCCTTGTAACACAGAATCGCTTCTTTAGCAGCTTTCTTGTGATGCACACTGTTAGCTTGACACTTCTCCCTTGTGATGTCAGCTGTGTTGTTCCAGCAGTATGTAACAAGTAAAGCCTATGTCCAAATTGTATTCCCTGGAGCAGACCGGCTTCGTACTGCATTTGACTTTCTCCTGGGATAACAGTTACTTTCTTAACCCATTTCTCTTTTAGACTATTATGAATGCATTATGAGAAGTGCATTACATTATTCACTGAGTTCTTCAGCTGGTATACTTTGATGTGGGGCCACTGTCTTCAACAACAGAGCCATGTTGATTTGCAACATGATTTGGACCTACAGTTCTTCAGACATCTCTGTTTAGTGTCTGGAGGAAAAAAATATATATTTTTTTTCTCGAAACCTGTCTCATTGTCCATCAGTAACTCAAAGAGCCAAAAGAAACTAAGCAGCTGTAGGGGAATTTATACTGGGTGCAGCTACATATGCTATTAATGTAACATGATAAACTCCAAAGCAGTTCAAGCCAGAGTCAGTTGCTCCCAGGTGCAGCATCTACATGTTTGCCCAGGACAGCAGCAGTTTAAGCAGGGGGGAGCTGTCCCAGGCTGGCAGGGGGGACAGGGGTTTAGCCCTGGACTCTGGGTGGTGACATTAGGTGGCTGAGGGGCTGGCAGGAGCCAGGGGTCCAGCCTCTGGCTGGCTGGGCTGACTGGGAGCAATTTGCACTCAGTGGTCATCATCTACACATGAGTTTGATCACACTTAATGGAGTTAATTAATTTACAGTGCTCTAATACTAGTGCACATGTAGACTGAGGCTTTTCTGCTGAGCAAATTAGTCTACTCTGCAGTAAAGTGCATGTATAGATGCAGCCATTATCAACCACTAACTATCAGTATCTGTCTCTGAGAGATGGCAGGATTTATACAAATTAGCCCTAAAAAACAAAGGAATGTATTTTGCACATAGATATGCTCTTTTGGTTTAAGTTGAGGCATTCTGTTATTTTTATGATGCATTTGGGAGGATATTCATTAAGGCCTTTGTCCTATGCAATTCTAATCAGTGGGAGAGTTTCCATTGGCAAGAGTGGGGGAAAGAACAAGCCCTAGTCATATCTTCCCCCCGGGTGAGGAATAAATGGATATGCAAAATTGCTTCAAAAGTTGGATCTTTTCCTAGTTTTGTTTTGTGCCTTGCATTTTTTCATACTCTGTATCAATACTTTCCAGATCTGCAGAATCCTGTGGCTGGCAATCCTTGCTATGCCAATGTACTTAACAGTTGACAGCCCTATAACCCTGAGAGAGGTTACTAGCTAGTTTGTCAACCACTTATAGCCAGCTTCCCAGGAGAAGAACATATTACCATGCAGTTAGTGCAAAACCACAGCCGTGGAATAAAGTACAATGTGTCTATCCCAGAACAAACCCATGAAAAATTTTATAGCACTTTAAATAGTTTATATACTATATACACAGACATGACTGGGGCAATGTGTAGGGGGTGCATGCAAGTGCACGTGCCCCCCTGGGTGTGGCAGTGCACTCCTTGCAAACTCACCACCCTGCTGCTGGCACTGCCAATGGTGTTTGCGGGAGGTTCATGATCACCCCTGGCCACCACTGCTGCCGGTGGCGCCTGCGGGTGGTCACCAACCCCTGGTCAGTGCTCACCACCCCCCCCCCGTCCCCTGCCATGGACAGTGCCAGCGGTGTCTGCAGGTGCTCCCCACTCACCACTGCTGGGCTCCCAGCACTGCCACCACCACTGTGCTCCTGCCAGCGCAGCCATGCCCTCCCAGCTGCCGGGGGCACACACCGTTCATGGGCATAAACTTGTGAATGCAGAGCTTTAAATTAAGTCTAAAATAAATTTTGGTGACACTGGGATTCATGTTACATACACTTATATTTTATTGTTCTTTCCTTTTTTTTTTTTGGATTTGTGGAAAAAAAGAATGGAGTAGACCTTGAATACAGCAGCAAGTTATTAAAAATGAAAGAAACAGATTGCTTTACGTTATTAGAGCCGGGCTGGAAAAATATCTCAATGGATCCACTTGGCCTATAAACTTGTGATTCAGTCACATGCCCATGTTTATCAATCAGCACACATTTCATGTACACAGGATGACGAGTATATTCACTTAGGCAAGGGGGCTGAGGCAGGGGGCAGGCAGGTGTGTGAAGTAAAACCAGCCAAACAACCTGCACATACTTGAATGCCATTTTTGACCCTACAATTCACCTTGAGATTGGAAATCAAAAAACAGCTGCAGTGTAGCAGAAGTGAGCCTATGAAACATTCACTCAGGTGTAAACACAGAAGTGTTTTGTAGGTTCACAGGTAAAGCAAATAATGAGACTTTCTGAGAGATAATGAACATGTTGTAAATTTTCACTGTATAGATCATCAAACATTTATTTCTCAAACATGTTTCTATGTCTGTAGTTGGGATACATCTGAAGAGCAATCACTGTGCTCAAGGGCCTTCAAAAATGTATTCATCTGCCTTTGTGATTTGCTGTAGGGTTAGTTCACCAGGCAATGTAATAAAACATTAGTTGCCTCAAGATTGCTGAGGCTATTTTAAACAAAGCTTCTTTCTATATTTTCCTGCATGTATTTCTTCCACATTTAAAAGATCAGGGAAGTGGTTTTATATATTACCTTGTGAAATAGTTATGAGAATGCCCAGAAAGGTTATGAGTGGGTGGCTGTAGTGGTGAAGGCCACCAAAATTGAATGTTTTATATAATTTTAGGAAGCTGGCTTTGAACTTCCATGTCTCTTACACCACTGTCAACAAGCCAGCTGTATCCATTGCATTCAACCTAAGGTGCACTCAGGACAACAAAAACCTTTCAAATAATTTGCACTAAGTTGAAAAAGAGTTAGAGTGAGAGTTTTTTTTAAGCAGTACATTTTAAAAAGCACAAAGGAAAGCTTAGCAAAAATAGAGTCTACCATGAGTTAGTGAATTGGTCCATTTTACTTATTGCACAATAGTCTTTTATTTATTGAGAACATTAAAGAAATAAAACAGAAGACATCTCAAAATATTTAAAGTTTGACAAGTAGTTTATGTTGATTTTAGTTTAAGTCTAATGGCTCTTTTTTTTAATGCATTAGCATTAGCTCAAATGCAGTGTCTTGAGACTGGAAGAACAAGTTGCAAATATGCTAGTACTGCAGCAACTGACTTTTTTAGTCAGAAGGGGTAGATGTTTGCTGAATCCTCCATGTTTCTATGCACGTGCAGGAAGCAGGGCAAGCAGCTAAGAGAGTCTCTTTGTACTGCTGTCCTAGGTGTCACTGCAGCTCAGGGAGACAGAGCTTTAAACTAGTTACTAGTAATAGTTTAGCCACAGGGTTTAGAATGGAGTGTGACACACTTTCAGGATCTTGGGTAAATAATCAGGATAAACTAGTCCACGAGGAAGCTCTGCTGCCACAGCTCCTCAATATCTATTTGTACCTAACTTAGCTAGCTTAAAACTTGCATGGGTGATTAGAACTGTGCAAAACAGCACCATTTTGTTTTGACTTCCGTTTTGCCATTTTGATGGGACAGTGTTTTATTTTGAATTTAATTTCATTTTGAAGCACTGTTCCATTTTGTTTTGTCAAAATTGGTTCACTGTTTCAACACTGTTTTGATGTTTTGTGCTTCCCCATTATAGCCTATGGACAAAATGTCAAACCAGTGTCGAAACAGCAAAACAGTTTTGACAAAAAAAAAAAAAGGAACATTGCTTCAAATGAAATGAAACTCAAAATGAAACACTTTGTCATTTTTGGTAGCCTCTTCTGAGGGCATAAAGCCTGCCAAGTTTCAAGGAGCTAGGTCCTGCACCTCAAAATCTTGAAAGCAAAACTCATGTCATGCAGTGGGGTGAAAACTACTGGCATGGTAGCCCTTTCTGAAGCCATGAAGCCTGTCAGGTTTCAAGGACATAGGTGTAGGGGTTTCTGGGAAACTTCACCTCAAGCTGCTGACAAGCAAAACTTGTGGGGTGTGTGTGTGTGTGTGTGTGTGTTAAGGCAAGCCCTTACTGGCACAGAGGCCTCTACATGACACAGGCCCCAATGAGGCCTCCTCCTCACCTACAGCCTCAGTTTGGTCCACCACTTTAAATAACAACAGGTAATTAATTGTGGCAGAATCCCACCTCTGTCTCCCCCCAAAAACTCTGCTATGTGACAATTTGGTTAACATGATCCCTGCAGAGGGCAGATATCCCATGGGCTCTGTAGGTAGCCCTGAGTTGTAACCTGAGCTGGATACATTCCTGAGGGAAGAGGGAAACCTTCTCCTTTTGCCTATGTGACTGGTATCACAGACTTGGGTGAGGGGCTCATGCTCCCTATTGTTCTAAGCAATGCCAACCTGACTGGGAGGGGGGTAGCAACCCTGCCAGTCTGCTCAGCAACCAGTAAAGCATTTCAAATTAGTTGGCTGGCAGCCAACAGGTGCTGGTCTCCATTGGACGAGGTAGATGAGGTCATAAGGGCTATAAAAGTTAAGAACTGCCCAGGAGGAGGAGCAGTAGCCATGATGAAAAAACTCTGCGAGAGAAGCTGGACCATCTGACCTGC
>NW_017728993.1:44024623-44025070 GCF_001723915.1 Gavialis gangeticus | reverse complement strand
GATGTAGCAGCACAGGTAAAAGTGGAGAGGTACCTGAGGAGTCAGATATCCAGCAAGGTTGTAGTGTGTCAGAATTCCAATGTCTATAATGAGTTCATGAGTTTTCTGTACCTAGGAGGTTGATGAAGACTGACTGGTGGATGGTGTGCTAGCATGAGAAAGAGAATCCCCCTCTGCCACTTCCCCCACCTCCACCATTCTGCCTCCCTGGCTCTCTTCACCAGCACCTCTGTCTACTGATTCAGGCTATGGCTGCTGCATACGCTGCCCTTAACCCTTGAGTCACACATGGCAGCGTGGACCATACTGGACCACAAGGCATCAAGCCATTTCCTGATCCCATGGCTTTTCCTGATGCCATCCATTGGTCCAGCGTGTACCACATGGACTATACTGGACCACAAGGGATCAAGCCATTTATTGATGCCATCCTTCAGCCACCTCACC
>NW_017728993.1:44014257-44014517 GCF_001723915.1 Gavialis gangeticus | reverse complement strand
CACTGCAAGGGATCAATCCATTTCCTGATGCCCTCCTTCAGCCACCTCACCAGTACCTGCACATCTGGTGACAGTGGCCTGCCCCAGCCAGGAACATTGATTCTTTGGAAGCTCTCCATTTGGCTCTTAAGTTCCCTCACTACAGGGATCACCTAGCTAAGGAGGGCATTGCCAGCACTGCGGGTCTCGGTGGCCTCAAGGAAGGCCTTGAGGACCACCAAGTTCTGGGAGATGGTATCCCACTCAGCTTTGTTAAGGGA
>NW_017728993.1:44008715-44009257 GCF_001723915.1 Gavialis gangeticus | reverse complement strand
GGCTCCCCCAGTGAGATACTTGGAGCCTGGAAGGTGATTGGGTGCAGCGAGGTGGGTGGCTCAGCGCAGGAGCACCCCCTACTGGCCCACCACAATAAAAACATAGTGAGCAGCACAGTAGCACAAGCAGCCTCAGGCAGCCAAACGGTGACAGAACCTTTCTTTCCTCTCTTGCAGGAGCTTCTTCTCCAGATCCTGCCAGAGAAATCTCCCTGCCAGCCCCAGCCCTGGGGCTTAGATGTGCCCAGGACCCTGCATCCTTCTGGTCAGGTGCTAGGGGTGTTGGTCCTAAGGACATAGCACTAGCAGACACGGTTCTTTGGGTCAGTCTAATCTGGTATATTTTAATAGACCAACTGAATAGTTACAGAAATATATCTTAGCAAGGTTTCAGGTTAAAAAAACCCTTTGTCAGGCTGAGGAGGCACCTGCAGTTGGGGTTTGTGCTGTTCCTGGATGGAAGGAATAGTAAGGAAGTCAGAGGCTGGCATGCAATGCATGCAAGAAAGCCAGTCAGTGAAATTGGAAATGGAGGCATCAGG
>NW_017728993.1:43989665-44008158 GCF_001723915.1 Gavialis gangeticus | reverse complement strand
GGCTGGTATGCAATGCAGGCAAGAAAGCCAATCAATAGAAATGGAAATGGAAGTGAGGGACAGGCTGGGGTGGGTGGGAGAAGGGGGATGTAGCAGCACAGGTAAAAGTGGAGAGGTACCTGAGGAGTCAGATATCCAGCAAGGTTGTAGTGTGTCAGAATTCCAATGTCTATAATGAGTTCATGAGTTTTCTGTACCTAGGAGGTTGATGAAGACTGACTGGTGGATGGTGTGCTAGCATGAGAAAGAGAATCCCCCTCTGCCACTTCCCCCACCTCCACCATTCTGCCTCCCTGGCTCTCTTCACCAGCACCTCTGTCTACTGATTCAGGCTATGGCTGCTGCATACGCTGCCCTTAACCCTTGAGTCACACATGGCAGCGTGGACCATACTGGACCACAAGGCATCAAGCCATTTCCTGATCCCATGGCTTTTCCTGATGCCATCCATTGGTCCAGCGTGTACCACATGGACTATACTGGACCACAAGGGATCAAGCCATTTATTGATGCCATCCTTCAGCCACCTCACCAGTACCTGCACATCTGGTGACAGTGGCCTGCCCCAGCCAGGAACATTGATTCTTTGGAAGCTCTCCATTTGGCTCTTAAGTTCCCTCACTACAGGGATCACCTAGCTAAGGAGGGCATTGCCAGCACTGCGGGTCTCGGTGGCCTCAAGGAAGGCCTTGAGGACCACCAAGTTCTGGGAGATGGTATCCCACTCAGCTTTGTTAAGGGAGTGCTGATCCCAATCTCCCTGAGCAAGGCCATCTCATGGATGGCCTTCTGTTGCTCCACCAGCCTCTCAAGCATCAGGCATGTGGAGTTCCACAAAGTCTCCACACCCTGCATGATTTTGTGCTGTGGGATGTTCAGCTCTGTTTGTTTGTCCTGCAGCATCTTGTCCCCCTTGATGCTACAGTGGAAGTAGCCTGCATTTTTAAATGAACTTGCTGGCAGTGCTGGCACTGTCACTGGCAGCCCTGTCCCTCTCCAAGGCATCCCCAACAATGAGGGTGAACTTGTGTGCCCCACAGCGGATGCCAACAAAGATGGCATCACAGACTGCCTTGACCATATTGGTCCCATTGCCAGTGACCATAACCCTGTGGGTGAGCTCGCCCTGCCCAACAAGCCACTCCTGCACCAAGTGGTTCATGGCCCCCACGATCTCTATTGCTGTGTGGGACTCATCCATCACCTCGGCTTGAAGGAGAGACCACCAACAGCCTGACTGGTCTACCCAATGTTCTGTGAGGGAGAGGTATGTGTGATCTCTACTCTAGCTGCTCCAGATGTCCAAGATGAAGTGTAAGGCCACCTGCGGACCTGCCTTGTGCAGCTCCTCCCTGCATGCCTCATACAGGGAGGGCACTACCTGGAGATTTGGTAGGATGGGGCCATGAGTGCTGTGAGCCACCTGAACCCTGGCTGCTCAACTAAGGAGAAGGGCTAGCTATCCACAGCAAGCATCTGAGGGGGACTTCCCTTTGGGCATGCTCCCACTGGTGCCAGGCTGAGGAGGAGCAAGGGCAAGGGGGTGGTGCCTTTTGAGATGCATAAGCATCCCCGTGGTGCTTATGTGTTTTGTTCCCTTGCCCCAGCTGGTTTTGGCTCAGCAGTGCAGGCAGATAGTATAAGTGAGATTATCTGCCAGATCAAAATGATCCCAGCCACACTACCCACTTGTTTCTGGGGTGCAGGCACATGTGTGGATGCTGCAATTTCCCCCTCCTCAGCAGGCAGAGGCACAGCAACAGGAGGAGAAGACTTAGCTGAGCCACTTGCGTCTGCAACCTGTAAAATGTATATATGTGTTTTCCTACTTACATTTTATATTATAATATGCAACATAATTATTCTGTGCTTCCCTGCACAGTGAATAGAATACACACTGCAAGAGAGAGCACAGAGTTGAAAACAATCAAAATAAACTAAGTAAAAAGAGGATTTTGGGAAAGGAATACGTTGAAAGGAATCAGTCAATGAATCTAATAATAAAATAAAAGTGCATAGAAAGAAAGCAAAAGGGATTGCTGAATCCCACTTGCTAGGCTAGCAAGTAGGAAATCAATGATAGTAGCCTTTGTTGTCTAACGCTGCTGAGCTTCTGGAAGACAGCTCAGTAACTGACCCTAACGCAGAAAACAGCCAAGTTCAAACAATGCTGCTTTTTTATGCTGTTTTTCCATCCCTCCTCCAGAGCACTGGGATTGGAAGGGACCTCTGGGAAGGATGACAGTCACTGGCCAGCCACACATGTCAATATGAGAGCAGTCCTTCCCCCTCCTCCGCTTCCCCCTCCCTCTCTTTACTTTCTGTTTCCCTGCAGGCAAGCCCAGCTTCAGCTTCAAAACTCGAAACATTTCAAAACATTTCGACTGCCCTCTGTTTCAAGGCGGTTTCAAAGCCCTTCGTTTCATTTTGATTTTGCTGTTTTGAGCTCAAAATGAGTTGAAATAGTGTTGAAATGAAACAGCCGACAACATTTCACACAGCCCTAATGGGTATGTTTATTTGTGCTTTAGTCACACTTTTTGACTTCAGAAGACACACCCTTAGTGCATGTTCACACAGGGGATCAGTGCAGCTGGCCAGGCCAGCGTGTTATAAATTTACACACTGCCTTATAATGCACTAATATCCCCACAAGGTAAGCTCTCAATTAGATGTCCCCAGAGCTCTCTAGAGGAAGGGGTATGCTCAGCAGCTGTCTCTGAAAATACAGGTATTGTGGCAACTTCTATATATCCAGTTTCTATATATTTATATTTTAATTTTATTTCTTAAGAAATTGCATGATACTCTTAGCTGTTTAATTTTATGAAATGGCCCTGCAAATAATGAGTTACAACCTGCGCTTAAGCAAAGTAGCCTAAGGTAAAATAAAAAGGTAAGTATATTAGAAGTGTAAATAATGTAGTCCCTTCTCACCTGTTACGCTTGCTCTGGTTGATACACACAGCACCTGCTTTTGAATATGAAAGAACTACATTCAGCTTGACCCATGTAGTATCACTTAAAAAACCAATTCAGACTGCATGATTTCACATTGGTTGTGAGATAATAAGTTTTAGAATAAAAACATTCCTTACTTCAAAATCAATCATGCAATGTTAATTTTGAAAACCATGTCAATGGTCACTGTCAGTTACCAAGAGAATTTACTTTTCACCAAAGAAATATGCACAAATCTAGTTTATGTCAATGTATTCCTAAGCATTTACTGCATTTGACGTTTGCAACTGGATACTTAGATCCTCTTACACCTCACTATTGGGTTTATTGATTGAAATGCCATTCACTTTGTGCAGATAAAAGAAATGTGGCTTATCCTGCTTCTGTTTATTAAGATGTGGACAAGCAGAAATTCCATTTTATTTCTTAAACAAAAAAAAAGCAAGTATCTATCATTTCCCTTCAGCCTTTGCTTTCTACACAGTATGTTTAAATTAGGAAGAAAATTATATAAAGCATTCACCTTCTGCTTAGCAAAACTTTGTATTAGTATATATTCTGGAATGTCCTTTGCTAATATTCATTTATTTATTTACACAGTGGGAGTGTCTACATGTTGCCATATGGCGATGTTGCTATGGCGCCATGCTTTAGTACTTCCTTTTGGAAGTACTGAAGCATGGCACAGTATGGGCAGTTCCTAAGCTGTACACATGGAGCACGGTTAGATTTTGCCATTACATTGCCGTAGCAGCACACTATACTGGGGGAGTGCACTGCTGGGGTGACAGCTGGTGATCATGTGTAGACCCATGTGATCATTATGTCACAGTAGTGTGATATAGCAGGTCACTATGTCACCATAGGGTGATGTGTAGACCCACCCAGTTTGTATATGTGTACATACTTCAAATAGTTTGTTAAAAAGTACAGAAGATTTTTAATTCAAGCCAGGAGTAAAACATATAACTGTTAGATGAATGCAAAATAGAGACACTTGTTCTGTATCTATATTTAACCTGAGGTTCAGCATGATATAATTATTATATGCAAAACACTGATTGAATATATTGCATCTTCTCTCTAGTGATTGATCAGAGGATAAAAGTCTCTTACTGCTACTAGTTAACAGAGTAGCTTGAGGCTTAGATCATGTTTTATTCCCAGTGGTAACATGTGGTCAAGAGGTCATTAAAAACTGTGGATCAGTCAAGGATTTGAACACCTTAGATTCTGAGAAAGAGCTTTCCCCAAAAGGGAGAGTGCATAAAGATGGCAAAAGATATACCATGTTTAGCTCTGGGCAAGATTTATTACCAGTTTTCTTCCTTTTCTTTCTTTTTTCCCCATTTCTTTTTCAATAAAGAGAGAAGAAAATGAACAAAATGTGTTTGTCAAAGTTGTGGTTTTTAGTCATCTCCAGTGTGACTAATGGTAGCAATGTGTCTTGAAGGTTGAAAGGGAAGTGACTTTGCAAGCCACTTCAAGGAGAGCTCTCCATGTTTAAAAAGTGTGCTGTCCTAACTGTGAGTAAATTGAACAAATGGTGGAGACATCATCGGTGGAATCAAAGGGAGGCAGGGTAAATGTGATTGGATAAGAACAGTTAAGTAGACGGGGCCAATTTGCATAGGTCTTTGAAGGTGAAGGTGACAAATTTTAATTTGATCTATGAAAAACAAGGAGCCAGAGGAAGGATTCAAATCAGGGGATGATGGGGGTGGGGAGTAGCATATGTTTCGAGGTGGGATCTCATGTACTTCAAGGAAGCCAGATAGGTGGAAGTTAATTAGACAAAGTGATTTCTGTGTAGAAATTATTACTTGCAGGAGACTGTCTGGTGGAAGCAGCAGGCAAGAAGCCAAAGAGAAACAGGAGTCAAGTTACTAGTGTGAACAACAGCTATGATGGTGTCATCAGCTGTGAGGGAATGGGGGAAAGTGAAAAGGGGCCTGAGGAAACATCGATTCTGGGCTGGCTGGATTGGCATCTTTAGGAACATGAGAAGAACATATAAGAAGCATTGATGACAAGATATTCAAGATTACATGTCAGAGGAACAGGACAAGGTGCAGGGTTTGATGAAGAAGGCAGGAAAGAAGTAGAAAGTATTGTGAGTTGCGAGCATAGAGGTGGTTGTTGAAGCCATGTGAAACAAGATCATTCAGCAAGAGGGTGAAGAGAAAAGCCTTGTGGGATCAATATAGGGAGTTAGCAAAAAGCAAAAAAAGGACACACCATTTGTTGTGACTAAGAAGGAAGGAAGCAAAGAGAAGAAGTTAAGAAGGGGCAAAGACCTTGAAAAACTGAACAGAGAAAGAAAAATTAGAACTGGAGACAAGGAAAGAAGAAAAGGAAAGATTATAGGGCAGAGAGACAAGAAAGTAAAGCTTGATCTTATTTGCAGGTACCCACCTCTTCGTAAAGGTGGGAGGTATATAATGGAGTTAGAGAATCCCTATTTCAGAGGAACTTTGGGTAAGCACCATTCCTTCCCTGGATGACAATCATGTAAAAGCATGAGGCCCTCCCTACTTCCAGCTCTGTCTCTTCCTCTGCCCAAGCTATATAAACGGAAAGCCAGAGAAGGCAAGTCAGTTATGCTTAGGTTAGTGTAGAGGCTAATTTCCACAAAGCAGTGAGCCAGAGAGATTTGTGGATCATGTTTGACCTTGAGGGTGTGCACAATGGGATACAGTCTGTGACTATAGAAAGCTGTCAAGTGTCCTTGCTCAGGAGAAGGACTGTTGGGCAGCACTGCTCTGAGTAGAAACTGTGCAAGAGACCTTGGGGAATAATACAGGCAAGAGTACTCATTTCCTGTCTCACCAATAATATCACAGAATTGCAGGCATTCACATTGGATTTGAGGTTTTATTTTTTAAAGTGATCTTGAGAAAATGAGTGTTCGGGTAATGACATAAACAAAATTGGAAGCATTAATTTTCTGGCAGGTAATTTTGCAGTGCTGTATATCAACAGGCCTCTTTAGGCATAGCTATATGTAGTAGTGTCTTTAACAATCATGTCATAAAAATGCATCAATCCCACAAAATGTGGTGTATGATGATACTTTGCACAAAAAAAATCTGATCTTTAGACTGCCAATGCAGACCAGCATCCTGGATGTAACGGATTCAGGTTATCTTTGTTCTCTTACTCACTATACTATGACTGTCATGAGTGCTTTTTAGTTTCAACTGTGCTTATTCCTTGATTCACTTTTAAAACAGAATGTTGTTGGCAGAGTATCTTTTTCATAGTGGCCTATGCTGACCTCTGAAAGTTGGTAGACAGAACTGATATTTAAGGCTGTGCTTCTGAGCAGTTAGCAGGAGGTAAAAGCCATTTTTTAGCCAATTCATCACAAACTTATCTGCCCCTCTCAAAACCCCACCCTATAGTAGCAATTTAAAAATGAGAGTGCTGAACTTCTTCAATACTTGTTTTATTTAAGCAATTGCAACCATTTCCTAGTGCATAGTTGGGTGGTGGAGCAGGAGGCTGAGACATTGAACTATAACCATGAAACAAGAATTTTCTGTCTGCCCAAGCATCAGGTGAGAGAGATAAATGGCACCACTGGCCAGAATTCATTTTGCACTAAGCAATACATTAAGCTACCACAATAGACTTGTTTTGATGTAAAGACCCTTGAAGTCTCTTCTACAATCCACTAAGCTCAGTTTGAAACAAAACTCTAAAATATAGTGGAAGAGGTAATAGGAGAAATGTTTTAACATCAACATTATTTGTAATTGGATATAAATTGACTACCAAAGATACGTTAGTAAGGTGCACATTTGAATATACCTGTGTTCTTTATATCAATTGCTTTATGTATGTTTAAAAATGTCTTTCTAACTTGCTTAATGATCATTTTAACTACAGTAAAGAAGACAAATGACTGTCAAATAACAGGCAAGAAATCCTTAGAAAATGCAATTTGATCGTTTAAGTTAGCACAAAGACCTTGTGATCTATCCACGATTTAGTAGGAGTTTGGAAATGAATATTGTACATTTCCTTTCCCCATTTGCTATCTCCTGCCAGCTGTGTAAGGACTCAATAAAAAAGCCATCCATCCTCTTTTGTCAACCAATAGTTCTCTAGTCTCAAGCTATAAATGAACAGCACAATAAATTAAATGTTTGACAGGTAAGATGAATGGGTTAGCAGCACTGCTTGATCTATGTTTTACAGGGGAAAACACTGAAACCATACCTATTGATTACTAGAAAAATATTCTTAAGTAAAAAGTTATAGAACATGTACTTTCTTTTCATAGCCTTGGAAACTAATCTAAATTCGAATCCCAAGAAAACATTATGAGAATAAGATTAAGCCATTAAAAAAACCCAGCCCAACAAAAAAACAAACAAACTGGCAGCGATTCCAGTTGGTTCTTCCAACCCAATGACAGTCCTTCATGATTAAAAAGGGAAGAATACAGATGATGAACTCAAAAAAGTATGTGTCTTATAGTCAGGGAGAGTTAGGGCCCAATCCAGCTGCCACCAGACAAAATTACTTCCCAAGCCCACTGAAAATGTCAGAACTGCTATTACAGCAATTTAAGCTGCCATAAGCCTGTAAAATGACTGAGCAAAAGCCTTGATTACTGAGTTCTTTTAAAAGTTTAAAAGTTGCCACTAATTCCAGTTAAACATATATCAAGTGAATAGTGAAGTCAGTCCCCTGGGTTAGTCAGTTGCCCATTGGACCAACGTAATCAGGTTTGCAGTGTTTTACTGATACAAGTCAAATCCTTACAAATTGCTATCAATGAATATTAAATTTATTTATGTAACTGTTAAATTAGTAATGCTGCAAAAGGCAACCTGGTGCCATGAAGCTAAAGTTAGACACCTGAATTCATAATAGAGTTTTCTTTGCAAGTGTTCAGTGTTACAGGGGAAACAAATGACAATATATAAACAGTAAGCTGGTTACTAATTGTGTGGCGGCAGAATGGTTAAGATATCTAGATACAGTATTGACCTCAATTCTGCCTTCTGTGCTGCCGGCTACAGCAAGTGGTATGCCTTTAACTACACTAAATTCAGGAGGTTCCTTGACTTTTTGAGCACTCAAGAATGGGTTATTGTTTGTGGGTTTTCCCAGACCTCTAAAATGTCTGCAGCGTAAATGGCTTCCTCTGCCACTCCTCATATGGAACTCAATGCTTCCGAAAAGTCAGACCCTCTTCCTTTGGAATGAGTTAGCCCAGCCAGACTTAGGAGTCCAATGTCTCTTTCACTGGGCACCTGCTATCCAAATTAAGCCATCATCACTCTATCCCAAAAGGGAAATATGCCCAGTAGTGCAGCATGGGGTTGTTTATTGTAAATAAAATCTAGTGTGAAACATTTTCATTGTTGCCACATGAACTTTCAACATTCAATGCTGAACAAAATAACTGCAGTCTTCATTTTAAAGCACCTATTAATGGTGATGAACTGACAGGTGATGGGAAGCACATGATTAGTCCACTCGCATTTCTGTTTACCTGTCAAAACAATGAGGCTATGGAATAAAACATAATACCTGTCTTTCTCTCCCTGCCCTCCCCAGCCTTTTTTTTTGGAGGACATAACTAAAGAACTTTTAGAGAGTCTGAATGGAATGTGGGAAAGCTGCCACAAATGGATCTTGGTACTTCAGCTTGACATTTGTTTCGGACACTCATTAAATAATGAGGTTTGTAGAGAAATAGATGTTTCCTATGACTTAAAGTTTATTCAAAATATGCATTAAAAAAACAACAACCCATGCTTGTCTTTATTAAATCACCTGGCTATCTGTGAGAGAGGAGTAATTTTATAACACTTCCTATATAGAGGGTGCATCTACACATTTATTAATGCACTGAGTATGGCGCATTAAGTTTAGTACCTGTAATAACAGGTAATTGGTGCTACTGCACATTAGCACAGAAGAACGCTTTTTAGGTGATATTTAATGCCCGCTAGACTAATCCACTGTGTAGTAATGCATTAGCACAGTTTTTGCCAGCTGCACCAATGCGCAGTAGAATTAATTCAATGGGCATTGAGCGACTCGTGTAGACATGCCCAGTGATGAGCTTTGTAGTCCTACAACCTCTATTGGTAATCTTGCATTCCAAAGGCTGAATCCTTGTATTTCTTCATGCAAAGGGTACTACAGACAGTTACATTAGTCCAGAATGTTTCTAAAAATAGCAGTTTTGATTAAAAAACCAAAACCAAAAAAGAAAAAAAAAACCTACCTGAATGGTAGGAAAATTACAGGAAGCCATTATCTCTGTCCAAATCAGTTTCTTTGTGGATTGTGACAGGCAAGGAACCCAATTCTAAAAGTTCCTGGCAACACATAACAAAGGGGAAAAAATACAGAGGAAGCCTCTTCTTGAGACTGAGCCATAGAAAATACACCTGAATCCAAATATTGTAGACAGAGCCTGAATTTATTGGGCCAGCTTAAGCACAGCCTTGCTTCTGTGCAATTATTTACACCTCTGCCAAATTGATGTCAAATGCTGCCAAATTAAAAATCTCCTTTTACTTACACTGATACAAGCAATAAACACATTGCAAGGTGAAGAGCTAGAGAAGAAATCAGTCATCTAATTTCCTCTTTTCCATTTCTAAGTTCAATCTGAATCCCTGTGTATATTGTTCTACTCAACCCTGTATGCACAAAAGAATTGCAGTACTGTAACTCCTGAATGTGCCCTTTTCACTACATTTCTACCCATACATATACAAATAATAGTATACGACATTCACACTACAGATAGGAATACCCCTACTGGGTCACTGACTTGTTACCTAATGAGTGAAAGTGGTATAACCAGCACAGAAACTAAGTCAGAGTTTTAAACGTACATCCATATTGCCCTTACTAGAGTTTTAGGCTAGACTTTACTTTTAGCTCTAAATCTAGTAAGTTGTGCAGGGTGAACAGGTTTTTCCTGTCAGGAACTCAAAGTTCAAGTCCTTGAAGGGAAGCAAACTCAAACTTAAAATAAAACTCAGAAATTAGTACCTCAGCCCAGCTAGATTCTGACACAGTGGGTGCATCTACATGTGCATTAATGTGCCATTGCTACTGAACATAAAGTTTAGCACCCCTAATATAAAGTACTAACTAAATGTGCAGTAGCAGGCGCTACTGCACAGTAGCAAAGCCACACAGTCTTTCTGTGATATTTAATACACAGTAGACTAATTCTATTGAGCATTACCATATTAGCACAGCTTTTGCCATCATGCATTAATACGCAGTAGAATTAATCTACTATTAATCTATTAATACGCAGTAGATGTGCCCAGTGGCTTTGTGTGCTCCTCAGGATCCTTTGGGCCAACAAGCTTGTCTTTTTTTTGTTTTGATAGCACATTTTGTGAGCACAGACTCCCCACCTGTTACTCCTTCACAGAAACAGGGTGTGTCTACATGTGCATTAACACACTTTAGTTAATGTGCAGACACTAGGCAAATGAACTTTAGCCTGTCTTAATGAGCATTAACTAAAGAGCATTTTTTTCAGTGACACTTTAATGCACATTAAAATAGGCAAATATGCATTGAAGCATACATGAAGATATGCCCTTACAGCCCAGCTGCCTTAAAATTCCCCCACCTTCCCTGCTTCAGCCTACCAAACCCTGGAGTTTGAACATAGTGTAATCCAAAGCACCTCTTTTGCAAGTGCTGTGGGTTTACAGTTCAGTCCTTCAGGGATGTGATACCTGAAGCAGACAGACAAACAGACTCTAAGTTTGGAAGTTCTTATAATCATTCTTTATTTTTAGCTAGTAAAAGGACTAGCTACCTAGTAAGAATAAATATTGAGAGGTATTTCCCTACTTTGGTTTCCTTAGCTTATTTGTCCATTCTTTGAGATTCATTCAGTGTTCTCAAAGGAGTCCCACCACTTTCCAGAGTGAGCTTTCTCTCTGAAATCATGGAACGTCTTTCTCTCCCTCACTCTCAGTTCCTCACCTTAGACATCTTGTACCTTTGTGTCTCTCCATGTTCTTTAACTTCTCTGGTTTCTTAGTTAACATCTGAGCCCTTTACTCTGCATGTGGGAAAATCTATTGCTCAAAGCCCCGTTCCTAAATTTCCCTAATTGGCCTGAATTCCTTAGGCTTCAGCTTCAGGTTGCCCTAAAATGCTCTTGTCTAAACAGGAGCCATCAAGGTTTATGACCTTGCCCCTCCTCTGGGACACACATGACACAGCCCTGATAGCTCCAAATATACCAAGGCAGGGCTGTTCAACTGACACCACATGGCTGTTGGTGTCTCTATTGCTCTGGCTGCAGCAGAGCTGAGGGCTTCAAGCTTCCCCTCACTCCTCCAGCTTCTGCTGCCTGACTCAGCCCAAAGGGTGAGAGGTCAGTGGCACAGCCTATGGTGCTTGTGTAGCACAGTGGCATGGGGAAGCTTATAGGGAAATGTGGAGTGCTGTGCTGTGCTGCATTCCATGTGTGTGTGGTGGGGAGATGCCTGCCCCTGTGCAGAGCAGCAAGATGCGATGCAATAGGGTGGGGGAGTTCCCACCTAGTAACTCATGATGGAGTGGGGTGTGGGAGTACTTGCCCATATGGTGTAGCAGGGTGGGGGAGTACAGTGGCATAACTAGGGCTGACAACTGGGACAACCATCACAGGCACAAACTTTGGGGAAGGCGAGGTGAAAAAACAAAGCTGCCAGCAACAACCATACAATCACAGTCATGTTCATGTGGCGTTGCAGAGTGGGAGAGCACCCACCCACATACACAGTGCAGCAGGTTAGGGGTTGCAGCCTGGGGGTGAAGGGCTATGTGGCCTGTGCAGACTGTGGGTTATGCGGTTCCCACAGTTCCTTAGAAATTGGACAGCCCTGCTGTGGCAGGATGCGACCTAGGGGTGCCGTGAACTCCCCTAGCGCCCCCTATCTACCGTGCCAGATCGGGTCTAATGCCCCCTCGATATCTCGCCTGCCACGTCTTTGATGTTAATATTGAAGGGAGGCTGCCTTTCTAACCCTCCTTGACACGATGCCTTAAGATGTCTCCTGGCTGTGCCTAGTTGCTCAGTGCCCCCACCTTATAGGCTGTGCATGGCTCCTACCACCCCTTATACCACTCCCCAAGCCTCTCAGGTGTACCAGATGTTGTTAAGTCTATTGTCTTCTCTTAGTGGCCCTCTCCCCGTACGCTCACCCTCTCTGGGGCTTTTACTTTCATGCCCCCTCTCCAGGGCCTCATATTCCTAGACACCCTCTCCAGGGCTTCGTATTCCTAGACGCCCTCTCCGGGGCTTAACCCACTGCGCTCACGCCCGCACTGGGGCCTTTGCTCAATAGGGTTCAGGTGGCCTCGGCCTTACCTGGCCCCCAGACCCCCTTTCCGGGTCCTACGCCCCACTGGGGCTTTGCTCAATAGGGCTCAGGCGGCCTCAGCCTTACCTGGCCCTCACTGCACTGAACCCCCTTGTCAGGGTTGGGGTCAGTGCACCTCCTAACGGCTGTTCCCCTCTATGGCACCAGACAGCTGTGCCCTCTATGGCACCAGGAACTCCCCCACACGCTACTGGGGAGCTCCCCTGAGGCCTCCTCCAACCCCTTATAGCCTCACCCAGTCCTCCGGTGTAACAACAACCAAAACCATAAGCCAATCAGCTGTAACACAAAAATAAGCCCTGGCTACAACGCAAACTCTAGCCCTCTGTCTAGTCATCATTTCCATCCCTGCCAGGGGTTCCTCTACCTGGTATCCTTGCCCATAAACTGCTCAGGCCATCAGGCTTCTCTGCCATGCCTACTCCCAGCAGAGCCCTCTCTTCTTCAGCTGCCAGAGGGGAACTGCCCTCATAGCCTCAGCCTAAGCTGTTTATATAGGCCAGGCCCTGCCCCCTTCTGGTCAGCTGACCTCTGTGGTTGCCCTGGCAACCCACACCTATCTTTCTTTAGGAGCAGGCACTTCAGTGCACTGCAACACCTGCATTAAAGTATTCAGTGAGTTGATAAGATCACTTAGAATCCCACAGACAGATTCCCAGATTATCATGCCTTTTTTCCCCAAGGGTTTTTTTTTTTTTTGGTCTCAAGATTAGCCTTCCTGGGATACTTATCAGTCTGCACATGCTCTTAAATTGGAGTGAGCTGGATTTAGCTTCTATAGGCCCCATCCCTCCAACTTTCAACAGATTCTGCAAGGATTAGTGGCTAATTAGAGCCAGCTGGCCCACATCCTAACTCTCATTTCCTGGGGATAATATACTACCTAAAGCTGCTTCTCTGACAAATGTGGTCCTTTGGCAGAGAGGAGATGCTCCTCTCACAGGGTGCAATATCTATGCTGCAATCTACAATATCATAGAGAGATACCTGAACAGGCTCAGAATGAACTAGCTCAGGTACTAATGGCTAAATGCAAAAATACAGCTTAGGTCTGTCTAATATATCCTAAGGGAAGCTCCATGCTACTACAGCTAGATTACTTCTAATTTTTCAGCTACTTCATTCTCAGCACTCTACTCTTCAGTGCAAATACATTCTCCCTGGGTGCATCTACACTAGACAGTACCTCACTGTAATGATGAGTTATGCCAATGTAGCTCATGGCTATGGTAATGTAGCATCAGCAGGTATGAACCATGATGCTGATGTTACTGTGCAGTAGAGTCAGAAATGACCTGTGCACCATCAGGACTGCACAATAAAGGCATTTACTGCAGTAACAACTGGGTGGTTGGGCACACATGTAGGCACGCCCCCTTTATCTCACAGTTCACTTTGTCTTACTTGGCTCAATAAACTTATGGTTCATCTCTGCTCAATCATATTGCATCATAGTTATTCCACACAGGTTGTTCTGGATTCACTGGGACCAGCAAGCACTGATATAGCTACTGCAATTCATCCCGTGCTATCCCAGAATATACATGCCTATTCCTCAGTGAATAAACTTATGGCTCTGTTACCTGTTGACCTGACTGCATTATAAGATAAGTCTTGAGGAGTCTTGATTTTACATGATTCTAAAGCCCTCTCAGCATTCCCCAGAAGGCATGCTCTTGAACATGCCATCTACCACTTCTGCTTGCACATACCAAACCTGGAAGGGCTGTGGGAGCCTTCTGAAATGCATTGGAAATGAAACTCTTGAGAGTGGCAATGAAGGGAGTCTCTGGAATGGCTTCACCTGTACCTTTTCAGATTTGAAGTGGATGGGTCAGATGTGCTTGAAGGCATCCTTTTCCTAGAACATAACAGGTATGATGTGGTCATGTCCAGAAAGAGCACCAGGAGGAGACACATCTTTGTTCAGGCCTGTCCTTAAAGCCCCGCCAAAATTTCCATAACAGCAGAGAGCACAGAGCATGAGAAACAAGAGGCTTTGTTGTGCGCTGTGCATAAATCAGCTTTGCCCATGGGCCCTACACACACACAAAAAGAATCCTATTGCACCTCAAACCAGGGCTATTACTGGGCATTAGGGCTGTGCGAAAAGGGCCTTATTCGATTTGGATTTGGCCTGAATCAGGGACAATGATTCAATTAGTTGATTCAGATCACTGGCCCCCTTTCAATTCGACTGAATCCAAATCTGAAGATTCATTGCTAATTTGGCAAATCAGCGATTCGGACAAAGGCACAGCTTTAAACATTTTTTTCTACATACCTTGAGGTAGCAGGTTCGGCTCATGAATGGTGTGGTGCTAGGGCAGATGGAGCATCCCACAGGAACATGGGGGACTCTCCAGTGTGCTTGGCAATGAACACAGAAGTGGACCAGAAGTACTTCCAATCCACTTTGGGGGTCTGCTGGGGTGCACACTGAGGGACACCCCCATGCCTCCCTCGTTCGGCGATCAGCCATGGGGGGACCCAGAAGGCACCAGTCACCAAACTGGGGGAGCATGGTGGGGGGGGGCCTACATACTTTGCTCTGGTCCACTTCCGGGTCTGCTGCTGAGCACACTGAGGAGCCTGCCCCCCATGCTTCTGTGGGATGCTACATCTGCCCCAGCACCACAGCGTTCAGAGCCCGTGCTGCCTGGAGGTATTTAGAAAAAATATTTAAAGCTGTATCTACATCTGAATTGCTGAATCTTTCCAAATTTCTCCAAGTCATTTCAGAGTGTTCCAAAACAATTCAGAGAGATTAATGGGTCCTCTAATTTGATTCAGATTCAGAGATATGGCCAGCGGATCAGGCCAAATTGAATCAGGGACTGAAGCTTCACACAGCCCTACTGGGCATGTCTACATATGCATTTGATCTGAGATTAGTTTACTTACAAGTAAACTACTTACAAGGAAATGCTCCCAGGCATGTGTCTATTAGGACTGTGCGAAGCTTCAGTAGCCAATTCAATTCAGAGGCGATTTGGCCTGGTTTGGCGACTGAATCTCCAAATCCAAATCAAATCAGGAGACCAATTAAAAGCTCCAAATCAAATCGGAAGCCTCTGAATCGATTCGGAAAGATTCAGCTGATTCAGAGATTCAGCCATAGACTAAAGAAGCAGCAGTCCTCACCATGTTGGACACAGCTGCCTCCAGCTGGTAAATCTGTTGGGATTGGGGGAAGGAAGGGACATAGAGAAGGGAGGGATTGGAGCTGGGGATGGTACAAGCTGCTCAGCTGGGGTGGGGCACAGGACTCAGGGACGGGGGCAGAGAGGGGCGCAGAATGTGGATGTGGCAGTGCTTGGAGTGGGGGCTATGCCCTGCTGCCACTTGCTCAGCTGGGGGTGGGGGATGGAATGCAGGCATGGCTTGCTTTGGGCAGAAGTGGACAAGTGGCAGCAGGGCATAGCCTCCACTCCCAATGGTGCCATGTCTGCATTCTGCATACTGTGCCCCCCCACAGCCGCTGAGCAAGTGGTGGCAGCACCCTCTCCTCTGTACTGGCTGGCAAGTAGCAGCAGCACCCACCCCCCTGCACCCTTTCCATGATGGCTGGGCAAACAGCATCAGGGCAGAGCCCCCACAGTGCTGGGAGCGGGGGCTCTGCCCTGCCGCCACTTGCCCAGCTGGGGCAGGGGCGAATGGGATGCGGGCATGGCAGTGCTGGGAGTGGGGGCTATGCCCTGCTGCCGCTTGCCCCCTCTCGCCTGGAGCGAGCCATCCCTGCATCCTGCCCCCGCCAGCTGGGCAATTGGCAGCAGTGCCCTCCCCCTCGCCCCAGCTGGGCAAGCGGCAGCAGGGCATAGCCCCCACTCCCAGCACAGGCCTCCATCCCCGAGTCCCATGCCTCCTGTCCCAGCTGTGCAGCTTGTCCCAGCCTCAATCCCTCCCACCCCCATGCCGCTTCCCTCCCATGTCCCCCAGCCACAACAGCCGGACAGATGTGTCCAGTGTGGTGAGGGTTGCTGCCTGTTGAGTCTATGGCCAAATCTCTGAAGTGGTGCTGAATCTTCAGATCTGATTCAGCTGAATCAAATCAGGACAGTGATTCAAATCTCTGAATCAAATCACTGTCCCTCCAAACTGGCTGAATATGAAGCAAATACTTGTTGCTTAGTGTCAACACATGCAAGGACTTGGCAGCAGACTTGTTGCTCTTAGCACCAAACAGGTGTCACTTCCTGCAGCCTTGCAATGGACCCCTGCTATCAGCAGGGAGAGCTCCAGGCTCTGGTTGCAGCTAACAACAGACAGCAGCCCTCTTGAAAAGGCAGCCCCACTCTCTGCTCCCTGCCCAGCCACTTCCCTTCCAGGAGTAGCATGTACAGCACAGGGGCAGAATGCAGTAGCTCTCTCCTCACTGTTTCAGCCTCCCCACGCTACAGCTGCTCTAGCCCCTGCCCCTGGAAATGATGACCAGCACCCTGGACTCCTGCTGGCTACTGTGCTGGCCCACCATATCAACCACCGGCTGGCCCATGGCTGTCTGGGCCCTCCCAACTCCCCCCCACACAGAGACAATCTGCCTAACCACAGAGGGCCATCCCAGGGCCACTGCCACTACACAGTTGCCACCTGGACCTCATTTGGGTGGCCGGACCCCGGCATGGATATTAATGACATGCTGCTGCACACCACTGCCAGGGCCACCCTCACCCTCCTAGGCCTCCAGCTTTGCCACCTCTGGGCTTGCCAGGCCAGCCAGGACTGATGGCTGAACATCATCAAACAGATCTGGGATGATGAGCAGGGGCTAGAGGCATTCCAGATGACCCAGGCCACCTTCTGGGACCTCCTGGAACAGCTCTGGCCAAACCTGGAGAGGCAGGACATTAGTATACAGCCTTCCCTCACTGTAGACACCTGGCTGGCCCTTGCCCTGCTCAAACTGGCCACACTTGCCTCTGCTTTGTGGGCCATCTCTTTGGGGTGGGTAAGGCCACTGCTAGGGATGCCATCCTGGAGGTGTGCGGCACCTTCCAGAACATGCTGAGGCACATGGTGCTCTGTATGCATGACCTGCTGGCGTTGGTGGCAGGGTTCTGTGCCCTGGAATTCCCCCAGTGCATCAGGGCCCTGGACAGGACCCACATCCCCATTACCTACATGCCCATTATGATCACCCCTAGTACAGCTGAGGGGCTTTCATTCTATGGTGCTCCAGGCTGTCATGAACCACTGTGGTACCTGCATGCACATGAGTGCCAGCTGGGTGGGCACAGCCCACAATGTCCCATAACTCCACCCTGGCAGCCCTGGTCCAGAGCAGCTGCTTCACGCTGGGTGTCAGACCTGCAGCTGGGTGCCATGGTGGTCCTGCCCCCCCTCATCAGGGACCCTGCCTACCCGCTCCTGCCCTGGCTCATGCAGCCCTACACTGGTGAGCTGGATCCCCATCAGGCCCACTTCAACTGATACCTGAGCCAGACCCACAACCTGGTGAAGTGCACCTTTAGCCACCTCAAAGGACACTGATGCAACCCTCACCACCTGCCTCAGATGTGCAGAGGCCAACCTCCCCTGGGTCATTGTCATAATCTGCATGCTGCATAACATCTGTGAGGCCTAGGGAGAGATCTTCTGTGATCCCTGGGTGGAGGAGATATGACAGGAGGACACCTAGCAGGAGGAGCACCACCTGTGGCATCAGTGACAGTGGGAGCCCTCCCCCCCATGCTGAGGCCTAAGGAGAGATGCACACCTGTTTCCAGAGGCCAGGACACTGGGTGCTGCAGTTCCTCCTGCACACTCCGGTGTAGCCCACCTGGACTGCTGCCCACCAACCTCCACCCCTGCACACCTCCAGCACCATGCTCACTGCAGACACATCTCAGAAGAACAAGTTTTTATTCCCCTTACATCAAACAGCCCCCCCCCCAACAAGCAGATCCCCCTCCATCCCTCCTGCAACAATAGAGCCCCTTCACCATCCATCCTACCCACCAACAATAAAACACCCTCTTACCTGTGCAAACTATTTACAACAATGTGCTTTATGGACTATCCTGGGGTGGGGGGACACAGGGTGGGGGGGCACCTAGGGGGAAAGATTGGGGACAGGTGGCCAGTACCCCAACCTCTGGCAATTCCCCTGCAGGTGTTGTTACCTCTCAGCTCCGTGTTCTTGGGGAACCCTGGCA
>NW_017728993.1:43988896-43989179 GCF_001723915.1 Gavialis gangeticus | reverse complement strand
CTCCTTGCATTTGTCACCTGTCTTGCTCAGGTGGTGTCTCGTCTTCCTGTGGCCCCCTCCCCTGGCAAGGCTAGTTTAAAGCTCACTGTACGAGATTTGGGGGTGGACTCGATTAGGGGGCTGGACTCAATGATCTTCCAAGGTTCCCTCGAGCCCTAACGTCTATGAAATCAGCCAACCTGGAAGAGAAGACTGCCTTTAGGAGAGAAGTGAAGCCCATCCCACCCCAGCAAGTCCCCTGCCTGAAAGCATGGGTCATTATCTAGGAACCCAAGGCCTGCCT
>NW_017728993.1:43988087-43988668 GCF_001723915.1 Gavialis gangeticus | reverse complement strand
CTTCATAATGCGGTTAGGGTTGCCCCTGGCCGCGTCATTCATCCCCATGTGGATGACAACCATGGGGTACTGGTCTGCAGGTCAGATGTAGGCCGGGATCCTCTCCGTGATGTCTCTAACCTGAGCCCCAGGCATGAAGCAGACCTCTCGCATCATGGGGTCAGGCCGGCAGATGGGACCTTCCAGTCCTCGTAGGATGGAGTCTCTGATGACAAGGACCCAGCATTTCTTCCTGCTGATGTTCGCTCTCTGCCCATTCTTTGTCATGTGTGGAGTGGCATCATCCCTGCCAGAGCCAATTTCTCTGTCTTTCTCCATCACAGCTGCCAAGGTGTTGAACCTGTTCCCCAGGTGAACCTGGGGAGCTTCCACCACTCTAGGCCTAGCAGCTCTGGATCTTAATTGACTAAAAGACAATGTCCAAAGCCTTCAGAACAGGGAAGCAAGCCAGCACAGAGTCTGGGACTGGAGCCAGAGCTACGGGGGAGTTGAAAAGGTAGATGGGGAGGGGGAAAAATGGGACTAAGGGAAGTGTGGGTGTTAAAGAGGGGCTCTGGGTGTGGGGAGCCAGAGGATGGCTC
>NW_017728993.1:43979223-43987872 GCF_001723915.1 Gavialis gangeticus | reverse complement strand
TGTTGCAACATGGGATGCCCAGGCAGAGGACAGAAGATGGAGGCTTGACATATAAAATGGAAACTTGACATGACTTTGGTTAACTTACAAACACAGGCCTATACTGTACAATATTGATATGAAACAATAAAAATCAATACAAAAATGATAATAGTACAATATACAACAGTAAAAATTAATACAAACCTAAAAATTATACAATATAAAACAGTGGATATCCAAAACCAAAAACTTGCTACCAAAATAAAAATGTTTAAGGCTTGTCCTAAGTTTGAGCTCACTTATACTTATCTATAGGGAATAGAGAGGGAGAGAAAAAGTCAGAAATGGTTGGGGAAGGGGAGGGAATGCAATTAAAAAAAAAAAGGAAGAAACTGGGGGTTTTGCTACACAGTTACCCTGAGCCCCCGTCCTGGCTGCCGACTGTGGCCTCTTCCCTGCATGCAGCTGCAGGACCTGCAGAGCCATGAGAAATAAACTATTTGTGAGAGTTTGCAACATTTCTCAGATAGGATGCCCTGTATCAAGGGCCGTGTGCTGCGCGGCCTCAGATCGGGGGTCAGGCATGCATGGGTACCTAGGGACCATGGTAAGTTGACTGGGCAGGCCCAGGACCAGCTGGCCACTGCCTGAGACCCTGCTATACCCACTCACTCTTCAGGGGCAGGCAGGCCATTGGATGCTGGCCACAGGCAACCTATCTCCCCTGCCCTGTTCTCAGACTGGGATAAGCTAGGCTCATGGCAGCACCTACTGCTGTGGCTCCAGATCCCATTGCCCTCTGCCCCCTGTAGGTCAGCAGCTCTCCTGTGATGCCACTCAGCCCACAGCACCTGGGCTCGGGGGGGTGGGGCTCACAGATGACTGGAATAAGGAGCTGGCCATGCCCCTGACCTCCCCACAAGGGGTTTCTCCGGGGAGGTGCTCTGGGGCCTACCCCTCTATGCCAGTGCTGTACATCAAGTGTGCCCCGCTGCATGTGTCCAAGTTTTGCTTTGTCTTCCACCTCCTTGCATGCTGTGGGGGTGAGTCTCGGGCCAGGGGAGCATGTCCAGCCCAGGTGGGGAGAGGGACAGCGGCTGGAGGTATGAGCAGAGGCCAGAGGCTTGGGCAGGAGCTGGGACCAGAGCCAGGGTTGGGAGGGACCTCTCCCCAGTGTGGGGCTTACCATGCGGCTGGGGCTGGTAGGGCTGGTAACTCCACTCAGTCCCTGCTGGTGGTGACAGGGTGCAGCTTTAGGCAGTGTCTTGAAATGGTGGGGTGTAGCAGGTTGCTATCCAGTCAGGCTCCCCCCACAGTGGGGAGCTGGTGCTGCTGGCAGCTGGCAGTGACATGGTTGATTATGCCTTGTGGCTGGGGCTGAGGCTGCAGAGCTCTTTCAGCAGGTGCTGGCCTGGGTTCCTTGAGCTGTTGATGGGGGCTGTGGCCAGCAAGTTCAGCGAGACAGGCTGCTGTGGGCCTGAGAGCCCCTCCCCTGGTAACATGTGACTACAGATACTAGAGGTGGGAGCTCAGGCAGGCCACCTGTGATGCTGTACACAGCATGGCTGCGGCTTGGGTCCTGGGGAGTGAGGATCATTGTTAGTTGCCACTTAAAGGGCATGAACTTGCAGACTCACCCTGACTGACAATTATTGTCGGTGAAGGTCTCCCACTGTGCCCCCAAGGCCTTGACCTTTATGCAGCACTGCCACGCTGACCAATCTTGCCCTCACTGCTGCATCCAGCCTGATAACACCTCATACACAGGGACCTTGGAGTGTCAACCCTATGCAAACTGGCGCTGCACCACTGCCTCACCTCACAGTACCACAAGGTCTTTTCCTGCAACCAGTTGGGAACTGCAGGTGGTAGGTATGGGCACCAGTGAGGATGAAGGCATCAGGGCTCCTGTGCCAGCTCTCTGGGCCTCCATACAGCTGTCCCTGTGCTACCAGGCCTGGGAAGTTGTCTGCAGTGGTTTGGAAGTGGGAGCCACATGGTAAGGCAATGCCCCACAGCACTTGCAGATTCCAGGCAGGCTGCTGGGGATGAGCTGCAGGCAGCTGGAGTGGGCCTTGGTGGCCAGGAGCTCCCTGCAGCTGGGACTGGGTGCTGACAGGCCTGGCACGAGCTTGCAGCACCCTGCAGGCTTGGAAAGTGTGGGCCTGGCAGCTGCACGGTGCCAGGCAGCAGGACCAGGGTGTAGGCTGGCACAGCTGCTCTGAGGCCTGCCCAGGGGAATACAGGGATCTGGAGTGGCCTTATACTACCTGCATGTGCCCTAGGGCTCAAAATACCTGTAGGCTATTAAGGTCCTGAGGCTGGGGCTGCCATAGTCTCCCAGCCCAGATCTGCTCCTGGTTGATGTCTACACATGCGTTATTGAGCAGTAACTACTTGCAAATAGTGTCATTTACTGTGCAGTAAGTGTGCACGTATGTAGACATACATGCTTACTGTGCAGTAAACTATGCTACTGTGCAGTAAAGCACCTTGTGTAAATGCGCCTACTGAGTAATAGTTTGCAGGCTCTAGTTGTTGCTTCTGTAGTGGTTTTAGTCAATCAATAAACTCTTCTTTCTCAGTTTTCTGGGCTTGTGCTGCCTTGCCAGCTTTGGTGCCAAAAAAGTGAGATTGAGATTTTTTTTTTAATGACTTTTGTCCTAAGTGCTCAGGTGACAAAAAAATCAAGAGATTATCAGGCATATTTCAGAGAAGATGCCTTTAGATTTGTTATGGGAGCATTTGGTTTTTAAACAGTATCTGGCTCCATCCCTCAATAAACTCCCTCCTGTCATCCTCCCAGGAATATACTGCTTGTAACTCATGCACGCACAGACGTTTGCAGCTACATCTGGAATGTAGCCAGGGTTCTGTTTTGAATGCCATTTAGGGCTTTGTCAGTTTAGTTGGCTTGGAGTTCTCTTGCTGCTCTCACAGCTCTGCAGTTCAGTAGCATAGGTTTTGATTCCACTCTGATGAATCTCACCTGGGAACTCAGAACAGTTTGTGTATCAGCATTCAGGTTTCTCAAATAGTTCTTTGCAGTTCTGCTCATAGACTTTTCTTGGCCTGACTACTGTTTCCTTGTTTCTATCTTACTTTCATCAGCTGCACATACGCTGAAGAATGGCACCATTGTACCTTGTGCTGGTGTGACTGGGCCAGTACTAGCCAGTGATGAATATGTTTTGCAACCTTTCTACAAGGAGCAAATGCCATTCTGTTCATATTGTTAGGGATGGAGAGTCTGTCTTTAGTGTTCAAGAAACTGTTTAGGGTGCTCTTTTTAATTGCTTAATATATTATTATTAAAACGGCTATGACAATAGAACTCTACAACTAAAAGCATGATTTAATAACTCAGACTTATTTTGAGATAGAAGCTACAAATGTAAAGTATTCTGAAAACGCAGACAGTGGGGTTAATGTCTTTTGGGGGTCTAGCATCAGCACAGCTCTAACATTGTGGCAGGAATACAAAACATTATGTCATGGCCACAAACAGCTAGAGGAGACATGCAGTGAAGTAAAAAGTGGCTTTCATAAGTCAAGCTTACTCCACTTGGAAGGCACTCTTGGTACCAGTGCGGTGTACATGTATTAGAGTTTGTACCGGTATACCTACATCAGTAGCTAATATCCCAAAGAAAATTACCCCAGAATTTAGCCCAGAATTAGCCCAAGTACCTAGAGATAAAAGTAAAACTATTTACCTGTGTTACCCTGTTTGGGGACATAATTAATACAGTCTGGGCATATCTACACATCACTGTATGGCGATGTTGCTATGGCACAGTGCAGTATGGGCAGTTATTGAACTG
Organism: Gavialis gangeticus; assembly: GCF_001723915.1. NCBI lineage: Eukaryota > Metazoa > Chordata > Crocodylia > Gavialidae > Gavialis > Gavialis gangeticus. The sequence continues at coordinate 43,984,066 of NW_017728993.1, read as the reverse complement.
TGCTCATGGTGCATGGTTAGATTTTGCCACTATCCACCATAGCAGCACACTATACTGGGGGAATATATTGCCGTAGTGCACCATATGGTGATGTAGCACGTTGCTATGTCACCATAGGGCGACATGTAGATGTTCCCTCTATGTCCCAAAAGCAACATCATACGTACATCACCAAACAGTGACTCTTGGTTGTTATTCAGTAGTGATATTAATAGTTCAATTGCTTAGTTTATTGAGGGAAAAACCATGAAGTCCTTCCTTTCCTTTTAGATAACTTTGCCAGTAAGTAAAGGAATAAAAATGCACTGAGGATAAAATGATAGGCTTTAAAGTGTGATTTTAGTTTAAGAAGTGCTGTAAAACAAGAGTTCCATGTTTATTATCCTTCATTGATTTCTATATTGAATGTGTTCATTTTAAAAGTAAAACCAGGCTTGAATACTCAGGTTGGACTAATAGAGACTCTCTGAGTTTCTTTCCATCTGGCAACTCATCATCTTTCATAAAGGCTCTGTAGATTTAGTTATGTACTCAGTGACACCAGTGATGCCCCACCTCCTTCCTTATTTTGAATACAGAGAGTTGCTAAGGCTGTGGGCTGTTTGGAAATAGACCAGCAGAGACCTTCCATTAAGATGCACTAGGTATTTTTAGAGAAATAACCTCAGGTGCCTTCCACTTCAGGAGAGAGGATGGATTTGTCAGATATTCAGGACTCTAATCACAGTTGCTCAACCCCCAGTCTATGGGCCAGATTCAGCCCCTGGCATAAGGTCTTCCAGCCTATGGGGCTCCATGGTTTCAAAATTTTGGCAGCAGGGAAATGGTGGTACTTCTTTTCTGCTGCCAAATTTCTGGACCTTTGGGAAACCCAAGGCCCTGCATGGTAGATTGGGTGCATATAGCATGGGGCCTGATCCCAACATGGGGCCTGATCCCAACATGGGGCCTGAGAGGGGCAGTGATGGGCTCCAGAGCCCAATCCTGGTGCATAGGGCTGGGGGGCAAGATCCTATCCAGATATATGGGGTTCAACAGAGGTAGCGCGGGGCCTGATTCTGTCATGCAGGCTCCATCTGGCCTGGGAACACACACTGTGCCACTCTGCAGGCCTGCAGGGCCAAAAGGTTGAGCACTGGTTACTTAAACCATTTAGAGTTTAATAGCTCACATCAAAATGTTGAACTTTATGGTCCATGTGCAAAGTCAGGACCCATAGAACAGGAATGATCTAGAACCTGAGCCAGATTCCACTGAAGGCAATGGAAGGACTCTTATGAATTCAATACAAATTAGATTTCACCTCTCCTGAATGACGATGACTTATCTGACCTGGGAGACGTCCAACAAGTAAGCTTGAACACACTTTCATCCACTGCTGTTGAGCTGCAACTGAGCACTACTTTATGAAGGAAATAATGTTTCCAAATGCCTTGCCTGCTGCTTGGAGGATATGAGCCAACTGACATCTTTTTTCTCCAATAGTAAACAGAGATGCTTCTCTGAAACAGAGTTTTGAGATAACAGTAGAAAAAGTGGCACATAATGATATGAAGATGGGGTCTGGAATAACACCAACCGATTACAGTGAAAAGTCTTTAAAAGACTTAAGTTTCCAAACTGCTTCAAATTTTGTGAGCTCTCAAGTAACTTCCTTTCTGGACTAGATTAAGGCAGTGTACACCGGGAAACAGCCCCCTCCCACCACCACCCCCGGCCCTTCTTTCCTTTTGAAAGATCAGAGAGCTGGGAGAAGTGGCACAGTGTTTCTTTTCACTTTTAGAAGTGGTGGTAAAGGCCACTTTCTTCTCAAGGACAGAAAAAAAAAACCGTTGTTACTTGCCCCAAAAGAAAAAGGGGGAAGGTCACTCCTCTGAGCTTTACTATTTCATGCCCTCTGCTGGTTCAGGCATGTAACACAGCATTGGTTATGCTCAGGTCACATTTTCAAATTGTCCTCACTAAGCATGAGGGCTAAACACTTCTGTATTTTTTTTCTAAATGAAAGCTGAGGTTCTGACAACATGAAAGCTATTTCCTCATTCTTAATCCAGACCATCTTCTGTTTATTCATTACTAAAAGCTTTGTGGGATTGTGCTTCTGTAGACTGAAAGAATCAGAAAAAAGAAAATCTCTAATAATATGGTAATTCCTTAATAACTTGTTTAAGAATTCCACAGGATTGATGCTAATTTTAAGCTAAAGAAGTATCATCTAGATATGAATTCAGTTCGATAATTAGGTTGCTTTCATTTCAGAATATTAATAGTATTCTCAGTTTCTCATTTTATGCATTTTGGGCCAGATCATAAACCCTTTATGCATATGTAAGTCCTGTTGACTGCAGTGAGAAGGAAAGGTTACTTACTAGGTCACAGATGTTCTTTAAGAGCCAGCTCCTTATGATTACCTATGTGAAAGATTTGATGATTTGGCCATAGACACAGCTTTATAAGTTTTTTCTATGTACCTTGAGGTACCAGGTATGGCTCGTGAATACTGAGATGGTGGGGTGGATGGAGTGTCCCATGGGAGTGTGGTGGTGGGGGGGTCTCTCCACCACACTCGGCGGTGGACCCAGAAGTGGACCAGAAGTACTTCCGGTCCACTTCTGGGTCTGCTGTGGAGCACACAGGGGACCCCCTCCCGCCCACCCGGCTTGGCAACTGTTGCCTCCTAGGTCTGGAGGGGCATCTGGGGTCCCCCCCGTGACCAACTGCCAAACCAGGAGGGTGTGGCGGGTTCCCCCATGCACTTGGCAGCGGATCCGGAAGTGGATTGGAAGTACTTCTGGTCCACTTCCGGGTTCATCACTGAGCATGCAAGGGACTCCCCCCCACACTCCCATGGGATGCTCCATCCACCCCACCATCTCAGCATACATGAGCCATGCCTAGTACCTCGAGGTATGTAGAAAAAACATATAAAGCTGTGTCTATGGCTGAATTGCTGATTCTCCAAATCAGAATTGAATCTTCAGATTCAGCTGAATCCAAATCAGCAAATCAAATCACTGTCCCCTGAATCAGGCCAAATCTGAATCTGAACTGAATACTGCCTGCTTTGCACACCCCTAGTCATTATTTGGGTAGTCAAAGACCCTCCTCTTAAGCAAGGGAAGAAAAGGTTTAAGTGTAAATAGCTGCCAGAGAGGCACCTGGAAGCAAAGCAACTACTGACTTAGGCACCAGAGACTTAGTATATCCTATAAGTCATAATGGGTGTTAACAGGAAAAAGCATCCCCAGTCACAGGACAAGGAGAGCCTGCTAAATATTAGTGCCAAAGCCAGTGTCAGCATGTGCTTTGTGGGCCCAGACAGAGGAAAAAACAAGGAAACCAGCAATTTTATATTGGCTAAAGGCTTGAGGGTAGACCCCTGTAATGGACCTGCATTCTGAGCTGCCCTTCTGAGCAAGTCAAAGGTGTAAAAACTGCACATTACATACATACTGACCACATCTACATGAGACACTGACTATGCAATAGTTTGTTACTACTGCACAGTAGCGTTGCATGGCAGGAAGTGTGGCATGATGCTATTCCACAGTACTAATGAGCTACTATGCAGTCAGCATCATGAAAAAGCCATTTGGCGATGCTGCTACAGTACAGTAACTCCAATTACTGTACAGTCATTTAGTACTTGTTTATTAGGAGTGTGCAAAATGGGCTGTATTTGATTCAGATTTGGATTTGGCATGAATTGGGGACACAGCTTTAAATATTTTTTCTACATACCTTGAGGTACCAGCTGTGGCTTCTGAATGCTGTGATGCTGGGGCATGTGGAACGTCCCACAGGAGCATGGGGGCCCCCCCAAGTACTCAGCGGTGAACCCAGTCTACTTCTGGGTCCAACGTCGAGCATGCAGGGGGCCCCCCCACCACCGTGGCTCAGTGATCACCTGCAGGGGGACCCCGGGTACCCCCCCAAACCCAGGAGGCACTAACCACTGAGCCAGGTGGGCATGGGGGGGGCTCCCAGTGCGCTCCCTGGTGAACCCAGAAGTGGACCAGAAGTGCTTCTTGTCCACTTCTGGGTCTGCTGCTGAGCATGCTGGGGACCCTCCCCATGCTCCTGTGGGATCCACTCCAGCACCTCAGCATTCACAAGCTGCCTGGTACCTTGAGGTATGTAGAAAAAACATTTAAAGCTGTGTCTATTAGGCCTGTGCAATGTAGCTCGCATTCACTTCGGCTTCGGATTTGGCCAATTTGGGGGACTGGATTCGAGTCGGTGACTCGAATCACTGTCCCAAATCGATTTGGCCAAATCTGACTCACAGATTTGGCTCCTGCTGAATCACCCAACCCAGGCCCATCTCCTGCCCCTGCCCACTCTCCCAGCCTGGCAATGGCTGCCCCGCCCACCCCAGCTCTGGCACTTGGGAAAAAAAGCCCTGACTCAGCGGGTGCTGCCAGGCAGGGGGCAATCCCCACTGTCCCCCACTGCCCAATGCTGCATGGCGGGCTCTACATGAACCCCCTGACCCCTTCTGTCCCATCCCCCATCTTTGCTGCCCCATCTGCCCCAGTTCTGGCCCTTGAAGAAAAAAAAATGAGGAAAAATCCCTAGACTCATGATTCTTGCTGAGCAGGGGGTGATCCATACTGGCCCCTGCTGCTCTGCACCATGTGGGGGGCTCTGCACAAGCCGCCCAAAGCCCCAAAGCCACTGCATGAGTGGTGAGTCCCAGGGGGATTTTTCCTCAGGTTTTTTTTTTCTTAAAGGGCTGGAGCTCTGGGGGAGGGGGGGCAGCCGGGATCTCCCCCCTGCCCAACAGCACCCATGAGTGGGGTGTTCTTTTTTTTAAGTACCAGGAGCTGGGGTGGGCAGGAAA
>NW_017728993.1:43977918-43978719 GCF_001723915.1 Gavialis gangeticus | reverse complement strand
TTTGGCCACTGAATCAGGCTGAATCTCCACCAAATCAAATTAGGGACCAAAGCTTTGCACAGCCCTGTTGTTTATACAAGTAGTAAATGACTGTGCAGTAATGACCATGAAGTCTGCATCTCATGTAGATGCAGCCGCTCTGCCTGTCTACACATGCATTTTAATGTACACTAGCCTATTTTACCATGCATTACAATGGCATATAAAAACTGTGCTAATCTGCTAATGTACAATAAAATAGGCAACTGTGCATGAAGCATCATCTAAAAAGTGTGCTCTTGCACTACTATACATTAGCTCAGACTAATGCTCATTAATTTAGTACCTCATATTGGAGGTATACTAAATTTAATGCACATTAGTAAAAGCACATTAATACAAGTGTGGACACACCCCCTGTGCAGGACAGTGCAAGTCACTGTGGCAGAGTAGCAGCAGCAAATGTACATACCCAGTTCTAGGGTAGAAGCAGGACAGGATGGGTGCTTCTTTAGTCAAGTTGATTCCCAGCATATTCCTAGAGCCAATAAAGATACAAGTGGGAGTAAAAGCTAAATCTAAAGCAAGGTATAACCTAAGATATGAAGGTGCTCTTTCTGGTGGTAGCAAGTAGTTGAGGCTATGGTAAAAGTCTACTTCTGTACATAGAAAGTAAGATCCCACATGAGGGTACTTAAACACTCCCCAGTGGATACAGCTTGAAAGAAGATTCTGATGTCCTCTGCCAGAAGTCATAGAATCATGGAAAATTAGGGCTGAAAAGGACCTCAGGAGGTCATCTAGTCTAACCCCCTACTCCAG
>NW_017728993.1:43969538-43972918 GCF_001723915.1 Gavialis gangeticus | reverse complement strand
TTGAAAGAAGATTCTGATGTCCTCTGCCAGAAGTCATAGAATCATGGAAAATTAGGGCTGAAAAGGACCTCAGGAGGTCATCTAGTCTAACCCCCTACTCCAGGCAGGACCATCCCCAACTAGATCATCCCAGCCAAGGCTTTGTCTAGCTGGGTCTTAAAAACCTCCAAGGATGGAGATTCCACAACCTATCTGGGTAACCCTTTCCCACAGAAGTCCCCAAAGAAGTACTTTTATGGGACAGCCATTTAGTTTTAGGCTTTATGGAATTTTTAATTCAAATACTCATCTCCAGTAAACTTATCTTCCACTGTGTCTATAGAGCTTTATTTAAGAAAATACTGACTAAACACATTAAAAACTCCATGCACTGTACATTTAGTTCAGTTCTCTTGTGCATGAAATGGGCAGTTGTACAGCACTATTTGAATTATGAAGAACTTCTATTGTGATTAATGACTGATATAAAAGAAACATTAGCTTTAGAAAATCTTTTGAGAAAATAATTTACCCTTGCAGAAAACTGCTTTGGCATCAAGAGTGCCCTAAGTTAGTTAATGTTTATACATTGCTTTGAAAACGTAAAGTGCTAAATACTATAGATGGTCAAGTAATGCAATAATGCAGAAATATTTCCATGAATATGCATTCTAATTTAAATGAATTTGCTTCAGCCATGCCACCAGCAGAATGAGTTTGGGCTCTTTATTGACTGCATTTGTAAGAACTGACGTGAGCTAATATCATCTTCCCTCTTTTATGCATCAAGAACCAAATCCTGCCATTCACAGTCAAAGCTTACATCCACATTATTAAGAGTTTTCCCTGAGTAAGGGCTACAGGGTTGGCATCAAAAGAGGTGTACTTGCTGCACTCTTTTTATGAAAAGAACATCTGACATGTAGCTTTGTCTGGGTAAGGTTCACCGAATTCATGCTTCAGAGGTAGTTTGAATTTGAGCAAAATGATGTCCCCATTTTTATTCTATAACTTTATGCACCTTATATAATTTAAAAACACCTCATTGGACTTTCAGAGTATTCAGTACTTCACAAGATTGGGCTTACAAGGTCTAAACTCTACCAGTATAAGACTTCTATGTGAAAATTATCCAATCCTGTTACTGTTCATAGATTAATACTTATTATTTACCTATTTAGGTAACCTCAGCTTATTTTAATCATGAAGCACATAATGGTAAATGCTTGTCTTTCACTACCGAGTCTTTCATCCCTTTCCAGTGACTTAAGGAATAGTAAATCACAATTTAGATTAGAAGGAAGATAAGTCAGAAGTTAGTGTTATATGTAAAGTAGGGAAGGACAGTGCTCTCTTATTGTAAAGTTAGATCCTTCTGGAGACTACTTTATTAATTTTATGGTGTTCTATTAAGATCTCATCAAAAAGCAGGATTGTGGTAGGTTGGACTGCTGAACTTAAGCTATTCACATTTAATCTTTTCATCCTACATAACATACGTAAAAGATGTGGGCAAGAAAAAAAAAGGCTAAACAATCAAAAGCTTTATAATAATTTGTCTTAAGCAAGGTTTCTGTGTAATGCTTCAGCCACTCAGCAGCCCAGAGTTAATTTAAAAAACACTAGACATGCATTATGTGACAAAAGAGAAAAACTCAGCAAGCTTTTAGCCTGGGAGATTAAGAATGAGAAAGGCCTGCAGACAGATATTTTCAATTAACACCCTGTATGTTTCCACAGCCCATGACCTGTCTAAAATTAATATCTTTTCTGCACACTGCACCAATTTATAGGAATCAATCCTGAGTATGAGGAAGGATAGAATGAATAACTTCTTTTCTTTACCTTGGCACCAGCTGTAAATATCACAAAGCAAAAATTCACTGAAGAAAATTATAATGAATCAAGTATTTCTTCCTTGCACATGATAATAATCTAGGTGCCTATGAATTTGCTGCTTGGTTTTGTTACGGGCTTTTTTTTTTTTTTTTTTTACAGTTGTTTCTCTGAACCTAAGACTCCATACCACTGTGGCTGATTATTCTTTTCGGGTGGCTTTCTTCCCTAAAGTCCTGAGACTTAATTCCTGTTATAGTACTCTCACTACCCTGAGGAGAGCAGATCTGATTGACCAATAGCTCTGCTCAATTCTGATTATAATTGCACAGACACCTGCATTGAGCTTAAACCCCCTACTTCCACATCTCATGCACAGCAATTTGAGAGAGTTATTAAAATAGGCTCTCCTCTGATAATCTCTGTAGACTTTTTAATCTTAGATTCTGTGTTTTTATACCCAAACCTTGTTCCTCATAGTCTTTGTCGACTGGGATGGGGGCTGGGGCAGAGGAGGAACATTAATTGAATTGAGTAGGAGGTTGATTTGGTAGAGTCCATTGGACCTAAGCAAAAGTATATCTCCAATATTGAAAAGCACTTACGTTGTATTCAAACAAAATAAACCCATTTTTAAACTGCTCACCTCCAGGGGAAGAATGGAAATTACTTTTACTTGCTCTCTCTCTTTCTTCACTAGTGTTTCTATTACCAGGCTCCTTAGAAAACACAACAGGCCACTGGAAGGGGACAACAATGTATTTGACATGTAGGGAATGGGGCATATTTTGTTTCATGCAAATATGATTCTGAATATGTAAATATAAGGGCCCTCTGCTAAACAATGATGGAACCTCTGTTAGACAATGGTGCAAGGGAAGGGGAATATAGCCTGGAGCTGGAAAGTCCACACACTGAGGGGAGGGCTGCACTCCCCACCTGGAGTGCTACTGTTCATGAACTGAGTATATCAGCAAGATGAGAGGGCTCAAGGGAGGGCTGAGGAAGGGGTGACATTCTAGCACAGATCCAGCTGCTGTCTTTCATCTTTTTTGTATTGTCCCATTACAGGTCATTTAGCACATACAAAGAACACACGCAGTGGCAAGAGAATGGGTCTTAGTAGACCTTCATATAGATGCATGGGAACAATGCTAACATGGACATTATCATATTAGGACTGTGAAATTTGTCATCACACTGTTGGTACGATGCAAAGGTAGATGTTGCACAGAAGAGCAGACTTTTATGAGCAAAGTGGAGGAAGTAGAAAGCATGCCCCCTGCCCCTGCATGCAACTGAGGACTGTGAACCCTGAGCTACAACCATGGTTATGATGCACAGGCCAGGCCAGAGAGGTGGCAATGTGAGGAATGGCTGGTAGCTGCTTCTCTGCCACTGCTGCTGTCTTCAGCTGATACTAGTGGTGGCATCAGCTGGAGACCACCTTTCTGCTGTGGGAATGGAGGAAGCAAAGGAACATCCCCCCAGCTTCCTTTGTCCCTTGGCTGGCTGAAGAGTGTTCCTTTGTAGCTATAGCCTCCAGCAGTGATTTTTCTTGTGGG
>NW_017728993.1:43968937-43969260 GCF_001723915.1 Gavialis gangeticus | reverse complement strand
GGGGGGGGGGGGGAGGGGAAGGAGGCATGGAGTGGGATGTAGAACTACAAATGCACATCTGTCCAGAGCCTGAGAAAAGCAGATCAGTGATTGGAAACCTCTTTAGAATTAGGAGTGTCTGGTACATGAAGAACTTGGTCTTAATCGCATGAGTATTCAGTGCCAAGAGGTGTATTCTTTTGTGGGTGACCTAAATTAGGATTTCACTCCTTTTATAAGAAACAGACAAGAGAATGATGCCATCATGGCACCAAGACAAGGAAGAGGAGGAGGAGCAGCAAAGGGCTTAGGGCAAACACACTCAAATCCAAAATGAGGTAATC
>NW_017728993.1:43964853-43968841 GCF_001723915.1 Gavialis gangeticus | reverse complement strand
CCAAAAAAAAAAAAAAATCAACATCACAAAAAAAGGAAGCCTCATCTCAGATTCAAGTACTGGGCCTGTAGCCCAAGCTGGAGCTAAGTTGCTGCTTACTCTGGGCTGGGAGGGGTGGTATTCTTGCAGCTGGAGATGGGGAGGTGCACAGCAAGGGATGCATGGGGGAGATCATGAAGTGGAGGTTCACATGGGGGTAGGGGGAGACCCATAGGATATTGCTTGAGGAGCACAGGGGAGAACACATAACCTACCTGCCAATGTCTGTCCTCCCCCACTCAATGGCTTTCCTTTGGCTCCAGCTCTGGCCCTGGCCTTGGCTTTGGCCCAAACCCAACCAAGACCCAGAGCTGTTAGCATTTCTGATTGCTCTGGAGCTGGAGCCAAACTTCCTGCAGAAGTTAAGTGGTGGCAGAAGGGGTAAGTGTTGGTGAGAGGGTGGGCAGGCAGCAGCAGGAACGGGAAGTATGGTAAGGCAGGGTGTGTATGGGGGAGCAAATGGTGGGGGGGGAAGCAAAGGCATGCGTGACAAGGGATGGGGTGCAAGGTGGAAGGACAAGGGGGGCAAAGGGCAGTGGGGGAGGATGCAAGGAGGCAAGTGGGGGGGCAGACATCAGGGGACTCAGGTGACAGAGAGCACAGGTGGCATGGAAGGTAGGAAGGGGGTAGAAAGGGTGGTAGGCAAAGATCTGGATGCCTGCCCCCTGCCACTGCTTTCCCCACCACAGCAGTTGGGTGGATAAATTTAAGACATACCTCCAGTAATTTGATTCTATACATGGACAAGTTATAACAAATTTATAATGTTTTCATATATAGAAACTAATTATTGGAGGGTCATTCTTAAATTTAAAGTCATCTTGGATTCAGGTAAATATGATATGTTCTATAACTTGGTCCTTTGTAGCTAGTGGAAGTCTTGTACTTAGAGATGTTACATGTTGCTTTTTAGGGCTGTGTGAAATTTTGCCAGGTGTTTCATTTTGAAGCTGTTTCAAAGCATTTTGAGCTCAAAACAGTGAAACTGAAATGAAACAGAAGGCTTTGAAACAGCTTTGAAATGAAATGAGGACACTCAAAATGTTTTGAAAGTTTCAAAACGTTTTGAGTTTTGAAGCTGGGCTTACTTGGCTTCACCACTGGTCTCATCCAGCAGCGGCAGCCAGCTGACATCCTGCATGCAGATTTGGGGGCCTGCACCCCCCGGGAGGAGTGTGGCACAGCTCCACAGCCCTCCCAGGAATGTGGGCCCCCAGATCTGCATGCAGGATGACAGCATGCTGTCGCTGCTGGCTGGGGCCAGCAGCAGGAGCAGTCTTCCCGGTGCTCGGCAGTGGCAGTCTCCTGTCATCTGGTGTGCAGATCCGGGGGCCGGCACCCCCAGGAGGAATCCAGCAAAGCCCCACAGACCTCTGGATCTGCATGCCAGATGAGAGGAGGCTGCTGCTGCCACTGGGTGTAGCCCACTCCCAGCACTGGGAAAATTGTTGCTGCCACTGGCTTCAGACAGTATTGGCAGCCTCCTGTCATCTGGCACACAGATCCAGGGGTCCACACCCCTGGGAGGGCTATGCTGAACTCCTCCTGGGGGTATGGCCCCCACATGTGCGCACCAGATGAGAAGAGGCTGCTGCTGCCACCTAGGACCAGCACTGGGTGCGGGCAGGAGCAGCAGCCTCCTGTCATCTGGTGCACAGACCTGGGGACCTGCCCCTTCAGGAGGACAGTAGGATTGTGCCCAACTCCTCCTGGGGGTGCGGGCTCCTGGATCTGCATGCTGGATGAGAAGAAGCTGCCACTGCTACTTGGGGCCAGCGGCAGCAGCAATCTTCCCAGCGCTGCAGCCAGCACTGGTCCCAGGCAGCAGCCTCCTCTCATCTGGCGTGCAGATCTGGGGCCCCACACCCGAGAGGGCTGCAGGGCTGTGTCAGACTTCTCACAGGGGTGCTGGCTCCTGGATCTGCATGCCAGATGACAGGAGGCTGCTGCTGCTGGCAAGTGTCATGAGTTTTGCTTTGAACAGCTTGAGGTCCAGTTTCCCAGAAACCTATGCACCTACATACTTGAAACCTGGCAGCATCATGTCCTCAGAAGAAACTACCATCCCTGCGCTGCCAGTGGGCCCGGCCCTGGCCGGCACCACCACTACCACCACCACCACCACCACCACCTGCTCCAGCCCAGTGCCACTGCTGGACCGGGGCCGTCTGTAGCGCCAGAATGAGGCCAAGGCCCAGGCCCTATCTTGGCACTGCAGATGGCCCTGGCACCAGCCACGTACTGCCAGTGGGCTGGACTGCAGCCCTCACCACCGTGGCTGGCCCCAGCCCAGTGCCACTGCTGGGCTTGCCCATTGGCAGCATGGGGATGGGACCCTTGTGGGCCTGGGGCTGTGGACCTGCGCAGGCCCTGGCCTCATCCCCGGTACTGCTGATGGCTCTGGGCTACCAGTGGGCCCAGGTTGCCCATGGCCTGGGACCCGGCCTCAGCCCCAGGCTGCCCACAGCCCCAGTCATGTGCAGCCAGGCGACTCTGGCCTCAGTCCCGCACTGCCCACAGTCCCCATCCCTGCTCCATACTCATTTTGTTTTTCTGATATGACACCACTCCAGCACCTTTCAAGGTAGACATTGTGGTTTTTTCAGCACTCCAGCCAAAAAACGTTGCCTACCCCTGCTATAGGGTATAAGTGAAATGTCAAAACCTGTCAAATAGCAAAAGTTTTGATGAAACAGAACAGTGCTTGAAAATGAAACAAAACAACAAAATGAAACACTGTCCCTTCGAAATGGTGAAATGGAAGTCAAAACAAAATGGCGCTATTTCACACAGCCAATGCTTTTTTCTGTTGATTTCTTCATTTAGCTGAGGTGACTAGAGAGGTTTGGCACCTGATGGACAGACAGGGCAGAAGATAACCAAGCTCCATCAGTCATCATGTCAGAGCTGTATCATATTTTTTTTCTCTGATTTGTTTTACAGGAGCCTGGTGTTAAGTTCATTTTTGCATATAAATAGCCTGCACATAGATAGGTGCCAGTGGTTTCACCTTAATTCTTTTCTGTATGGTTTGTATAAAATGTTCTTGTGGCCACCCCTGACAGTATGAATTATGAGTTTTAGCAAATATAATGGCTTACAGAAGGCAATATCTTACACCACTAGACAGTGCTAGCCAATGCATAGGCAAGGCTGGACTTGTTTTGCTCATGAAGGCAATGTCCACAAACAAAATTGTTTTTTAATTTCACATACCACCACTGCAGTAATTGATGAGCAGCAGGGGCCTCCCCTGCTTTAGAAAAAAGTTGAGAGGTTAGGACAGTCATTGAGAAAATGGAAAACTCATGTTTGAAGCCCCACCTCACCCAGGGGTGGGTTTAGAACCTGCCAACACCTTCTCAATAACATAGCACTCAAACTATAAGACCACAGGTTTGGCACTAGTTAGAATGTTTTGCATCTCTCTTAAAGCTGACCCACTGAACCTACATTTACAAATCACTGGATAAAAGGCAATGGGAAGGTTTCTGCCCCATTGGGAGTAGAGCTCAAGACTTTTCTGATGTAGAATAGCAGCTCTCTCACTAAACCGGTCTGTGGATTTTTATTTATTTATTTTTTTGGTTATTCCTGGCCCCATGTATCTTATTGTCTGCCCAGTTGGTCAGCTTCAAGGGCAGACCTGAAGAGCAACTAAAAAGTGCTTAACCTGTAGTTTGGTGGTTACAACACTGTGGGCATATCTACACATGCATTTATTCTGGCTTAAATTTACCGTGCAGTTAATTACTGAGCAGTAAGCAGGAATAGGCCACTGTCTACACATGCAGGCATTAAAGTGCATTAACACTGTGTGGACTGACTTGGGACTAAAGTTAGTTCCAAGTCAGTCCACACACACAGTGTTATTGTGCAGTAAGGCATCTACATGTTACTGTGCACTAACTAATCAGGCGTAAATTTGATACCTGTATGATGCAGGTAT
>NW_017728993.1:43949093-43959853 GCF_001723915.1 Gavialis gangeticus | reverse complement strand
TATTGTGCAGTAAGGCATCTTCATGTTACTTTGCACTAACTTATCAGGCGTAAATTTGATACCTGTATGATGCAGGTATCAAATTTATGCTCAAGTCAGCATAAGTCACCATATTTACTGTGAGGTACAGGCATCACGTGTAGACACATGCCTGTACTGCGCAGTAATTTAAGTTGCTGCACAGTAAATGCACACATGTAGATGTGCCCTGTGTTTGAAAGCAGATGAAGACAGGTTCATATCCCCCTTGGAGGAGGCCAAGACCTAAGTACCCTACTTCCTAGCTGAATGGGATATGAGGCTGAAGTGTGGGAGGAGGGCTTGTCACAAGTTTTTGCAGTTACAACTTAAACATTTACCCAGCATTGCTCACATCTGGGCAAGCATACCTGAAAGCTTGATGTCTGCTGGAATGTGTTACAGAATCATGATTTCAAGAGAGAGTTATCTGGTGTCCTATAAGACAGGGTAAGCTGGAAACAGAGTATTGGGCATAGTCACATATTGTACAGATATAGGCTTCCTTATTTTCTGAAAGAAATGTCAGACATCATAATATTTTTCTACTCCCAATATGCTAGGCTTTCTTTTTCTTATTTCTAAAACATTTTGCCATCCTACTTTTTTGCAAAAATAAACAACAGCAACAACAAAAACGAACCAAAAACCAACAGAATGCTCAGTTTTACTAACAGGAGTGTCTCTTGCAAATCTTCCACTTTGTTCAGCATTAGCAAGGTCTCACTTAGAGTACTGTGTGCAGTTTTGGTCCCCCACCCTTCAAGAAAAATGTGGATAGATTGGAAACAAGCCAGCAGAAAGCAACAAAAATTATTAGATGCCTGGGAAGCATGACTAAGGCTGAAAGAACTAGAGTTATTTAGTTTGGAGGAAAGAAGACTTAAGAGAGGACTTGATAACAGTCTTCAAATACTTGAAGAACAATTATAAAGAGGATGGTGGTAGTCTTTTCTCTATGGCCATAGGTAGGGGTCTACCCAATTCATGATTTCGCAGATTTCATGGAAACTGCAAAATCTGGAACTGTCCATGAAATCAACTAAACCCCACCCCCAAATGTAATAAAAATAAAATGCTGGTTCCCCAGTGAGAGCCAGTGGTCCTTGCTTCTGTGGCCTGGCCTCACTTGCAGCCCAGCCAGGGGAAGGGGAAGGCCCCAGCTGGTAGGGTGGCATGAAGAACAGCAGACAAGATTTCGGCCAATCCTTGTCCCTCTTCCCCCCTGCCAGGTCCTCTCTGTCTATCAGCACCGAGGGGCAGGGAGACATGCAGGGCATCCAGTAGACAAGATGGCAGCCACTCCTTCATCCCTCCTCCCCTGCCAGCGCCTCTCTACCAATCAGTGCTGAGGGGCAGGGTGAGAGGAGAACATCTAGGAAATATCTGCAAAATATCTCTTTATGCTGTGACCAACCCACAAAAATTGTTTAGTCTCATCATGATTTAAGTAAGTCCTTAGGCATAAGGGGCGAAGACAGAGAGCAGTGGCCTCATGCTACAGCAGAAGAAATTTTGGTTGGAGACTGGGATGAACTTTCTTATTATGAGGGTGGTGAAGCACTAGAAAAGTCTAGCTAGAGAAAATGCAGAATCTCCATCGCTGGAGATTTTCAAGAGGAGATTAGGCAGGCTGAGATGGTTTAAAAATAATCCTGCCTTGAGGAGAAGGCTAGACTAGATGACCTCATGAGGTCCTTTGCAGATCTCCTTTATGATGATCCTGGTTATGTTTTCCAAGAGGCTTCTCCTGCCTGAAATGGTACTGCAATGAAGACATCCACTCAAAAGTTTTCCCAGTTGTGCAGGCTCTGTAGGGTGACCATATTTCCCAAATCTCAAAAGGGGACGCTCCATTCCCCTCAGCTTCCTGGCACACTCATCAGAGCTGTGGCCTCAGCTCAGTGCACCAGAAAGCATGAGTGTGAGCATGTGTGAAGCAGTGTCATTTTTCATCCACACAATTTTGTTAATTTGACCCAAAAATGGTTACCCTAAGGCTAAGGACACATACTGTTTTGTAGTACTTTAAAAGTAAAGTGCTGTACTGGCCTGCACAACCCCCTAGCTAGAATGCTGTAAAGCAGAGGTGGGCAATTATTTGGGCTTGCAGGTCACATAGGTAGCTTTGTCAAGGCGTCATGGGCCAGGTCAGCACTTCCTCTTCCCACCCCCTTCACAACAGGTTACCAAAACTCCCTGTGGGGTGGAGTTGCTGGCAGGTAGGGAACAGTATTTGGGGATCATGGGGTGGGATTGCAGGGTAGTGACAGCATGTGGCCTGAGCCACAATTCATTGCCCGCAAGCCTGTGTGCTGTATGAGCAGGGTGCATGGCTGAGTGGATACGACTGGATTGCAGGCAGGTGGAGAGCTGCATCTGGGACCAAGTCCAGGACCTTGAGGTGGTGACAGTGTGGGGCCTGGGCAGAGTTGTGATCTGCTCCCTGCATACCCCTGCCAGTGAAACCTGTGCTCATCACAGCAGGGTGCAGGCAGCAGATCACAACTTGGTCCCATCCCTGTGCTCTCACTGCCCTAGGATCTCCATGGCCCCACAGTCCATCTCACTCCTGGATGCTGCTCCCCACTGGCCTATGACCCCATCCTAGCCACGCAGCTGAGCACCTTGCCTGTGCAGGTCCTGCCCCCAGTGGTGGATGCAGGGTAGATGGGCCAGAGTTGCCAGGAAATAGTTTGGCTGCCGTGCTGCCTCAGCCCCACTATGCAGTTGAGGTCAGCAGAACTGGCCACATGTGCCACAGCTCAGACTGTCCTCTGGCACCTAGGCCAGGCAGGACTGAAGGACCCACCACAAACCATATCCAAAACCCCTTGGTGGGTTGGATCTAGCCCACGAGCCATATTTTGCCCACCCCTGGTATAAAGTCAACCCAAAGTTGCACTTCCCAGGCCAGAGGGCAGGTGTAGAAGACTGCTCTTTGCTCCCACTCTGTCCCTGATAACTGACAGCATCCTTCTTTGCTGTCTCCTGCAGAAAAGACCGCAACATATTCACCAGAGGCAGGGAGGAGGAGGGAGGGGAAACAGAGTGCTGAGGGTCCAAGAGGCCCTATAGAGCTAAAGTGAATGCCAGTGAATGACTTACATAAGTGACCTGTAGTTTGTAGCAGTGAAATTGAATTTGGTCCCATGTGTCTGGTATGGTCATACAGGGGTAACATGTTTTGATACCGTCTATTACTTATGGTTGTACACAGTACCTGGAGCCCTATTCAAAAAACATTTCTACAGATCACATAATCCTCTGTTCTTAGGTGTCAATTAACTAGGCAGAGTACAGACATAGCATAACAATTCTTAGGGAAGGGAGGCTAGGCTGTGACAGTAAAAAGGGACAACTTTTTTAAAAGCAAGAATGAACAGTGAATTGCAAATACTCATAGCAACAGTCATGACAAACAGTTTGTGAGAAATCATTAGGCTTAAATCTATTTGCATAAGCCATTCATCCCAAAATTCAGAATGCTGAATGCATATGTAAAAGTGAAAGCCACTGTTTCCTACTCAAAGGAATAAGATTAAATTTTTGAAATACTGTAGTTCACTCTACTAAGCAGCATCTTTAACCATTTTGAAAGATATTGGTGGCAACCTTTAAGTTGCTGAGTACTTCTAGAAGTCAAGAGTCGAAGGTACAGCATTCAGAACCTTTCAGAGGTCCTTAGCTCTCGGCAGGAAAGAGGATAATACACTGACATTTGGAAGTGTAGCCTGTTTATTACTCCAGCTGGTAACTTAAAGTCACCTTTTCAGGCAGAATGTCTTGAATGGCTGGACAGCCTGACACTGACAGCTGTAATGTATAAGCATCAAGTCTGCACCCTTACTACTTGGTGACAGTATTAATGATGATGGTGCCATTGGGCATCACACCAATTTCACATATTCATTGCCTCTGGTATTTTCTGTTTTTCTAAACCTTCCCATTGTTGAAAAAGTCTGTAGTAGCCATATTACTGCAGTTGCATTAGGGAAAGCAGCCAACAAGGAGAACCTTTCCTTTGCTTTGCAATGCTCATGGAAAGTGACTAGAAACTCATGATTCCTTTATGCACAAACAGCTCCTAGACACGGTTGGAAGGAAAACATACATTAGGGCCTGATCAGTAATTTATACCAGCTTTGGATCTGGCCTAACATCCTTAAAAAAATGTTTTAATAAGTGAGGGATGACTTTCACTATACATGATAAGGTAATAAAAATAATGACAGCACAATAAGTGTATGTGTTGTAACGCCAAATAAATTCAAAATGTTCTTATTCCATTTTCACCTATATTGTGATAAGCCATATAGCACTTCCTACTCCAGTCAGGTATAAAATGATTCTCATATTGTTAATAAAAATAACCCACATTAAAAAAGACAATTTCACTATCTGGGTAAGCACAAATGTTGGAAGACTCAGTACACTCAGGGTAGCATTTCAGTTGTCTCACCAGCTCGCAAGAAAGGAATGATACCAAGCCAGAATATATTTTGGGAAAATACTGTATTTCTTGACAGCATGAGATCCAATTGCACACAGACACCGAGGGACATGTGGACCACCAGCATGACTCGTGCTTCAACCACAGCTTTTGAGAAAGACATGAAAGAGCAACTGAGTTTGCAACCACAACTGGCTGAAATGCAGGATTTCCACAAAACTATTACATTGTTTAAAATTTGGTTTTAAAATTGGTTGGAAATCTTTTTTTTTTTAAATATACTTCTTGCAGTGTTTTGAAAAGAAAAAATGTTTGCCAGGAAGCACCAGCATGCAGATTGCTTTGTGTTGGGTAACCTAGGACCTCCAGGCTTCCAGGCAAACTGGATCACTAGTTTGATCCATGGGGTCTGGGAGCCAGGACAATCTGCCCAGTGGATGTTGGAAGCATAGGAAACCCTGGTTGTGAGGCAGCTAGCTTTACAAGAACTACCAAGCTTGCTGTCACAGAACCTGAAAACACTGGAGCTCCCTCTCCAACTAGGACTGAATTTCCAACTCCACAGCAAGGAGTCCAGAAGTCCCGAGACCCCTTGTCAGAGCCCCACGGACAGAGCTCTGTGCTCTGGGCAATAGAAGTGGCTGGGCTGGTGGCACTGTATAGGTGATTCTATAGGTGGGCACCCAGGTCTTATGCCTTGGTAAGCTATTGCCTAGGGATAACTGGCTTTGCCTAAAATGGTCTTCAAACCAAAGCTGTTTGTAGCTCAACAAATCAGTATTTTGATCAATGAAAAAATTATAACTCAGTCTAGTCATAGCTGACCCCGGTGGTTAATGCGAAAAGCCTAGCTACCTGTGTCTGTAAAGCACTGTCTTACCTCTTTTGGGCCAAACCCTTATTCATAGTTCTGGGCTCTGTGTATTAATTTGTACAAAGTTCTGTTTCTCTGGACACAGGGGGCATATCTACATGTTCATTAATGTGCAGTGGTTCCTGTGCATTTCATTTAGTACTTGTATAATCAAGTATTAAATAAATGTGCAGCGACCAGAGTTACTGTGCAGCAGTGCCGGCGAATGCCTTTTTAGTGACAGTACTGTGCAGTAACCTAATAACAATGAGCAGCAACGTGTTAATACTATTTGTGCTGTGATGTGCTACTGTGCCGTATTATTAGGCTACTGCAGTTAGCATCTCGTGCCCAGGATGAATCAATGTTTTTGCTCCAAGAATTCTCTTTCTGTCTTTTAGAGCCCTGCTACAATTTCTTCAGTCTACAATTGCTTCCAGTCTCTCAAGACATTCAAAAATATACAGTTCCAGTCACACCAATGCCCCATACCCCACATCAGTTATGTTAGTTTTCAGGGAAACTCCTGAACTGCACAATTCAGCTCCTACTCAGGCTCTACCATGTACTTGTTTTTAAGTGGTGACTTACTGTTTCAGCTACTTGGTTGCATTGACTTTTCTTAAATTAAGAATGGTAGTTACAACCCTGATATCAGGAAATCGAACACAACTGATAACAGAAAAGCTTGGTTAGGTATCAAAAAATCCACAATTGATGTAATGACTACAAGCTACGTCTGCTTGGCCAGATACTTTAGTGTGCTAAGGCTACTTTGAGTATATCTTGTGTGCGACTCCAAAGTAGCTGAAGATGGCAAGTGGAGAATTTTCCCTGTATAAGGCAACTCTGGTGTCATGATGGAAAAGTTAGCTTTCCTATGTGAGCTACCACCATCTTATTACTACATGCCAGGAAGGAAGGAACATATTCAAGTGTGCCTGTGACAAGAGGGTAAGGGAGGTAGCCTAGAAGTTCCCCAGTACCTAATCCTCCACTAGTAAGGGCTGGCCTTGTGGTCTTTTTACTTCTGCCAAATTAAAAAGTGCATGCCCTGAATCAAACAGCTGCTTTTCTACACTGCCCGAGTACAATTTGGGCAGACTGGAAAGTCAATCTCTTCTTACACAAACTCACTTAAAGAGTAGCCGTACACTGTCTTTAACCTCTGCCAACTGCTTGGGCTTCCCTTTGTCAGGATCTAGCCCTCAAGACATGCTTCTAAGTGGCATTAATGTATGAAATGTGGAAAGGCTGGAGCAGTTTTCAATTTAATGTTTTATAGGCTTAGTTTAAAATTGTATCTTGCTAACATTTTTTGGTACCCCTTAAATATTTATCAGCAGATAGATTAGATTGGTATTGGTGATGGGGGGGAGGAGGGTTACATGAACTGAAATAACTCAACAGTACACATAATAATATATGTGATGAGAATACTTACATTATCAAGTGCTCTGCATGCAATGGAAGCTTGGCTATTGATGTCAGAAGCAATGCCAATAAGCCCTAAATTAGTGACTTAGCTTATTCATTACACTGGGGTTTGCAATGTTGTACTTCTCATCAGGCATTCCCCCACTAATTTCCTAGTTATATTCCTTTTTATTGATTTGAGCTACTTGGCTTATTGCATAGTATCATTTTTCATTTCCTTACATCATTTAAATATTTGTGGAGTTATCATAATATTCTTCCCTCCTTACCAAATCATTGAGTTTCCATAATCAGTCCTTGTAAACTATATTTTCAACCCCCTGAACTGTTTTGAATACCCACCTCTGAACTTTTCTGCTTCATTTGTCTTATTGTGCCAGAAGGTATTTATGGCTTTTCTATTAGGGGCTGGTGATGCATAAACACCCAGCTCCTCATTAAAGCATTTTGCCTGGGTTCAAGCTCTCTCCTTTGTCTAATCACTTGAGCTCTGAAGTTTCTTTATGTTGCAAAGTACCTTCACAAAAAGGGGGTTATGCCCAACTCACATTTGAAGGCCATGGGGTCCCTGAGGAGGAGCTAGATGGCTTTCCCCCATTCAGGGGGAAAAGTGAAAACTGTAAAATGTCTAAAAATGATTCAAGACCCTATAGGCAAAGCACCAAGACAATGGGTTTTTGCAACAAGGCAGTTGTGGTTTCTGCAAAAGGGAGTTTTGTGCGGTTTGTCAAACAACCACTGAAGGAACAGGATATGTCATTTGTAACCAAATCACCTAAGGTTTCGTCATCATTTCTTCTTCAGAGAGGTAACCACAAGGCCCAAATGCTTCTGCTCACCAAAAGGGCTACCACATCTTTCTTAACCAGTTTCTGGAAGAGCTCCAAATGTAATCTTACTTGTACAGTTTCTAGAAAAGAACTGGTATTTTTAATAGTGGAATCACTCCATGGACTAACAGTCAGATGATTATTTATCTAGCATGCACGCTAGTACTTCTCTAATTTGTAGCTATGTAGCTAGTTATTCTCTCTTGGAAGTTGTATCTTTCCCTTCCTTATATTAAATCTCATCTTATTTCATTCAATGACTATGAAACTACCACATTGCCTCCGCGTTTTTAATAAATCATCTTTATTTACCAGATTTGTCATTTGTAAATCTGATCAATATCAAATTAACCTTGCCTTCAAGGTCGTTAATGAATGTGCTGAATAAGACTGGTTCCAGAACGAAGCCCTCGGGGATTCTGCACAGCACATCCTCCCAATTTAATATAATGCCAATGATCATCATTTCTTTTCCTCTTTATTAATTCACTATTTCTTCTTATTATTATTCACACACAATACATTCTTCAATACCTCAATGAGTTTCTGTTCTAGCAGTCGAATTCTCTACTAAAAACCAGGAAAAATAAAACCTGTTGCACTCCCCAGCTTACTGTTCTGAGAAATGGGGCACAGCAGGTGAGGTTTTCTTTAAGCAAAACCTTCCAGTCTCCTTCTGTTTTCTTGCACCTAAAACGTACCTAACCACAAAGAGTCTAAAATGTTATCCTTTTATCCTTTCCAAGCTTCCCCAACCCCCTTACAAATATTGTTCGTTGTTGTAAGTATTCCGTTTCCTGCTTCTAGAACATTCTAGGGAAATAAAAATTATGCAACATTGCAATGCTCAGGACTGGCCTGTCAGACTGGGGCCTAGCTGAAAAGTAAAACATTGAGTTTCTAGAACATAAGGAGGCATTTGGCTGCCTGGTGATTTATTACTGTTTCAAAGAAGAAAATATCACAAAAAAATCATGTCTTTTAACCACTACTGTGTACAAATATATTTGTTCAAATTGATTAATGCAAAAATAGGCAATATTAAAAAGTAATTGTGCCCCGCTGTCTAAAAACAATATTCTTGAGTTTTGTTCCAATGAGCTTGGGGTACGGTGGCTGGTCCCTTTGCTCTCCCATAAGGCCAGCCAGGTATTTGCTTCATAGATCAATTAGCCCGTATACTCTATTGCATATGCCTTGCCTAACCTCCAATACTGTAAACATTCAAATAGCAGCACAGACTATAAACTAGTTCCCAGCAGATGGTATTTCCCAGGCACCTACCTCTTCAGGCTCTGCAACCACCCCCTTCCTTTTTGCTAAGGCAGGAGTGGGCAATTATTTCAGGTGGAGGGCCGCTTAGTCAACTTTGGGAAGCTTTTGAGGGTCTCATTTGTAGACCCCATGAAAGATGCCTCATCTATCATGGGGCAGCTATCACACCCCATGATAGATGCCCCACCCCCTGGCTGCCATCTTGGAATTGGAACTCCCGCCCCCTAACCCCCAACTTTTGCTACCAGAAGTCTCTCTCCCTGCCCCTGGAAGTACTCCTTTCAGTAAGGGGTTTTGCCATCTCAGAACCAGAAAAATACCAAATTATATTCTAAAAATCGAACATCTACCATATTTGTTCATTTGATTTCCAAAAAATATTTGTGTCCTGATTTACATGTGTTTGCGGAGTGTACAGAGGTGATTGCACAATGGCTTAAAATGAAGTCTTACTTTTGTATATTGTGGGGAGGGGGTGGGGGGCATGGGTATAGGTTTGTGTGGGGCTGTTAGTGTGCATGTGGCAGAGGGTGTGGGCTTGTGAGTGTGCAGTGAGGAAGCATGTGGGTGTGTGAGGGGGTGTGGGTGTGGAGGTCTGTTTAGCAGTGTAAGAGGGGTGTGGATGCATGTGTATGGTGGGGTATGCATATGGGACTCACCCTATGAATGAACACACACACACACACACACACACACACACACACACACAGTTTCTCCCTCCCACCCACCGTCTCTCCCTCCCTCATTGCACTTGCACTGTCCCCCAGTGTGTCACACACATGCGCACACGCAGTCTCTCTCTCTCTCTCTCACACACGCACAGAGAATCTCTTCTCCCACCTCCCCATCTTTGATAGGCAGCCAGGAACAGATAAATATACATTTTCTATATTTTTTAAGTGCCCTGTAGGCCAGGTAGAATGGCCTGGCGGGCTGAATTTGGCCAGCAGGCCATATTTTGCCTGCGCCTGTCTTAAGGCATGCCAGGACTCAAGAATCCTGCTGCACTACTACCAATCCACCCCCAGCAGTCTCATTGGAATCCTTGATTCTCCTGTGATCTCTTCCTATATACAGCCATTCTAGCTCCCACCTCTGTCTCCAGCTTCTTCTCATCCAGAGGCCTCTCCAGTCATTATTTAATATCTGCACAGAACAGGTCCCAGTGATTTCTCAGTCAGCATTTGGTAAGAGATTCAAACTTTGTTTATCAGTGGGCCCCAACCAAAGCACCATTACATCACAGGTATAATACTGTGCACAAAGAACTAGACTTACAACTACAGCTGAAAAATACCATAGCTGAGGAACAAACAGAACAGTTTTGGGAAGGTACTTGGTTGATTGCATTTCCCCTTTGCTTTCTTTTTAAAAGCAGTAACTCAAGTAATGACTGGGAATGCCTTTCCATTTCCAATTGAAATGATTATTCAGGACCTTACAATGCTCTCTCTTATTCAGGTTGTGACATAACACATTTCCAATCTGGCTGTGGTTTTCCTTAAGCACATTAGTCAGAGTTCCACACAGATATCTTCCAATATAACTTTATTATTGAATTTTTACAGCTTTTAAAAAAATAAGTTCATTTATACTCCTTCCCCCCTAAATACTCTAAAATAAATGGTATTGCTTTATACTGGGTTGATTTTTCATCATAAGATAATGAAAAAACTCAAGAAATATGAATGGCTGATGAGACTACAACTCTATGCCTTTTTCTCTTTACACTGAAGGATAAGACAAATACCTTAAAACATTTTGAGTACTACTACATATACAGCATCTACAGGGTGGGAGGCACTTCAGAGAAAAGAGAAGGTCCATAGCCCAAAGAGCTTATAGTATAAATTTAAATTTAATGTGGTATTAGACAAGCAATTACTGACAACAG
>NW_017728993.1:43927258-43944093 GCF_001723915.1 Gavialis gangeticus | reverse complement strand
GAGCGGGGCATGAGAACGTGACTTCAGCGGTGGAAACACCTGTGGCTTCTCAGCGGTCGCTCCGGCTCAGTAAATGGAGGCAGAGGGAGTGGGGAGGGAAGAGTTAAAGCCACCATGACCAGCCCTGCAAGGCAAAGTGGTTGCACGCTGGGTTTTTAAAAGGTAGGGAGAATGGACATCATTCATTTGCTGATAAATGAAGAAACTTAGTACAGAAAGCCGTTTTGACAACAGAGAAGGAAATACAGGAACAATAGAGCAGCAGTGGGAATTCACGTAGCAGCAATAGGAGACCTGAAAATCTGAGGAGAGCCAGGCATTTTCCCCACTGGAACTTGGAGAGGCAGCAGTGGGAATACAAGACAAGGGAATGCAGGAAAGAGAAAGAAGGAAATGAGACAAATTTGCTGCAAAAATTATTAAAAACCCATTTGCTAAAATCTGTTGCAGAAACACACACCATTTTCTATATTAACTGAGAAACAAGGGTGTCCCATGCTTAGTTTTGACTTATTTAAATAATACAGATTTTGGAGTCCTAATTAGCCACCTATCTGATGTTAGTTACCTCCACTAAAGCCCATGAGCAATGGTATTTTTTGTAGTATCACAGGAGCAAAGACCCAGTGAGAATGCTGCATCAATGGAATACTTAGATAAGACGTGTAAGACATCATGGATATTAATTTGGTGGAATTTGCTAAACAGAACTTCTTCAAAACAGGCAATCTCACCTCCAGCAGAGAAGACATAGAAGCTTTTGCATAGTTACCAAACGAAAATATAATAGTCCTTGATTGGTTAAAACCAAATAAAGATGACTGTAGATCTTTTGTAATACATGAACTAGGATTTCTGCCAAATACTAAATACTGGAAGTTTTCTGCTCTTAGCAGTGCTTAAAAGATTGTTGATGAATGGAAACATATAACAGTTGTCATTTAGTGAATGAATTATAACAACTGTACAAATTTGTAATAAATGGAGTTGGTAGCCCTACTTTAACTTTAAGCCTGATTTTTAGTTGTTTACAATTTTGCCTTATTTTAGATAAACTCTTGACTTTACTGCAGTCAATAGCAGAACTTCCACTGACTTCAGTGAGGCAGGAATTTTGCTGTAGCTGTTTGGGTTGAAACTGTCAGTGCTTGTTTTGTACCACAAGTTGAATGGTTTTTGAAAGTTTAAATAAAAATGGTTCAGCTGTTTGCAAATAAAAGGTTAAGGAAAACCAGTTTGCTTTGCCAAAAATTATTTCCAAAAGCTTCTTTGAAGAGTTCTAGAGTTTGCCTGCTTTGGAGTAAGAACTTAAAAGGGAGGCAGAACTGATGTCTGAGGTCTGGTTACACAGGGAAGTTAGTGGTGAGCAAGAGAGTGCGATTTCATAACACAATGGACGTGTCTACATGAGATGCTTTACTGGGACGTAGCAGTTTACTGAGCAGTACACACATGCATCTACACATGCATATGCTTACTGAGCAGTAAACCTTGTTAATCGTGAATAAATTTGCTACCTGCAAACGCAAGTAGGAAATTTTCTTGCAATTAGTAACGGTGTAGTAATGCTTGTGTAGACACCTAACTGGAAGCAAATCTACTCCTGGTCAGCCAGTCACCAGGAGGTGCTAGATAGCTCCCTGCCCCTAGGAGCTTCCTGCTGCTAGGGCAGGTTCCACCACTGGACCCCAAGCAGGGACTATGTACCCCTGCCATAGCAGCAGGGAGCTCCAAACCCCTTGCTACAAGATTGCAAGACCTTTACCTCTCAGCCTGAGCTCCATGGTTGCATGGCTTGGTCTGGGAGACCCTTGTCTCCAGTGCCAGCCCTGTGACTGAGTTGGTGCTGGGAGCTCCCTGCTGGTGGGGGCTGGAGAGCTTGTTCCCTGCTTGGCTCTGTGAGCATGGAGCTGGACAGGGAACAGGCTGGGGAGCGTGTTCTCCGTTAAGCTCCATAAGTGCAGAGCAGAGTGGGGAACAAACTCCCTAGCCTGTTCCCCGCCCGGCTTCATGCTCATAAAGCTAAGCGGGAAACAGGCTCCCTAATCTCTGCCCCACTATCGTGGAACAGGGGCTAGGAACTGTCCTGGGCAGGGGCAGATTCCAGCCACATGCTGGGTGATCGAGGCACAGGGCTTGGAAAGAGCTGCAGGGGTGGGGTAGGTCCCAGGTCACTGCCTCATCTGCTGGTGGGTCAGCTAGCAGTGAGCTAGCTGCCCCACTGGTGGTCCGGGGCCTGATCCTGGGACCTGTGGGCTCCCTCCCCTGCAGATCTTTCCAAGTCCCCTGCCCTTGATCGGGGAGCCAGAGCCAGGAGCTCCCTGCTGCTGGGGCAGGAGGACATTGTCCCTGCCCCAGAAGCAGGCAGCCCCCAAGGTTAGGGTGTAATATCCCAGCTCTGGCCAGGAGCCAGCTGTCTCCTGGCCTGGTGTTCCCTGCCAGCCCCTGGGCTAGCAACTAGGCCAGGGGTGGGCAAAATGTGGCCGGGGGGACGGATATGGCCCGCCAGGCCATTCTATCTGGCCCATGGGGCCCCTAAAAAATTTAGAAAATTTATATTTATCTGCCCTGCGCTGCCTGTCATGCGGCCCTCAATGGCTTGCCAAAACTCAGTAAGCAGCCCTCTGCCCAAAATAATTGCCTGCCCCTGACCTAGGGAAATGCGTGCCAGCACTGAGAAAACGGTGGCAATGTGCTTTTGAACTAAAACACAAGTGGAGGTGTTTTAGTTCAGAAGCACACCACTGCCATTTTTGGTGCACTGATGCACATTTTGCTTCTTATACAACTGCATGCGAAGAAGCACAATGTGTGTCAGCTCACGTGCAGAGCATACTTGATTAATCGAGTCTGCTGTGACCTGCCGGATCTCCAGCGCATCGCAGGATGAAAAGGTATGTGTATAAACGGCCTAAGCTACTTTTTCTTGTTCTCAGTAGCCTATAGTGAACGAGTATCCTTGTTACAAGATTCTAAATGAATAGAAATATGGAAAATAATTGTCTGTCAATGAACAACAGTTGTTTATGTACAGTATAAGTAGAAAGTGGAGTAAGCTCTTGTATCTACTAAGAGTACCCACACAAGAAGGTAGTATTGAATAGCATGTATACTATATATTCATACCCTAGATTACTGCACACCAAAAGTTCCAGCTAGAGAAGCCCTGAGAGGTCTCTTTTGCTATATTTACCAACATCTAGCCCAGCTTGAGCAAATTAAACATTTCTGATAATCACCATTTTTACATGCTCAACAAGACCTATTTGATGGAATTTTCAGAATTCCTTACATATAGCATGCTTCATTCATCACAGCGTACTAAATGCTGGTGTACCAAACTCCTACATAATAGGTACAGGGGACTGAACAGAGAAGTACAGCTGGAGCTGCCACCCCACATTTAAAGGAAGATGCATTTGTTTTGGGAATCAAGAGGAAACTAGAAATTCTTATTAGGGCATTCAAGAGCTCTTACTCTCCAGTGACATGACAGACCCTTGCTTTAGCATCATTCACCTCTTTTACAAGGACACAAGAGACTGATCAAGGTCACATCCGATAGGGTCAGAAGTAGAAGTAAAGACTTTATTTCTGAAAGCCTCATCCATTTAAACCTATTTCCTTTCAAAACAAATGTGACAAATTATGCATTTGGATTACATACTCTTTGTCTGTAATTATTATGACACCTATCAATCCATCTTCCTTTTCTCCCAAGTCAGGAACAGAGATCAGGATTTTTATATAGAGAAGGTTTGAAACATTTCAATTTCCTAAAAGATAGGCATTTAAATGAGTTGGAAAGTATTACCATATTCTTCTCTTGTGACTGCTCCATGAGGAAAAATGGCCTATAACCATTTCCAAATCTTGATAGTGAATCCTTGGTTTCAATCATGTTGAGGACCCATGTAGAAGATTAATTCTGGGACTGCATTGTGGAAGCTTTTTGCTTTTAAGGCATATAAAATTTCACAGGTAAAAACTTTTTTTTTTTTTTTTTTTTTTTTTTTTTTTTTTTTTTTTAGGAAAAGGTTACAGTTGCAAAGTCAAGCACTCAGAATTTGGAGACTGTCAGAATAAAGGTTCCTTATAGAACTTTGCTTTGTCCCTTTTGCATATCTGAATGACAACACAACCTTTAATTACTTTGTAAGTTGATTACAAAAATGTAATTGGTCCGTTCAGAACTTGATAATACTGCATTGGTACTAGTTTCAGCTCTGTCCAAATGATAAAGTGCAGGGCCATGTTAAATTTTGTCAGCTGTTTTGACACTGTTTCAACTCACTTCAAGGTCGCAACAACAAAATCGAAACGAAACAAAGGGCTTTGAAACAAAACGAGGATAGTCAAAACGTTTTGAAAGTGGAAACTTTTCAACCATAATGCTGGGGATGGAAGTCAGTCCAGCTGGGCTGAATCCCCGTCCCTGGTGGATCTAGTGAAATGCTGAAACAGAGTCTAAACAGCCTGACTCTTTCAATGAAACAAAACAGAACAGCTGTTTTGAACTGAAATTAAATTTGATATGAAATGCTGTTCCGTCGAAACCTTGAAACTCAAGGCAAAATGGAACGGTGCCGTTTTACAGCCCTACTAAAAGGGGAACACCATCTTGCTTAAAATGGAATCTAACATTGTGGGTGGTTAAACCATGGCAATATAGCCTTTGTTCTAAATTGACAACACCAAGTAGGACATTTATGGTTATTTCTCTGTTATGTTTACAGAACTTGTTTTTAGCAAGTCATGCTGAAACTGATATTACCTCATTATCACATGCTCAGTTCCCCATTTTTACAACACCAAGTTCACCTTGATATGGTCACTCACAGGG
Organism: Gavialis gangeticus; assembly: GCF_001723915.1. NCBI lineage: Eukaryota > Metazoa > Chordata > Crocodylia > Gavialidae > Gavialis > Gavialis gangeticus. The sequence continues at coordinate 43,939,250 of NW_017728993.1, read as the reverse complement.
TCTTGGAATGACTGCAATAATCTTCGTATAAGCCCTGATGTGCCTGATCTTAAGACCACTATAACTATTACAGTTTCTATCAGTTCAGTTTTTATGTCTACAATCTTATACCAGTATAACTTTTTGTGTGGATAGTTATATCAACATAAAGGTCCCTTGCATTAGTATAGTACAGTGGTTCTCAATCAGGGTGCTGCAAGACCTTTTCCAGCATACTGTGGCATGGGCACCATTGCATGAAACTGCCCTGCATGCATTGTGTGGAGCCAGATGGGGAAACGGCTGTAGCAGGAACGGGAGCAGGAGCTCCTGCTTGTATACGGTTTATCAGATATAGGACTTCTTTTATTTTACACATACAAGGTGTGCCACTAACTAAATTCCTCTTAGCATTATACCCTCAATTCACCTCAACCTTCCTGTTGATGAATCTATTAGATAAACCTAATGGAAAGAGGAGTGTCCAATCTTGCCACAGCCCATCCTGGTTCAGCTCTACACACTCTTTCTGGGAACAGAGGCATTTAGGGAAGTTCTACCTGGGAGTGGCAACAGCTGTGGCAGCCTAGGGAAACAGAGGAAAAACAGGTAAACCTCCAGACTGGTGCACTACTGCTGCTACTATGTGGAACTGCCCCATATCTCTGAGTAGCAGGGTGGCAGGAGAAGCTGCTCCTGCTGCTGCTGTGTACGAATCTGCCTCTGCATGAGGCAGGTGGGTAGGTCTACCTAGCAGTAACAGTAGCAGCAGCCCATTAAGAACCACTCAGCTGAGGCAATATACCAGTGGCTCTCAACCAGGGCACAACTATATTTAGGAAACGTATAGAGGAGTGCCTGGAATCTAAAAAGGTTGAGAACCACTGGCATAGCATATTCTGTTTCCTGTAAGGGAATAAGTTGCATCACCTGTATATTGCTATAGGTGCATCAACAGTTGGTGGAGGCTGAGGGGACTTAGGGATATGCTAAAAGTAACATAAGTTGAGGTGGCACACCTTGTGTGTGTAAAAAAGGTGTATATAAAATGACCTATTTAGATGGAAGGATATAGATGGAAGGATATTAGCATAAAGAGTGGGTTCATTAAATTTTAGATTTAGGAGAAAATGACTACCTGTATTTTGCCTAAGGAAGACAACATTCACTTTCAAGAAACAGGCCATTGCCATGAATTAAAGACTTTAAAAATCCAATTATGTAACTAACAATTTTACAAGCATTAACTGTATTGCTTCTGCCCTCTATTTAGCAATATGTATAATTCCAGCAGTTTTAGTAGTACCAAGTCCATAAAATGGCCATTTTTCAGCATCATTGAATCAGCATTTGTGATAATAAAATGTGGTTATCAAAAAGCACCTATGTTCAAGGAGGCAGCAATGTTGGGAATCACAATCATGTTTACTAGCAATCCATTATCCCCCTCCCCTACAGTATCTTTCAGCATTCCCAATGTTCAGACATACTTTACTGTTTTTATAGTATGAAACTAAAATGTTTTCATTGTTTATAAGCTGTACATAGGGATAACTTCTAAATAGCCCCTATAAATACATGACTATACGTGCCCAGTATGCTGATTCACAGGATATTTACTCTTCAAGTTCTAAATTAATAATAATAAAACCCCCCAAAGTACATACTGAAATGATTGGGACTGAATGATACAAATTTCCTGGAGACTGATTTTGGCAATAACTCATTTCCAGTGATAATAGGTTTACTCAGATTATTTATCTGTGTAGTAAATATAACTAAAAGAAATTTCATTACAGCAATAAGGTAATGCCAGAGATGATTTAACTAGCATAAAACCCATCAAATTTGAGACAAAATAGCATTCAAAATATTGCAATCTTGTACTAATTTTAAAATAAAAAAGCATGGTTGAAAGTTAGCAACCATGTAGGGCATTTTGGCTCTTTGAAATACTTCAAAATATAAAGTCCATGAGAAAGAATGCAAAAAGAAGGAGGTGAATGAATTAGAAAGATCAGAGGCAAAACGAGTAATTAAAAATGGTCAACATTAGGCATTCTGAAAACTGACTGATGTAAAAATGCTTATTATGTCTGACATACACAAAAAATATGGTAAGATATCATACTAAAAACATAACTCAAATCTCAGAAATTACATTGGAGGCAATTACTAATCAGCAAAATATTCTAATAAATCAATCAACAAAGTTTCTTCATCAACCAAACTCATGATATCTTAAGTTATTTACATTTTTAAATGGCTCACCTGGCTTAGCAATGATAGTTAATTTCCATAATGCTGCCTGACAAAGACAACTTTCAAAAATGAATAAATAATCTGCATTTTAACAGACCCCAAGTTGCATAAAAAAAAAGTGGCATCACCTTAGTGCAATGGAAACTTCAGAAAGTTTCTATGGTTTTGATACCAAAGCCAAGTGCTTGAATAGAGGGCTTGACCTCTAGCTCTGTAGAGCAAAGGTGGGCAGGACACTTGTGCAAGAGCTGTAACCCTTCGCTTACTCTGCAGACACCACTGAATTCAGGGATTTGTATCCTTGCTTGCCATAAAAAACTCTGGTGGTTTCATGGCCAGGGAATGATTAACTTGGCTTTAGGCAGCAATACCTCCTCTTGCAGCAGTGCCCTGCTCTCCCCTGCTCCACTTGGCCAGAAGCATGAGCCCCCCTGCTTCGATTCTGGTGCCCCAGGTTGCAAAATCTATCAGAGCAGCACTTGGGGAGCAGGTGGGGCTTAACTTATGGCACACTGACCAAAAAGATTGGCCACACCTGGTCTCCCCAGCTCCTCTCCCTTGCAAATCACTTGATCAGCATCTCCCTGCCCATATTTTGCTTTCTGAAAAGGTATTTTTTGACAGAAAAGAGGAGCTGCCTGCATAACACTGCTGACAAGGATCTGGCGTTATGCAATACCTACTTGAATATAGCTTCTTAAATGGCAAAAACCTACTCATGGTGCTGTCCCATTAGGCTAATGGTTCTCAACTTTTTTAGACTCAAGGCACCCTTCCAAAAATGCCCCTCCCCTTATTTTTCATTCATTTTTGACTACAGAAAAAATAATAGAGGAATTCTTCTGTTGCAGAGAACTCAGAAAGGCCACAACAATGTTTTTGACACTGTGGAATTATATTTAAAAACTCTGGGTTAATCTTGCGAAACATGTTTGGGCCTCTAGCAGTGGTAATAACATGGGACATCCCCCAAAACCCTTTAGAGGATCTCAAGGCACCCCAAATGCCATGGCACCCTTGTTAAAAAATCACTGTACTAGATGTATTGCCCCATTTACTCAAAGTCTCTTTACCAAACAGGAAATTTATCTTTATCTCTTCAGAATTAAGTGAAAGAGATAATATGGTCTATCTAATAACCTGGCAAACTTGCTAAGAATTAAGGGCTTCCATAAACTTTAGAAAACTCAACAGGGCATCCATGAATTTCACGAAGAAAACAAAAAATTACTCCAAAACAAAGCCAAGATATTTTAAAACTGGTAAAAATCATCAGGGAGCGCCCCAAGAATTAGCATTCAAACCTGCTTTAGAACTGTTTTAGGATTAGGACTACCATTTTCAAAAGCAAGACAGTGGCTTAAGATTCTCAATATTTTCAAGAATATGCTAACTTAAGGTATTTGGGAACCTAAATAGATTCATAGATGTTAGGGTCGGAAGGGACCTCAATAAATCATCAAGTCCGACCCCCTGCATAGGCAGGAAAGAATGCTGGTTCAGGTGACCCTAGCCAGATGCCCATCCAACCTCCTCTTGAAGACCCCCAGGGTAGGGGAGAGTACCACCTCCCTTGGGAGCCCATTCCAGACCTTGGTCACTCTGTGAAGAAGTTTCTCCTAATGTCCAGTCTAAATCTAGTCTCTCCTAGCTTATGGCCATTATTTCTTGTGATCCCCAGGGATGCCTTCCTGAGTAGAGCCTCACCAATTCCCTTCTGCGCCCCCATGATGAATTTGTAGGCAGCCACAAGGTCGCCTCCCAACCTTCTCTTGCAGAGGCTGAAGAGGTCCAGGTGCCCTAGTCTCTCCTCGTAGGGGTTGGCCTGCAAGCCCTTAATCATACGAGTGGCCCTCTCCAGGTTATCCACATCCCCTTTGAAGTGTGGTGCCCAAAACTGCATGCAGTATTCCAACTGCGGTCTGACCAGCGCTCGATAGAGGGGAAATATCACCTCCTTGGTTCCGTTTGTCATGCATCTGCTAATGCACGATAAAGTGCAGTTAGCTTTGCCGATGACTTCGTCACACTGACGACTCACGTTCATCTTGGAGTCCACTAGGACTCCGAGATCCCTTTCCGCTTCTGAGCTACCGAGCAGGTCATTTCCTATGCAGTACGTGTGCTGGACATTTTTCCTCCCTCGGTGCAGCACTTTGCAGTTCTCCTTGTTAAATCGCATTCTATTGTTTTCTGCCCATTTGTCCAACCTGTCCAGGTCTGTCTGTAGTTGTTCCCTGCCCTCCGGTGTGTCCACTTCTCCCCAGTTTTGTATCATCCACAAACTTGGACAGAGTACACTTCACTCCCTCATCCAAGTCACTGATGAAGACATTGAAGAGTATCCGTCTAAGGACTGAGCCCTGTGGGACCCCATTACCCACGCCCTTCCAGGTCAATACCAACCCATCCGCTACCACTCTCTGGGTATGACCCTCTACCCAATTTGCCCCCCACTGGACTATGTAATCATCCAAGTCACAGCCTCTTAACTTGTTCACCAGTATGGGGTGGGATACCGTATTGAAGGCCTTCAATGTCACCGAAAATTAGCAGGATTTAGTTACTCAGTAACTGGTGACTTAAAATAGCAATGGCAAGACTGGTAATCTTGTTAATTTTGGTCAGGAGTTGGTCTAGATCTTAAGATCAACAGCACAAGGGCAGCACCAGTCTGTTGACTGCCCTAAGCTAGGGAACGCAGGGCTACTCACATCTTGTGGCTGGGGGAACCTGAAAGCACTGAGACACCCAGCTGACACAGCATTCCCCCAAGTCTTCCAGGATGAGCAGGATCTTTTCTCTCTGTCACAAATTTCTTGAAAGTGCTGATTCAAGTTGGAGGCTTCCAACTGTGGAGCCAGAAGTCAAGCCCATTAGACCCAGCTCTACAGCAGGGACCTAAGCTCTGCATGGCAGAAGTGCCCCAGGAGAAGCACCAGCAAAGGGTAGTTTGCATAGTTGGCTGTCCTGCAGCTGCAACCCATTAGGAGACTAGATACATTTCTCTGAATAAACAACCCAGGCTGCAGGGTTTAGTCAGCACCATAATGCCATTAGAGGAGTTTTTAAAATACATTTTCACAAAATTTATAGGGTATAATGAACAGTATTTTCTGGCTAAATGTTTAGATGGAAAACTTCCAAGCAGCTCTAACTCACAGACTTATTACCTACTTACAAGACACATTAAGAGACTAAAAAACCTTCAGGGGAGTTCTCCACAAACTTACTGACTTCTCCAGCTTTGGAGTAACAAAAAATTATGCAGACAGAATTCTGACTGGCAATATGAAGCTACCTTAAATGCATCAAAAGTTCACTCCTTTGACTGGTACATTTTTAGACTCAACAAACTGACATACTTGAGAAAAAAAAAGTAGTTTTGTCCAAAAATTGGACCAGCTGTATACCTACAGTACACCCTTGTACTGTGGGTCAGTTTTAAACCAGGTCTGAGTCTCCTTAAGAAGCCCCCAGACAATTAGCCCTGCTGGAAGGGTTAGAGAAAATATTTGGTCTGAAGTACAGCAGTCATATTGGTGAAACAACTCTACATCCACTGTTGTGCCTATCTTTCAATGTATAGTTTAAATAAGCATCTACTTGATGGAGAAATGTAATGACCCATGCAATAAAATCCTTTGTCTTCCTAAAATTCTCTCTTGGGTAATGCTAAAATTCTTCAACTATTATTAAAGAAGCTGAGTTCAAACCCAAGCTCACCAACTCTTAAATTATCAAAAATGCCTTCAGTACTGGGAAGTTCTAATGTTGCTCACATAGATGCTGCATTATTTTTATCTAACCTAAAGTTATTCACACCTTACATTCAGTATAGGGGCATAAGCAGACAAATAAAAAGGGGACAAGAATTTACTTTGCCTCAGTTGCTGCTCAGTAACTGTCTGTGTGCAAGCAGTTGCTCTGTAGTAAAATGTAAGCTAAACCATGACAGGAAAGGAGGATGTACCCAGATAAATGTTCACTAAGTAGCCAGCACATAGCAAATCTTCCCCCTTTACCCCACAGTAACTTGCTTATGTGTCCATGATCTAATTTACTCTTTAAAGTATGAACGCTGATTGCATCTCCAAATTATCTGTAAAAGATTTCCATTAGCAGCCTTACTGGTTTGTCATTAAATCTGGATGGTCAAATTTATAGGATAAACTTGAAACTTGCTGAACGTTGTTTCAGCCATTAGAATATTGAATGCATGTATTACCAAAAAATATAACCTCCCCATTTTTTATAACAGGGTAGTTTAAAATGCTATTTTCTTGTGTAATATATGAAGAGTTGTTTTGTTCACTTAAACTCTTCCCAATTACCAGAAATATTCACCATGCTTCTACCACTTATAAACTTGTCAATTACTCCTATTGAGTTCAAATATCAAGAACTGAAATGATTTTCATGGAAAACAACTCTGATAGTTATAACAGGATCACTGTTTTTCATTTAAATCAATATAGCTTCATAATGACAATTACTGGAGTTATAATAAATGGAATTCAATATACATTGCTTTTCTCAGGTTTTGGTAACAGATGTTTACAACTTGAGGAAAAAATAATATAACTACCTCTTTCTAAATAAGCAATGTTCAGTTAAATATAATCCAATCCTCCTTTCCCAATTTGTATATATTTAAGCCGACGGTTATGTTGTAAAGTTAATTAAACCTTACACACACTATTTTCACCGTATGTACCATCTGATACAGATTTTGAGAGAAGAAATAGTTCAGTCTGAACTGCACATCGGGACCGGTAATTTCAATTCACATTTTCCAGAGCTACATATTAAGTTCATTTAACACGCTTTAAAAAGTTAGACAAAAGTTTCATTGCTTTTTAAGTCCTGGGTGTTATCATAAAGTAAGCAACTCATTCATATTCTACTTAAAAAAGCAGAAAACTTTATGCTGTTACAAGTGAAGAACTTGGGTCCACATCCACAAACGTACTTAGATGACTAACTTGTATATGAGCCTCTAACTTCCCATTGGATTTCAGTCAGAAGCTAGACACCTAAATATCTTTGTGGATCTGGACCTTAGTCTACAACAGCTTTACATATTATGTTAAGTCTAGAGTACAAGTCATGCTGTAAAGTGAGATCTTGGTTACCAATACTTCATAGTCAACTGAAACAATTATGTTACCTGCATTTTTGGTTGACAACTGAAGCATGTGAAGCATAACTTCCGAGCTATACTGAGGTGTGTTTTAGATGGAACAGATAACTCAATGCATTTTTATTAACAACAGTAAGAACTAATGCAGCCCCCCTGGTTTATACTGTGACCTTTATATAGTTGACAGATGATATTGATTATGCAGCCAACCTAAAGAACAGACATCAGATCACAAAGTAATCGGATATCAATAAGCTTTTGCAGTAGTTGTACTGGGGAAATGACAGAAAAATGTCTTGAACCTTGATAGCTTTTGCCAGTAATGTTTCAGAACTTAAACAAAAGTTATACTTTAGAAGAGATTTGTGAAAATAATAATTCCTATTTTTGACATTAAACATATCATGTAAAATAATACATTTAAAATGCTGGAAGAATCTTTATGTTCTCTTGAATGTGTTTTATAACAGAAGAAAGACTCTGAAATCTGGGATCCGGTCCACTCGTCTAATATTTGCTTTAGCAACTTGATAATTTTAATCCATAAGTATACTGTAAGATTAGTAGAAAATCTTTAGCAGACAAAAAAGATGGAAAATGGAACTGCAGCAAGAGAGCATGGCAAACCTGAGAGATCTATTAGTGCTTAAATTTACTTAAAAACAGAAAGATAGATATATATATATAGAAAGAGAGAGAGAGCTAACAAACTACAATAAAAGTTATGTCTTTAAAGCAGATTATAACAGGGTGGGAAATGTTTAATATACATGTAGTCCTGCAAAGCGGTTACTGTCTAAAGAGCTGGTTTATTTTCACAGCATCAGATTTACTTATGGTATAAAGCCATACAATTGTAAAATAATAATTATAATTAATTATTATTATTATTCTTTTCCCACCCTGGCAAAGAATAAACATGAATTCAGAAGCACAGTAGGAGTGGAAAACAAAGAAGAGAAGAGAGAAAAGGCAGCAGAGAAAGACAGAAAAGGTGAATACAGAGCTACAGAAGTGTTTATTGAGCATGCTACAGAGGTAAGCAGAGTACACATAAAGTGAAATTAAACGACCGTCAAACCTCCCAACTTTGTTAGAAAATTAATTTTTAATTGTGCCGCTTTCAAACTATACTGAATTTTACATTTCTAAAGATGTAAAAACTCAACTAATAGAAAATATACATGACCATTTCTTCTACATAGATAACAGAATCTATGAATCTTGAAACTAAGTACATCAATTTCAAAAAGTATTGGTCATTTAAACAGAATCAAGGTAACAGTTCAGATTGACACAGGAACTGTTCTCAAATTAATTTGATCTGTAGATTCTGAGCCATGTTTATAGTAAAGTCAGATCAATTTCTAAATACAAAATATTTTGAAGAGATTTATTAAAACTGAATATTACAATGCAAGGTAAATTAAGACTAAAGGCACATAAACTTTGGTCCCACCTGGTTGTCAGTTTTAGAAAACTGCCACAAAAGTTTTCTTCCTGCAAATGTTCGCAGTACACGTTCCTCATCTTTGAAAAATACATGCACCAGTTCCTGAACTACCTAGACCAGTCTGTACATGCTCAGAAATCCACAACCATATTCCAAATCGTAATTACAAACTAAAGATGGCAATATATATTTAAATGCACATAAGTCATGTCAACTTCAAAAACATCTACGAAAAATATTCAGCCACAAACAAGACATTACTTAGTGCTGACATTTATATGATACATCCCACAAGAGTGTGTACAAAAAGGTTAAGATTCCACAATGCTTTCCGCATAGGGCTGAAAGTCACAGAAATCACTTTTTGTCGTTTAAGAAATTAATATTCTGTACCTTGATGTTTTTAACTAATGCCTACATTCATAACTGAATCTAGACCAGAACCATGAAATATACAAGGCCATTTTTTAAAGAAAAAAGAAAAGAAAGAGTAGCAGAAATCAAAAATGCTGTTTTACTTTTTCCAAAGTAATGCATTTTTATCAGATTAAAAAAAGTGAAAAGCCAATAAGCAATAAAAGTTCCAAGCAGGAGAAATAAAGCTTAACCTTTTTACACACCCCTGCCTAAACGTATTTTAAATCATCATGTAACAATGTGCCCCAGACAACCAAATTCACTTTACTAGTATATGCAACTCTAGCAACACTAGCATTCCTTTTTAAGGCACGTATGTCAACTAAGTTGAAAAACTGTGGGATTAACTTGAAACCTTTTTAAACAAAATGATGGTTTATCTAAACAACATATGAAAAACTAGCAGTTATTAGCACTGCTTTTTTTTTCTTCTTGTGAATGTTTTTAAGAAACAACCAAGGAATGATATACAGCATGAAAAACAGAAGTCAAACTCTGGTCCCCACTTTCCTGAACAGTCAATAGGTGACGACACTGAACAATGCAATACACCCTTCATTCTTTTTCTCCCATTTTAAATAGTTGATTTGGAGAAAGAAACTCTCAAATGGTGATTTTCTCCAAGATTGTAATTGTGTAGATCAATCAAAGCCTGAATAGCTTCTTCCACTGTTGACATTTGAAGAAGCGCCATCTTGTGATCTCTTCTGAAACAAAACAACAACGTTAGGAACTTAACCAATCCTAGCCAAGGGACAAACCTTTTCTCCCTCTCTACAAAAGCTTCTTTATTACATTTAATGTACGCAGCTTTTTGTTAAAACAATAAGGTAATGTTTCAAAGAAATGTTGCTTACTGAAAAAATTTAAATGCTTTCACAGTGCCCCCAGTGTTAGCAAACAGCGTACGCAGGTCATCTTCTGCTACTGATGGTCTACAGAAAGAAAGAACATATATATACACAAAGAGAGGATTATTAATGAACCTGGCATTTTATGATTTATGTGAATCTTAGTGGTTTATTTTCAGCCAACACTTACGGAATATTAGACAGGTGAAGAGTTGCGGATGGAGGGAATATATTCTGAAAATTTTTGGAGCCAGGTTTCTTAAAGCGATGCAGAGGTGAATTACCAAAATCTTTAGTTAGCCCTTGGTCATCAAGTCCCTCTCGAGGTAGCTGTACTGTCTGATGCTTGGAAAGTGTAACTCGAATAATCTTTCCGTACATTTTTTGTCCATTAAGATGACTCATGGCTGAAAAACACAATTTTATTTTTTCAGTTCAGGGTTACATTTCAAAGCTCCGTGAAGATGGCATACTGTTAAATCGCCAATTCCAGATGACACTACATATATTCCACAGTTAGTTCTTAATTTTTTTCAAAACAGCAATAGACTATTTAGCAACATATTCATTAAGGCAAGCCAAAGAAAACAGCCCAACCTGATTCTAATAATTGAATATTCCAAATATATTTTTCAGGCAAAAGAAAGCATCACAACCAACCTACTAGGACATTTTTTTTTTTTGGCACATGCTACAAAACAGGTAAGGCTAGAGCAGTAACACAGGCTGGAAAGAAGAATGGTGCTTGCAGTACTTAGATCAATGTCTGTTTTTTTAAAAACTGAACTTCCGGCAATACTGTTATTCAATTCCCATAAAACAGCACATACACATTTTTAAAATAGAAAGCAAGTTGACATAATACATTTTCATCTCTGGTAGACAGTCTCTGATCATCTGAATTTACACAGAATGATTTCAAATACTTAATTTTACAAATCTAAATGGAGCACAGACAAAAATCCCATCTTACCCAGCTGTGACTGGTTCCCATCAGCCATCTGTATAAGAGCACTGTCTTTCTTATTGTATAAAATCTTCACACGCTGCACATCCCCATATACACCTTTTCAGAGTCAGAGGTAATCCAAAAGAAAAGTTAATTTTAAAAGTTCACTTAACTAAATAACATTTTGACATATCAATGAAACACTCAGACAACAAGATCACTCAACCACTCTCAACATCCACACAAATGAATAAAGAAGATCAAGGATTTGAATAGTGAATTTTGAAAAGAATATTTTTGATATAACCCTCAAAGCTATGTGAATGATATTAAATTAAAGACCATGCAAAATATATTAGCATGCATTAAAAGAAAATCTTGTGTCTATGGAGAGTTTTTAAATAGCAAAAGAAAAACAGCAAAAGATTTACTATTCAACTTTAAGCCAAAGTGCTAGCTACAAATAAGAATTAAGGTGAAACAAAAACAAAAAACAAAACAAAACAAACAAACAAAAAAAATCAAATCAATAATAAAGTATAGTGCTAACAATAACATACCGAAGAGGGTAAACAGACTTTGGGGCGTAACCATCTTTAGAAGGAGAGAAGAGCAAGCAGCGTAAGACAAGAAGAGAGAAGAGTCGAGGAAGAGCGGAGATGAACAGATCATCCATAACGAAGGGTGGTTCCCGCAGAATGGTGAGGTGGTCATGGATCATGGTTCAAGGCGGTTAATTGGGGCAAGTTGGTCCGAGGAACATTTTGTTCAAGCACAGAAGCATGAACATAGGGAATGTAGACAGGGAATGGAGACAAGGACAAGGAAAATAAAGACAGGGAAGGGAACGGGAATATGGGGGGAAAAAAAAAAGACAAGGAAAGGGAAGGTGAACACAAAGGGAAAAGGATGAAATGGGGAGGGGAAACAGCAATGCA
>NW_017728993.1:43924993-43927247 GCF_001723915.1 Gavialis gangeticus | reverse complement strand
AGGGAAAAGGATGAAATGGGGAGGGGAAACAGCAATGCAGAAGAAAAATATAAGGAATTGGGGAACAAAAAAAAATAAAATATAGGTCAGTACATAGGAAATGCAGGAATTTGGTCAGAAAATGGTTGGTTTATGTACTGTACAAGAAAAACTGAGTAAAATGTAGTCACCCAAGACAAATATGGGTAAAGTACATTCATATCAAAAAGAGTAAATTACAGCATTTCATCTCAACGTGAAAAAAGCATGCAATAGAAATTTTAAACTTCGAACTTTAACTGCATAAGCATGGCTGGTTATGAAATGCAGGCAAAAATCTTTCAAAAAGGCACTCTGGTTCAAACATTTTAACATGCAAAACTGTGGATGACAAAATAGTGCCAGATGATAAAATAAGCTTAATGATTCATTAACAGAGGCCAGTTAAAAATGAAACAGATATTCCAGCTCGACCAACTGATACAAACTTCCCACATTTCATACCAGCTTTCACAGCAATCAAAATAAATGTACAGGACAGTAAAAAAAATGCAAAAATAAACAAACCCCTTAGAATTCAGAGTTAGCAAGAAAGATACAGTTAAGGTGAAAAATGTGTTTTGAAGACAAATGAATAACTGCAAAGAAAAAATTACTAAGAGACTGGAAGAGTGCCTCGTCAAGATCTTTGGCAGAACCTTCGAAGAAAAATGCATTAGAGTAGTTCACATAAATTAAGATTTTTAAAATGCTGTGACATGTAAGCATGAAATGAAGCAACAAATAATTTTAAAAGGCCAAACAAAATTTCTATGTACACAAAGTATAATCTAAAAATTGAAAAATAACTGCCACTTTAAAAAAATAAATGTTTAAAATTTAAATTTAGAAGCCAAACATGCAATATTTACCATATTTTTCTTAGGAAAAATAGGTAGCCGAATATCAAAGGATACTTTAAGTACATAGCTACCTAGAAAAACAGAAGTATTTAACTATAATAGAAAAAAAAGATTTATGGCTTCAAAATTCATTTAGAGCAGCACATGAAAACAGAAACACAAATATGCTGAGCTTAACACAAACATGTAAAAAGAGGCAAGTGCAAAAAAATGTAAAAAATAAATAAATCCACAAATGGAGTATGGCTGAAGAAAAACACAGTTAATTGTTTCACTGACCTCTTCATTTAAATTGCTAACCAGGAGGACTGTATTGCCACCAGCTGAGACTCCAGGCATGCCCACACGGCCAGCAGCAGCAGCAGCTGCTGCAGCAGCAGCATTCGGAATAGCCAAGGGACTCAGAGCTCCTGGAACAGCTGCAACAGGAAGCCCTAATTTTAAAATAAAGCATATTTTACGAAACACACACAAGTCGTTTAATATCTAAATCAGAAGTATAATGCCATGAAAATGACACTGTACAAAACAGTTCATTCCACTGTTCATATTTGCCCATACTTAGTGAAACAGATGAACAACAAATACCAGGAGACCAATCTGATTTCTCAATCTTTTTCTTGATTCAAAACAAGTTTGATTTCTTGTCATGCATCTGAAAAGGATTTTGTTTTCAATCAAATGTTGTTGTGAACTACAAATATTGCTCTCATTGTTCTCTTAAATATCATCTGCAATGTCAAGTTTATCAAAATGACCTGAAGGAAGCCAGTCCAGTCAGTTAAACTAAATATTAATGCAAGTTATCTTCACCACTGCATTTCTTTTATATTACTCTTTGGGTATTAGTTACTCTCCTCATTTCAAACTGATGCTTTAGGCTAACTTTCAGTCTTCCAGAAGAGGTCAATCTAGTCAGCCTACAAATCCCACACAGCTTTAATTCTGTGGGTAGGTGGGGGAGACCGTTTCCAAGCATGAAAATGCAAAACCATTTAGTACAGGGAAGTAACTCTACAATAAAGCTCCTCAGTAGCTCCTTCAGCAGCCTGGCTCCTCCAGGAACCATGGTGCCATTAGGTAAACCTGAAGGTGCATATTACCTTCCCTGCCTCCAAAGGGGTTAAAGGTGCTGATGAGAAGCAGCAGTAGTAATTGAGTTTGTGCAGCAAAACTCTGTGGGCACAAAGTGATCATCCTAGTGTCGAGAATAAAACCTCTTTCACAATTATGCGAAGGTGTGTCCCTTTGATATGCCTGCACTACACCTCTTACAGGGAAAACAGCTAGGTTTTTTCTACAGGATACATAAATATGGTTTGTTGAACACAAATCATAACACACACACACACACACACACACACACACACACA
>NW_017728993.1:43919293-43924982 GCF_001723915.1 Gavialis gangeticus | reverse complement strand
TCTCTCTCTCTGCAGTTTTCCAATGATTTATGATACTACACCTTTATTTCTATTAGAATACTAAGCCAGTCAGATATCACAATGCTGGCATAGAACACACAGCTTCTGGTGCCTAAATACGAGATTACCCTGACTTAACTTTGGACCAATGTAACTTTAAAAAACCTGAATATAAATCACAGTTATGTTCTTATTTTAAAAACACATTTAATCCTGGTCTATATATCAATCCTTGTAAATTAACAGAAAATATTCAGAGAAGAATTATTAAAAATAAAGATGTGAAAGAATTTAAAACAGAAAAGCTTTACACTATCAATATTAGTGTGTGATGGTCAGAAGAGAGGTATAACAAAATAATAAATACTGAGAAGTCCACTGGGTTATTTAGACCCTTTCATAACACAAGAAAAAAAGTGGACATATGCTAAACTTAAAAGCAACAATTTTTAAGCAGATGCTCCTTTTTGTTGCACAGGGTACAAGTGACTTGTGAATGTGGCAAAAGTAGAAGGGTAACAGTCAAAACCAAAACCAACTCCCCTACCCAACACCAAACATTAGTGGGTTTGAATGAAGGATTATATATATATTTTACAGATAATAACATCTAGCTATATTAAAAGTCATGCTTCAGGACATACACCAGTCACAAAGTACCTGGGGGTTAGAGAGAATGTGGCTTCCCCCATAGGCACATTATAGTACAACTGTTCACTATGAGGGTTTTCTACATCTTCCACTGAAACATGTAGTACTGGCTGCTGTCAGAGAAAGGATACTGAATTAGGTGGATTGTTGGTAGTCTGTTGTGGCAGTTCCTATATTTCTCAAGATCTACTTAATTTCCAATGCTGATCTGATTGCAGTTTATTTTTCTACATGCATATCCATTAAGATAAGTAAGTTTAACATGAAAGTGGTGTACAACACTTTTCAATCTTGTTCTGAATGTTTCAAATTGTATGAGACTACAGATGCATTTAGTCAATGATTTCAAGATTTCATACAAATCAACCATGTTCTTCCGTAAGGTCACAGGATAAAATAAAATGCAGATATGAAGCAATATATATGAGAAAAGGACAGCCCAAGGCAAACCAGTTAGTGGGATAGGTGCAAATGAAAACCTATAATTACACTTAAGGTTTGGATATGATCTCAAACTTCTTAACAAAAAGATGAAGCCTAAAAACAAATTCAACTTTACTTTCAAGTCAGTCAGAAAAAAACACCTCTTCACTTGAAAACTTAAGCAAATTTGTTCTGACTGGTCATATAGAGGCCCCTGGCAGATGTCACATGTACATGTGGTTAGTGGATCAATCGCATGATAGTGTGCAACATGCCACACATTCAAGTGATTTATGGCACATTAAAATGCCAAATGGACATCCTTGTGGCTGGTTTGTAACACATGGCATGCATTTCCAAAGGGTGGTGGGTGCAACTGGGCTGCCTGCAGTTTGTAGAAGTCCCAGGGCATCAAGAACCTGAGATGGGTGATAGCCTCCTTGGGTGCTGGGTTCCCAATGCCATAGGCTTTTTAAAAAACATGTACAGCCCTGTATACAGGGCTATCAGGTGCACAGCTTTTAACTGGACCAGTGGGAAGAGCCAATTGACCCCCCACACCTGGCACCTGCAAACTCATACACAGGGTACCTCCATGCAAGGCTGCACTATGCACAGCTTTCAACTTGCTGCAGTCCCAAGGCTCCACACATGCTGGCAAGTTGAAAAGAACACCATGGAAAGCTTAGCATTCAGATCTCATGCTAGGTACCCAGGAGTGTGCAATTAGGACCAGATTCCTGATCCCCGAAGTCACATGTCCTGCCATGCCTGTGTTATATGGCTGGACAAACAATTGTTGGAATAAGGGGTCAGATCCCATTGTGTCATTAAATCAAATATCTGCCAGTGCCCACAGGGAACACCATAATGTCACTTTTTGGCTCTTCAGAAAAGTGTTTCCCATTTTCAACCCCCCCCCCACACATTTTAAAGAAGTATTTCATGAAATGTTTGTTTTAAACTAAAATTTTATTTCAGAAAGTCTTTTTTAAATTAAAGCAATTTGTTACTTCATTATGAAAAGAACAATTTGAAAGATGTTTTTATGCAGTAAGTGAGGTTTCTAGAGAGATCCTTCATTAATGAAAAATAAGTAATTCCTTTACCATCTGGGCCCAGTGATACTTGCATAAGCTGAATTCATCAAGGAGAAGCTTTGAACTGTGTTCATATTTTAATAGTTTATTTACATATTTTACAGGAAAGAAATGCCTCTAATTTGCTCTTTCCTACAAGTTGCACACATTTTTACATTATTCCAGTCTCCTCTGGGACATTCCATCTCTAACCCCCTACTTAATCATTGGCAAAGTGCTCTAGATGCACAGAGATATTATGAGAGCACACAGATTGTATTGTAGAATTTAAGTGTGTATTCTAGTGTCCAACTATTTAATGACTAAAGTTCTTTGGACACAAGATTTGAAGGCAGGTTTATTTGGGGAGGAATGATTTGGGGATTCAAATATTCATGTTTTTTAAATTACCTGCTCATCCCTTCCTCCTCCCTAATTTCTAGTATTTGTATAAAAATGTTGCATCTTACATGAAAGATGAATTCATATTCCTTGGTGACTATAAAAGTAGTAGATCTTACTTATAGCATAGCATATACTTATAAAATATGAACTACGAAGGAAACAAATGCATACATCTTTCCCTCAGAATCATATTTTGGAATCAGTTACATTAAAAAAAATCTGTTTATACATTTTCTGTGTTAAACATATTCTTTTTCCTGATCTACTTTCACTAAGTTCAGAAGAACATAGGTCACTTACGCAGAAGGTTGGATTACCGTACCTGCATAAATGTAAAGCTGCAAGAGGCAAAGTCACATGAAAAACACTTTGCTTCCAGCACATTTTCCATGTGAAAAAGCAGAAAAACTTGACAGCTGAAAACTGAACTAGTGGTAGTATTTATATATAAATGTCCTAAAGTTGTTCTTGAGGTACAGCAAGTCAGAAACAGCTTTTATACCACTGAGAAGCAGAGAATACTAGCTTCTCAATGAGACTTAGCAGTTCCCCCAATCCTTAACAAGCCCTAAAACACTGACATTTTTAGGCATGAAAAATGGACCTAAAAACTTTTCAAGAGGCTTTTATGGCCCACATCTCTGTACAGTTGGGCACATGGTAATTAATACCTTAGAAGTGAAGGGATGAAAAAAAGCAAGCGTCTTAAAATGACATTTCCATATTCTCTGCTATATACAGAGCCATGATGGTGTTCACGATGAAAGATTTACAGGCATTCAGTTGGGATGACCTGTATAACTCACTTTGTGTCTTGCTATTTGTGCAAAGCAGCCATTCAACTCATCCTCCTAAAGCCTTTAATAACCTCCCCAAAACGTACTACCATACACAGATGTACAATTTATTTTGTATTTACATTTTCCTTTTTTTGATAACAAAACTAAAAATATCAGCACATAGACAGTGTCTTGCCTAAGAGTTCATCTCCTGTAATTCCATAACTATCAGTTTATGTCAAATTCCTTTGTGGCAGTGTCAATTTGCTGTTGAGATAATTGTTAGGAAAGATACCAATACTGTCAATGGAAAAATAAACAAGAAAATTCATAACTAGCATTGTTCCAATTTTCATTTACAGTCATATCTGCAAGGTAAACCTGTGCTCTAGGGGTGTTCACTGCTCAGGGTGGGCTGCTTCCTAAACCAGAAGCAGAATAGCTGCATCTTTGCAGTGCCGTAGGCAGACTAATTACCATAGAAGCAAAAGACTCACACCATCACTCAACAGTTCTAATTAACTGCTCTGACGTGACATGTGGATACAGTTATACTACATCTGGTTTAGTAAACAGCCTGCCCAAAGCAGCATACCTTGTTCAAGGATGTAAGTTTGAAGCACAATAAAGGTTATCATGCACAAATGGTCTCACCACTTCCAAATTAATATCTACCTTCTTAGAAAATATATACTTTTGTATGGTTCCCACAAAAGATTATCAGTCCTTAAACATGGGACACAGTACCCAGAATTTCCATTCACAATATACCATAGTCCAAATGTTAATGTGATTGAACTGTTACAATTTTCTTATAAATCCATATGATAAAAAAGAATCCAATACACATGAATGTAGTACCAAAACCTTCAGTAGTAGTTCTCTAAAGGTTATATCCTTTTTAAAAATCCATATTCCTAAAATCTTGGGTCCTCTTGCAAACAACTTCAAGGAGATGACAAGCAAGCTTTATATTATAAAAGTTTAGAACCCCTCAGGGGGAGATAACTGAAGCATGCATCTCCAGGGATATACATAGCACATCATAGCCTCTACTGAATAATTCTCTCAGTCACAATTGATCAAAGTTTCTGGGAAATAAAATAGAATTACAACTCAAGAGAAGCAGGACTGGTGAAGGAATCCATATGATATACAATATTTAGAAAGCATATGCTTTTTATATCTTTTAATTGGTTTCCCTAAAAGATTGGAGTTTTGTCACTATTAATGATTTAGCTTCAACCATTAACACATCTTATTTTTCCTATTACTGAGCAACGTTCATCTATGGATATTCTTTAAACATTTAGAAATGAGAAAGAAGATAGATTTGGTTATGTGGAGGAACAGTAACAGAAGGCAATAGGTTGGATTCGCCTCCATCAAACCTACTATCATTGGTTAAAATCTGGCTGGGTCAGGTATGCAGATAGATGTTGGTGACTTCACAGAGCCATAGGTGGGAGCAAGACATGGCTATACCCATCCCCATCCCTGTACCCATCTGATTAATCATTTAACTTGTTGCAATTACAAAAGGTTAAACGAATATTTATTTAATCAGTATTTACATTCCTACTGGGAACAATGGAAATGAAGCCAACCTACACTCTGGGAAGTTCCACTTCTTTGTGGAGCTGAAGAAAGTTATTTTTGCCATTGTTCATAGCTTAAAATTTCTTCTTGAACAGGAATAAAGAATAAATAAAAATGCTATAAAATTATTTTAATTAGTTACCTTCAGTACCAGATTTACATAACTGGGAAGTTAGGAAGTGGAACCCAGGGACTGTATGCTCAGAGAAACAAGTGATGATAGTGAATGGAGAGAGTGGTCTATGAGCAAGGAAAGGAAATAGAAGTTTCAAGACACAGAAAAATTAAAATAAAATTATATCAAGGTTGTACTCTACAACCACGTATATGATAAAATATCACTCTCTTGGAGGTTCATTTATGAACTCCAAACAAGAATATCATAATATTTAAATAAAAAGGAAGTTTCAAAAGAACTATTGTAAACATGACAACACAATATTTGTGACCTAACAGTTAGTATTAAGTTAGTGTGATTATTCCCAAAACACTGCATTTGGGACCCAAGAAATTCAGAGAATACCCTAACCACCTTAACTGTACTCCACAGTAACACTAAAAGGAAAAGAAAGAAATGGAACATTGCTAAAAGTCAATTTAATCTAGGACTAAAAACAATGTTTTGCCCTAATGCCTGAATTATTGCATACTAATACTTAGGTTTGGCAGGATTTGATTTTTATTGATAGACATCCATTTCACCTGACGCTCACAGACTGATGAAAAAATATTTCTGTTGGTAATCATTAAAAT
>NW_017728993.1:43882299-43914293 GCF_001723915.1 Gavialis gangeticus | reverse complement strand
GAAGATAGGAACCACATTGGCCCTCTTCCAGTCCTCTGGCACCACACCAGAGCACCACAAGTGCTGGTAAAGCCCTGCCAGGGGTCCCGCAATGACCTCAGCCAATTCCCTCAGTACTCGGGGGTGGAGATCGTCCGGACCAGCTGATTCGAATACATCCAGTCCTTCCAGAAGTTCCCTAACTAGTTCCTCCCTAACTCTTGGCCTAGGTGCGCCTCCCCTGGGATCTACGGGGGCCCAGAGGGGGGGTGACTGTTCCGGTCCCTGCTTAGGAAAATGGAGGCAAAGAAATTGTTAAATATTTTGGCTTTGTTGTCTGGTGTGACGTCCAAATTTCCTAGCGTGTCCTGCAGGGGCTTTACATTACCCGGAACTTTCTTTTTGCCCCCTAAGTATTTAAAAAAGGACTTGTTGTCCTTGATCCGGGAAGCTAGTCCCAGTTCCATCTCTGCCTTGGAGATTACATTTACATAAAGGAGATATAAAAAAAAAAACAAAAAACTAAAAAACAGGATGGAGGTAAGAAAAACTGGGGTTGGGGGCACTACATGCACACACACACACACACGGCAGCCGCTGCAGGAGCTGGGGGCCATGCCAGTAAGGCAATGCTATGAGAGGGCGCTAGAGGGGCAGGGATGGTAGCAGTGGGGAGCCTGGTGCTGCCACCTGCTTGCTCTGCCCAGGTCTCAGCTAGAGCAGGGGCCAAACTCTAGCAAAGCTTGGCCCAGCCTCTGTGGGAGTTTAGCCCCTGCCCCGATTACACAGGGGCCAGGCCAGGCTCCAAAGGAGTTTGGCCCCTGCATAACCATTTCAAGGCAGGGGCCAAACTACCACAAAGCTGAGCAAGGGTCAAACTCCTGTGGGGGCCAGGCCTGGCTCTGCAGGACTTTGGCCCCTACCCAAGCTGGGACCTGGGCAGAGTGATGGGTTGGCAGCACTAGGTTTACAGGCACAACCAGCCCTACCCTTCTAACCCCCACTCCTGGTATAGCCTTACCGGCATGGTTCCCAGCTTCTGCAGCAGCCGCTGCACATGCGTGCATGTATGCGTTGATAAAAATCGGAAAACATCACTAATTTTGCACAATCCTGAAAATTTCTAGCTAAAAATCAAAATAAACGCTAAAAAATTGATTTTAGCTGTCAAAATTTGAAAAAAATAAAAAAAATCAGATTCTGCCAAGCCTTCTAAAGCTGCATGGCAGAATCACACTTGGGTGCCTTTGTAGTGTTTCTATGTTTGTATTCCTTTACAAATCTTAACTAAATTTTCTGGGTTTGCAGTACTGGCTTGGGAATAATAACAAATACCTGTTTAATAATTCTAACCTTTAAATTATTCAAAATATATTAACTCTTATCTCCAGTTTAACATAATTTTACTGTAAGATATATAGTACTCTAATATTTTGTATAGTTCATTTACTACCACAACCAGTACTCTTTCTTTGCATAAGGAAAAATCCTCTATACATTTTTGCACATCTTGTAAAAAAAGCATGCTAGTCCAAAGAATCAACTATAGCTTTTGAAAATTAATCTGAAATTAATCAATTCTGTCCATTAGTGAATATTCTACCTTTCAAAAGATGAAAAGCTGTCTACTTTACAAACTCAAGAATTTCTGATCATCTAGTTCCTTTATGGTGTAACGTATGAATGAACGACTGTTTGCCTGGGCTAGAATTATCTTTTTGCATGTGAAAGTTCTAATTTATTACATAGCACAAACAGTCCTGGCCTCTTAGAAGGTTTAGATAAATAGCATATTGATAGAAAGTGTGATCCCTGTCCTGTAGATATTTAGTCAGTTATTCTGATTTAACTAGTGAAATTTTTTTTTTTTAATCAAAACAAAATTGACTTGTAATACAGATTTTAGCCATTCATTAATATTCTGTCAACAGTATCTACAATTTGAATATCTGCCTTAAGCTATTTAGATTCTTTCAAAAAACAACAAACAAACTCACCAACACAGTCAATATTATAGATGAATTTTGCCACTAGCAATACTAAGCTTCCGAGGTTTACAGATAATACATTTTAATTTTTTTGGATTACAGAAATACAGAGCAGTTAGCCATATCTTTTTCCCAAAAGATATTTGGGCACTGCACGTCATTATCATTTTTTAACTGGATAGTGAAATCTGGTTAGTCAGTCACTGAGATACCTTGTTTCTATGGTTTCATTAGTCAGTGCACTTAATGACTAGCAGAATCCCATTGACTTGCATGCAAGATAATGCTGGGTAATTAGTCATGTTAGTGGAGTTAGTCATTTAGAAGTGTACACTCACATAACAAAACTCAAAATGAAATTTGTGCTTCACACTTAACTGGCTTAAAAACAGGGGTGTCCAACTTATGGTCCATGGAACCTATTTATCCAGTCCCTGGGGCTACTAGAAGTTGGGCATGGCCTGCTGCAGAATGTGGGGCTCTTCGGCCCTGCTGGCCATAGCTGCCATGGACTCCTAGAGCCACAGCAAGTAGGAATAAACTGCTGCTGCTCCCCCAATATGAAATTTTCAGAACTGTAGGAAGACCCATCGACTAAATGGTTTGGCTCCATGGGCCCTAGCCTGCACTTGGGATACACTACAAGTACCACTGACATAGTTGATCAACCATTCCATTTTGCAGAACTGTCTTCCATTCTGACAGAGTGCATGTAAACATGCAAAACATTTTTTTCACTGTTTACTCCATCATAATTATGCAACTCTTACATAGTGAGCAGTTTGAATTTTTTTTTGTAAAATGTATACATAAGCATTTATTTGCATAATCATGTAATTCTTGCATAGCAAGCCAGTCCATACAATTTGCATGTGGAATATGCATCTTTTCCTCATTGGAAAGGTCCAAATTTATTTTTTACTATGTCTTGGTGTGGTTTGTAAAATAAAGCTCATGAAAGGCTGAAAATGGCAAACTACCAGTAAGGAGTCAGTCATGGATAGGACTTTACAAATCCTCCTCTGAGTGACAATTTAAACTGTGTTATACTATATGTGTTCCTATACAATATAAAACATTCATAAAAAGTATTCCATTGTGATGGAACTTAAAATTCCCTTAATAAAATGGGGGGGGGGAATCCCCTACAAAATGAAAAAGCAGCTTTGTATACATTAAATGTGGAAAAGAATGGTGGAAAAATAAGGCACCAACCAGAAATATGCAGTAGAACACACATTTTTGGTATGGGGTTTGTTCACAACCTGCTTAGGTCACAGCGGGTTGCAAAATTAAGAAGCAGCAACTCAGCTACTTGTTGGAGCTTTTACTTCAAAAGATACTGCCTGCTTCTCCAATCTGCTGAAGTCCAGTCATAGTTCCAGGCAGATGACAGCAAAGGTGGTACCCTCTGAAATTAAAACCTTAGCAAACAGCTGGTACACCTCTGCAGTCCCATGCAGGTGTTTGTAGAAGACACAAACAAACCATTTTTTGGTCACAAAGACTCATTTGTTTTCATGGGGGTTAGAAACTTAACCCTGTGAAGAATGCAGGATCAACTGTATACAGCTGCAAGCAGCACTCAGTATTACTGATGTGATCCAGATCATAGAATCACAGAAAATGAGGGTTGGAAGGAACCTCAGGAGGTCATCTAGACCAACCCCCTGCTCAAAGCAGGACCATCCCTAGCTGGATCATCCCAGCCAGAGCTTTGTCAAGTTGGGTCTTGAAAACCTCCAAGGATGGAGATTCTACTACCTATCTTGGCAACCTGTTCCAGTGTTTTACTACTGAGTACAGTGGGAGCATCACTTAGTTTTACACGAGATGCATCAGTTGATGCATGTCAGCATATTATATGCCCTGCTGGTCACCACATCACACTGACAGCTCACATTCACGCTATGGTCAATCATTATCCCTAGGTCCCTTTCGGCCCTGGTTCAAGTAAAGCTGTCACCACCGAGCCTGTATGTATGTTGAGGGTTGTTTTGCCCCCAGATGGAGCACCTTACACTTGGAAGTATTAAACTTCATCTGGTTCCCGTCTGCCCAATTCTTTACCCTGTCCAGGTCTGCCTGTATCTGCAACCTATCTTCTGGCGCGACCACACTGCCCCACAGATAACTTGTTGTCGTCCACAAACTTAGCCAGCGAACTTGCTGTCTTCCCTCACTTCATAATTCACAAATAGGGCACATGATAAATGTCCCCCATACCCAACACAAGTAATTTCTTGATTATAATTCAATTTGATAGAAACAAAAGAACCAGAGGTCTCTACCCGTACAAGCACTGTGGAAATAAAAAAATGATAAAGAAATGGGAAAGGAAAAATTAATTACAAAAGGGGCAAAAAGCAAAGGGAAGAGCACTAGCATCATACTGACACACCCATCTTGTCATTTTTTTTGTCACCCTCCCCATCTCACTATACCCTCATTTTTAATATTTGCACAAAAAAAATACTAGTCATTAGCAAATTATACTTGCCCATCAAGTATGGCTCACGGCTATTTTACTACATGTTGTCTCCTCTATCCTGCCAGCTCCTTTTGAGGCACTCATCTTGCATGTCTATTCATATGCTAAGCTCCCACAGTGGGGACAATTTTTCTTCCATGTTCTGCAAATAATTTTTTTTTAATTTGGCAACTACACACATGAACATCAACAAAAAGCCTATGCAACTTTTAAGCTTTTTATCTGCGACTCCTCCATTATTCAAAATTAACACATGGGGAAACAGAGGCACAAAAGGAAAAAAGACATACTAGGCTCCCCTACATACCAAACTAGTGACATACTCAGCAACTGAACCCTGGCAAAGCTCTGCTGTACTAAATTACCATATTAACTACAAGACAAGGTGACTCCCCCCACCCCAAATGCCACGGGAAAGTCTTATTATTTAATGAGGGAAACCTCATTAAATACAGTGTCTATCATTACACTGCTGCCAAAAGCAGAATGTGCTTAGCAATGAAGACCAACTATGATTAAATGCAGCCAACACTGAGCATGACTATAAAATATATGTCCGTATGGGGAAAACATGGTGATGGTAACCCTTTTTTGTTTGGCTCTTAAAAACCCCCAAACAATATGAAATTAAAAAAAAACAACAGGTGGGTGTCTCCTCCGCAGGGAACTGGCACCAGGGCCTGAATGTACTGCAGTACCAGGCTGGCACCAGGAGGGCTACAGCCAGCTGTGACACTTTCCCCTTGATGCCAAAAAGGCCAAGATGTTACTGGGAATGTACCACAAGGATAAGTTAGTGCAGCCTATATGAATAAGATATATAGTAATGCCTGTTGTGTGCATTCCTCCTCAGTGGTGACTTTAAGTCATGGTGAGTCACTACATTGCATACATTTTTACTTCTTCTTTGCTCCCAAAACTAAGCTATGCCTTTCTTTCCAACTTTCAGCTATTTGTTTCTTCACCAACCATAACAATCATGAAACAGGGTCCCTAAACAGTTCATCCAGAATCCCTCTGTTGGCCTAGCATATATGACTAGTGTGGCCCCAGCCTCCATGAGGTGAAAGCTGGACCAGGTTGCTGAGAACCTCATTTGTATATAAATTTTTGGAGCATCCCAGGACTTGTGACAAGAGCACCTGGTTTCAGTCACTGAGTGGAAGCTAATTAGGACATGGATTGTTTGTGGGGAGGGAAAGGTATATCCCAAGTACACACACAGACTGAGCAGTGCTAAGATATGGGGTCACCATGGCTTGAAATGCTGTTGGCTCTGGCACGGGTGAGCCCAATGAACTATATGGTAAATCACAGGCCTTTCACTTTGTACTACACATAAGGAGGTGCCAAAGTTCTGCTCAAAAGCATGTTTATGGAGTACCTGTGCTAAAACTTGCAGCAATTTGAAAAAAGATAGCATGCATCAATTCTGGATGAACTAAGTGTATGGGTACTATTTGCAGACTGCTACAGCCACGTTTAATTGCAAGGTTAATTTCTTTTCAAATTTGCTCCTTGCTTATCTGTACTCAAGAGAGCAGGGTCTGACAGTAAAGACAGGGAGAAGATCCTCCCAGGGGAAAATGCTGGGGAGAAGCAGAGAGCAAAGAGACTACCTGACACCCTAGATTTATTTTCCCTCTTGTAGCAGTGGGAGAGGAACAAATTCAAGGCAAACCCGCAATAATTAGACTCTATAATAGACAATTATAATACAATTTTAAAGATTCCATATATAGATTCCAGTTATTGGGGGGTCATCTTCTATTCTAGTAAATATGATAACATTCTAGGTGAAATAAGATGTTATGTCAAATCACAATTCATGAAAAAATGTATTTTATGATCCTCAGTTTTGGGGACTGCATTTCAAGAAAGACAGAACCACTTTGAGAGTCCACAGGAGAGCAACAGAAATGTTGAACAGCTTAGAAAATGACTTAGAAGAAATGACTGAAAGAATCTTAAAAGACTTGTTTAATCTTGAGGGAACATATAACAAATCTTCAAATATATAAAAGGTTACTGAGAAAAAAAAAGTTATAAACTACTCTTTGCATCCATTCAGGATAGGGTGTGAATTAATAAGCTTTGATCGCTAAGGAGATTTAAGTTAAAATTAGTGGTAAAACTTTTTCACTGTAGAAATATTTCAGCAGTGGGATGGATATTATCTAGAGTTTGTGGGCTTTTCCTCATTAAGGTTTTTTAAGAGTGGATTTTTAAGATAAAGATCTGCCAGGAATGGTTTATGTATTGCTGATGATACCTTGAGGGAGGGGAATAGAGTCAATCAGGGGTCTCAAAGACACTGCCCACAGAAGTCTATCACCTGGTCTACAATGCTGCCTGTGGGTCACAGACCAGTCCAGTGCATACAGCATGCACTGCCCCTGGGCCTGCATGCCTGTGTGCAGAGCATATATAGTGCGAGCTCCACAACAATACATGGGGCCAGGTCTGGGACAGGTTCCTTATAGACAATGTTCCCTCTAAGGAGCGCTGCCTTGGTCCGGTGTGAGACACTTATCGAAGGTGGCTGAGGGCTGGGGGCCGGACCGGAGGCTAGAGCTGGGAGCCAGAGGCTGGAGCCGGAGCCTGCCGCAGGCTCCGCCAGCTCCGGGGAAGCGCTCTGCTCCCCCACATCAGGGCCGGGGAGTGAAGCACTACCCCAGAGCTGGCAGAGGCCATGTGGGACATGCCCCTGGAGGCTATGCTGGGGAGTGGAGCAGTGTCCTGGAGCTGACGAAGCCTCACTCAGGACAGGCAGCGGCTCCTCCCTGAGGTGAGGCAAGGCAAGGATGGAGGCTGGGGTGAGCAGCTGGTGCGGGCTCCGGGGAAGTGCTCAACTCCCCAGCCCTGATGCACTTTTAGTTGTGCGTCGCCACGCATGTGCGCACCTTAAAGGGAACCTTGGTCATAGATCCAGGGCTGGTCCAAATCAGGCTACAGACCAGCTCTGCATGCTGGATCCAGTGCACAGGATCAGTTTGGCATATGCACCATATGCAGCATGCATACCTGGACCAGCCCTGTGCACAGCATGCTATGAGGGGCAGGCCTACAAGCCAGCTCTGTACCCCTTATCTGGCCTTGGGCCAGATGAGTTTGCCACCCTGGAATAGATTATCTTTCCTACCCCCATTTTCTTGGATTTGGATGGTAAGGTAAATATACAGATCACTCATGCTTGGTAACCTTTTCCCTATTCAAGCAGATTGGAAAAAAGATGGGACTTGTTTAAAATTGTTTTATCATTAAATAGCAATCTTTATCCTGTGTAACACGATTTCTCTCTTAGCAGAAGTTATGGTCAATTAGCAAGGTCTGAAAACTGTCAGACATTTAAAGACTAAAATTCATCACCCAGAAACAGATATGACATGATTCATCACTTCATTGCTGGTCTGAGAATTCTGAATAACCTCTATGAAAATGACCAACATCATGCCAATTCAATTTTCTGCTCTGGAACGCCATGCCCTGAAGAGGTCTGCCCACAGATTCAGATTGACAATGGGCTAGTTAACATTCATTTCATATGTAAAAGTATATCTTAGTATCCTAATGCAGTAAGCTCCCACACCCTCCTTAAAAAAATAAAAATAGGAGGAGGAATGCTACATAAATCGATGGTGTTGGGCCATTTCAACTTTGGGAAAGCTTTCCAGTTGTAATCCAAGCAGAGTTTTCAAGCACTTGCAACAAGTGCTTTATGTAATACAAAAAGCTAAAAACAGTCCATGTTAATATAGAGTTCAACTGGCAAACTGCCGCCTTCTCTAAATCTTCACACACTGCTCTGCTGAACATAAGGCCGAGCTAATGCTAAGGCAAGATAGCTGTTGTTCTAAAAGTAATAATTCATAAGAGTTCTACAGTTTAATCACTGTAGAAAAGAATGTCAAAAGCACTTAGGTGACTGAGGAGCCTAACTTCAGTGACTTTCCATGTGCTTTAGGATCCAACGGCACTTAGGTGCTTTTGCCAAATCTACCATGATTCTAATACCCACAATTAGTACATACCAAAAGAAATGCACTGGTATCATCAAATTTTCCTCACTGTGGGTTTCTATTTATGCCAGGTGAATGGACAACAAAACTGACACTCAAAACAATTACATACGTAACCCCCCCCACACACTTTTCAGCCTTTAACATTACTTTACCCACTAAAATTCTCCAAAGTTAGGAAACGCGAGAATGTAGGTGGTTCATACTACATTAACTTATATGCAGCTGAAAGTCAAATGATGACACAGCCTTTAGCAGTTTAGCACCTACTATTTTTCCACAGGATCCCTTCTTCGTTCAATGCATGGAATGAATGAGACATACATTAATAAATACTTGCAATATTTTTTCCTCTTTTGCTCCATGTGTGAGCACATTGCAAATCTTGGTCTTACAACAAAACTATTAATTTCCTGAAGGACTTCTTTAAGGTACTTACCACTACCTCATTCATGTTCTTCACAATCTGACTTATTTTCCCCATTCGCTTTCAACTGAGAGGTTTTATAAATTCAATTTTACATATTGGAAATTAAAGTATACACAAATTTGGATGCCAATTTTAGACGTAAGAATTTAATTTTTCAGGGAACCCAGCATTTTCTAGCACTATGTACAGGCCAAGCACAACGCCTACCGACTTCAATGGCACTGTAAATGATCAGGACTTCTATAAATTGGACAACAAGTCTCAAGTTAAGTATTTAAATACTACAAACTGCATCACATTGGAACTCTGAAATGCCGATGGGAATCGGACAGCATTCAATTGCCTTAGCCAGACAAATTCTTTTCCTTCCTGCATTCCTGTGCCTCATCCACTACATACCCAACTTCAATAACAAATGAAACAGGAATTCTACAAGAACAGCTTTCTTTTACTGCATAACCTTGATTTAACACTAGAGTAGGTCCATCCTGCGCTCTAAAGGAGGCAGAGGTCCAATGGAAAAAGTAATGTGTGATTGTGTCACGAACAGGGATATACTTAAAGCATATGGAAGTGAAAGAAGAATTGCAGGATGCTTATAGTGCCTGGCACCATTTTCATAGTAATTCCCCTTCTCCCCCCTGCTTGGCTAAGGGCCACCAGAGGCCTCCCCACCCCTTGCCTCTGACTGGCGGAGACGGCTGCCCTTTACGTAGCCCCACTCCTCACCATTGATTGTTGCAACCAACTTGACTGTTCCTCTTCAGGCTGGTGGCTTCCCCCTTCCACCACTCTGCAAGTTGAGAGGCCTGGCCCAGTGGCTGTTGGCTGGCTCCCACTGACTGGAGAGCCAACATTTTATTTCTAGTATTTTTTTTTTTTCCTGTTGATTCCGTGCAAAATTGTGGGGAGTGCGTTTTTGCAGTGATTGTGGAAGCCACCCTTTTTTGGTGGTTTCTGTGAAAATTGTGAAATTGTAAAATTGAGTATATCCCTAGTCATGAAGAAGTGTATTACAATGCATTCTTTAATTAAGCCACTTTATGTGCATCAAGAACAACCCTTAAAAGTTGATGTCTCAACTTCTGAAAATGTGATTTTATGATATTAACAAGGTTTTTTTCATATAGGGTTTTTTTTTTTAAATATGCAATTACTTAAGTTTTTATTTGAAAAGGAACTTGAAAAAAGTAAAATTCCATCATGTGGAGACAAGCTGACACTCACATGGTTGCTTGCTCTCCACCTTAATTACCCATCAGCCACTCTGTCCACGATCCCCATTACCACTGGCTTCCAGGTGAAAGCTAGCTCAGTGTCTCTGTATCATGTGCCATGTAAATACACCTTCTGACAAAAGATAAAAAACAGCTTCCACTTACAGCTGCGATCAGTTACCAGACCATGCCTATAACTAACCACTCCAAGGGAAACATCACAAAAAAACCCAAACAGGCAAACAACCTATTCACTAACTGATAAAGCACTTTTCACGAATGGCAACACTTTCTTCATGTGCTCTTTCTAGAGCACTGGTCAGCAACCTTTTCAATTAAAAGTCAGGATGACAGAGCTCAGGTCAGACCTAGCTGCCGCCGCATCTCCTCACCACAGCATGAGAGAAGCCCCTGCCACTAAATATTGCCAACGCCCCACACCCATGAGCCAGACCCAATGGCCCCATGGGATGGGATGGGATGGGATGGATCTGGCCCACATGACCATATACTGCCAACCCCCGTTATAAAGAAAGCAGGCAACAAGGAGGCAAAATAAGGAATGCACCACGATTCACTGGGTTCTGTGAAATTATCTAGACCAAATCTGAACTCTGTTGATCAAAACAAGCCAAAAACATACAACACTCAAGACATCCTTCAAAACAACACAACTATAAAAAATGTAATGCAGTCAGTGAAGTTCAGTGTTGATAAATTTAAAAAGAACGTAAAGATAGAATATTCAATAATTCTCTCTCAAATCATAAGTACGCTGTACTGTGTTGTCTCTGTCAGTAACCCAGGATTGTAAGAGGTTATGACAGTGTAACAATATCTGTACACTGCTCCGGGCATCTCAGTTGCTTCTTCTGATGGTTTCTAATACCTTGTCAGCTCCTAAGCTCACATACCAGAGCACTAGATGTTAAGAGTTCCAATGTATACAAGGGAAAAAACAAAATGATCCTTACAGAAACACACAAGTTTAAAGATGTATTTTTTCACTGCATCTTTACAGAAATTATACCTCTGATCTCAAACGAATAATCTCTGAAGAAAATCTGACATTGAAAACTATGAAAACCAGGAAGTATTTTTATGACCAGATAACAATAGAGATAAGGACTCCAATTCTGTTCCCATAAACTCATGCAAGCCTCCTAACTGGATGATTACAGGAAATTAAAAATGTAAACAGACAACTGTTGGGTATTTTACATCTACCCAACATCTGTCCCATTACTATCTGTCACATCTATTGAAAGAGTAAGTGATGAGGGACAGAACCTGTTTTTGTGAACAACAGTGAAAAACTCTAATGGAGGATATCAGGCTCTACCATAATATTAATCATTGTAGTTATCAAGTACTTTTAACTGTTTGCATTAGGTGAACTGGGATCAAGGGTGGGGGGGCTGAAGATTAAAAATCATACCTAAAAGTGAGGTCTCTTTGGCAAATGCTGCAGCAATAGCTGGGTCCAACGCTGGCTGCCCATCACCAGATGGAAGATCGGGTCGAGTATAGTCCCTACTTTTATCATTGTTGTACTTTACATTTAAATTCACCAGTTTGGAAAAATCAATCCGTAGAGTACAGCAGGCATTATAAATATTTTGGCCATCTAATGCCTGAAAGAGAGAGAGAGAAAAAGAGAAAAAAATTATGATATATATTTTTAATATAGTCGCACAAATTTTGAAATTTGGTAAAAATTAGCATACACGTGTCCACTTGTTAGTTTAAAACCAAAAAGAAGAGGGAGAGGAAAATGCAAAAGTAATTGCAGGAAGCTTTATATTTAAATTTCAATTACTCAGAAAAAGTTTATATACCCAAATCCCTACAGACTGCCACCAACAGACATATTAATGTAGTGATACTTGAGAGCTAGCTTGTCAGATTCATTAAAGATTACTTGGTATTATTTCAGCTTGAACACAAAAAACGATGTTAAAAGTTAAAATCGCAATGCAGTATACTTTTAGAAAGACATTAAAATAAGTGACACATGCAAACAGAAGACATTAAAATAATAAGCAAAATATATTCCTAAAATACAGGTACTCCTCACTTAATGTCGTCCTGGTTAATGTTGTTTTATTATGTCACCGATCTATTAGAGAACAAATTAATTTAAAGTTGCGCAATATTCGGTTATAACATTGTTTGGTTGCTGCCTGCTAGTAGGTAACTACTATGATGCAATTGGATCAGCTTGTTAACACTGTTTCACTTAAAGTCATATTTTTCAAGAACGTAACTATGATGTTAAGCGAGGAGTAGCTGTACCACAACCTTTTAAAAGCAATCAGCAAAAGGACGTTATTTTACTACCATGACTTTTGTTCAACCTTGAAAGATGACCCACATAGATGGTTAAAAGAAAAATAGTTGGTACGTTCATTTTAGTGACCATTTCTTGTGAATTTGTGTATTTTCCACAATTAATAGTCTAGGTACTTTTGAATGAACACTAGTTAAACTTAAAAATCACAGGGCTCCTAAAAAAAATTAGAAGCTGTTAAGAACCTTGGATAATCAGGAATTTTTGGAGGTTTGTAAGATGTCACATAAACTAAGATTATGCCAATTTAAAAACAAATCCGTCTATGGCCCTGACACTACAAAATGTTATTTTGCCGTTCTTTGCAGTAACAAGATGCTCAAATATAGAGCTTCAACAGCTAAATGAACAATCATATGTGGAGATCTTTAATTGTTTAAAGTAGGGATGCACCAATAGAAATTTCTGGGGCCGATACCGATAGCCGATATTTAAGAAGCCATATCAGCTGACACCAAACTGATATGAAGCCCCGCAGGTTGGAGAGCGGCATCGTGCTGGCAAGTCTGTTGGGCGGGGGGGAAGGAGCATGAGGGGCTGCAGATCGAGGCTGCCGCAGTGAAGGAGGGGGAGGGAGAGGGGCTGGGGCAGGGGCAGGGGCTGCCCAGCTGGGGAGGGGTGCAGTGGGGCACAGGATGGAGCCACAGCTCATCTGGGGAGCACAGGGGAAGGGGAGGCTCCCATCGCTGCATGCACCCCTGGCTATGTGTGGGATGGGGCAGGCTGCTACTGCAGGCTGGGGCCAAGGCTGCACTGGGTTCTTCCCGGCAGGGGCTGGGCTGCTCTTAGGGCAGGCAGTGGTGGCGCTGGGAGGAGGAGTTGGGGGGGCCTACAGCAAATTCTGGGGTGTCTGCAGCTGTCCCCTAGCCCCACCCCCCTCCCAGGGCTGCCACCCGAAACAGCCTGGCTCAGCCCCCACCCGAAAGAACCTGGCACAGCCCCAGCCCTAGCCCACAGTAGCAGCCTGCCCCACCCCACGCACATATCCAGCAGCATACACCCTGTGTCTTCCCGGGATGTGTGAAGGATGGGAAACGCCCCTCCCCCCCGGCAGGATGAGCCGCAGTTCTGTCCCATGCCCAGCCCTAGAGCTGGGTAGTGACTGCCCCTGCCCTACTTCCATTCCCTCCCTTACCGCAGGGGCCTCGATCTGCCCCCGCCACGCCCCTACCTTCGCCGCTTCCCCCACACTTACCAGCCAGAGCCAGCTGCTCTTCACATTGCCGAGCTGTGCTCCTGGCTGCATGCATGCATGCAGTATTTATCAACCACATTATTGGCCACATCAGACAAAAAAAAGCTGACTGCCAACACTCTTAATTTTCCTCATATTGGTACTGATCCGATATGAAACTGATGTACTGGTACACTCCGAGTTTAAAGTGTTATTTTGTGGGGGTAAGGGAACAGAATATCAGAAATGTCATTTCTGCTTATATTAACAATATTGAATATGCTTGACGTTTTATTAAAAAATAAAGTACCTTTACTTACAAATGTGAATGTCACATATACAGATAGTGCATCAAAAACTGTCAGATGATTCAGGATAACTAACAGTTGCTTGTGTCTTTGAAAACATTAAATTTTTATTGCACTTAATTTTGATGAAATTCATGGAAATATTATTTTTCAACTACTTGAAGGAATGTATGTTGACATTTTAAATTAAGTAAGTTTTTGCTTTAAAAAAAAGAAACAACCCAACAACTCCAACATAGAATTTTGGTATTTCATGAAAGCAGAGTGGACATTAAGAAGAAAAAATTGCTTACTGAAAATGTTCTGTTTTGTTCTATGGCTTAAATTCAGAGTTCTCTTGTTTTCTACCACAGGAACAAGACATGGCAGATTTCCATATACTTCAAATCGTTCAGTCCTTGAGGAACTATAGTAGGTTACAGAGGGCTTAAGCTACCCTGACTAATTATACACAAACTATCCTTATCTCAGATCTTGGAATCCTTTAATCAATTCTTTTATTGTACAGGGAGAAAAAAAATGTTTTCCAAATTATCCAGGTATAAAAAAGTGAACCATATAAACTATTAACCCATTTATGGAATGTGAAGATTTAGAATGATTTTATTTACATCGTATTTTGGATATTTGTCCCTTCTTTTCAGAAGGTATTTTCTTCAAAAAGTTTTCACAAGAGAATGACCCAAAAGAAGTAATACTACAACATATTTTAAACGTAAAAGAGACAAATGACCAAAACAACTTTCAAATACTGGCCAGCTAAGTGGCCTACAGAACACACTAATGGGGAGGGGAGTAGATGTAGGTTTCTTGTATCTGGATGTGAGTGGCAGTTTGTAGACATTATTTGGATGGGTGGGAGGCTTCACTTCTGTAGTGGGCTGGGCAGGGAGGCTGTGGTTGGGGGGTGGAGGGGAACTAGATTTTTCTGGTTTTGGGTGATATTTGGAAAATCCAGTTTGTGGGTTGAGGATGGTCAGATGGACAGGCAGACAGGTCTTAAGAGAAGTGAGAGAAGATATTTGGCTTTGGCTCAACAGAACTAATTAATCCAAGAGGAATTCTTGTTCTTGAAATTGATTATAAATTACAATGTTGAATACAGTTGTTTGTGCCATGTAGTTGTTTTGCACACAAACTGAAACAGACTCAGGCTGACTTCAGAACCTGTCCTGCCTTGCACAGTACATACTGAAAAAGGAAAGAACTGTGAGCTGAACAAGTCATAACGATAGAGAGCATAAGTCTGGTAGGCATTTTACTGATGGTATATGGTACTTGAAGCAACTAGAATTTTCATCTCAAAGTCAACTATCAACTACTTTCTAATGTTGGGCTTGAGGAGAAAGATCTCATTTAAACAAGTATGCAAACACAAAAAAGTGCTAAGGGATGAATGGTTTAACGTGGGAGAATTTAATCACCAGCTTCAGAAAAAAATGTTCTTGCTATAAAATCTGGAGTAAGGTGGATCCTGTCTTCACAGCCAAAATCTTACTCATATTGCAAGCTGATGTCACTACCATCAAGGAAGCTATATCCCACATTAAAAAGCTGAACTCACAAATATAAAGTGATCAAAAGGAGCTATCATTAGTTTAGTCCAAAGAACAGTAACAAGTGACCAAATATGGGATGTTTTCAAATTTGTCAAGCCACATATGAAACTAAGGATTACAGTGCAAATACTGACTCATGTTCAACCAGCTTATAATAGTCGTAAGTAGTCAGCAAATTAACAGAAAGGCAACTGGTCTATAATCTAGAAAGGCAACCCTACGCAGGCACTTTTCCAGAGGGCATTTAGAGGGATCTGTGAGCTTCCATCTACATTTTTAATTTAAAATTGTAAGTCCTTCTAGTATGATCCATCTAAAAAAGAATATATGTTGATATATGTTCTCAAGACCTCAGAAGCTCTCTCTCTTGCTAGGAGTCAATGTCAGAAAGGGAGCTCTGTTTTAACCCAGGATCAAGATGCCCTTCAACAGACTTTCAATTTAAAAGGCCACCTGCAGACATAAGAACTACATCTCCTCTGGGCAACATAAGGCTCCATCAAAAACTTATCTCCTCTGAGGATGGTCAGTAACTTTGATATCAGAGGTACTAGTAGACAAGTACAGAGCATATAAAGACAATGCCAGTATCACAAGCAGAATAAGCCTTCCCAGAGACAAACTTGCAGATCATATTCTCTAAGAACACAACACATCCAGGACAAAGTCATCTTCTGCATTTGCTGGGCTTCTTGACAGGGGAGTGGCAATCCAGAGCTTTCCTCTGAGGCAGATAAGCCATCATGCCCGTATAAAGGAAAGATCAATTGAAAATGTCTGCATAAAGACTCTCTCTCCAAACTTTGGGCACAATTTTTCTTGATGAGGTTACATAGATTACAGGGGTGTTTCCTTCCTGCATGTTGTACTTTTCGATATATATCCTGAATTTGAAAATCCAGTCCTGGGAGGTCGTCTATGTATTACCATCATCAAAAAAATTGTCCTGAAATTGGTACACAAATTCAAAAGGAAAATTCCTGTGGAAAATGGAATTACTTCTACTATAAAGTGAGGATTCATCAAGGATACCCAGACCTATACATCAGAGGTGCTCTGAATGCAGAGTACCAGACCTAACATTCAAGTGACCAGCTATGATAAAATGTCTCTACTAGATTTATGATGTTTTTATTCTACACCAGGTCAGGAAGGCAGAGCTGAACTGTGTCAAACAAAGCTCTGATGTATACCAATTGTTTTGAAGGTATAAACTGGAAGTTAGGGTGGAGATAAAGTTTTCTGCACCAAAGGCCTGGCAAATATTACTTTTTAAAGATGATAATATGACAATATCCTTGAATTAGCCAATCATCCAGCAAAAAGGACATCTACGCTCCCAGTATGTCCAAATAAACTATATCTACCATCTTTAAGAGACATATTACTAATACTAGCTTTAATGCTAGTACACAGTATTAGTAGTCCTGTTTCTCTACTATTGAGTTCAGACACTCTGTTCACAGGAGTACTTCAACAGTCATCATTTAGGCATCTGCAGGGTCCATCTGCTTTACTTTAGAAGAGCCTTGATGTTTACAGACCAGCATTGTTGCATGTTCTTTTTTGCCTACCCCAGAAATAGGCATTCTGCTTCTGGGGACTGTGTTGTCTTCAAATTCAGTTGAAGATACAATCAGTCATTATTATTCCACCTGGAGGTAGTGATGAAAACATGGATGAACATGGCCATAAGCTTATGCTACAGGAAATGGCAGTTTCCTGGAAAACAACTGGTGGAGAATTGCATTTTTTGCTGCTTTGGTTATCCAAATAAGCAAGAAGTTCCATAGGGCTTCAGAGCACACATTCTTATTTTCTCAGAACCCTGAAATGAATATCATCTCTTCTTGGTACTTACATCACTTGAGTTTTTCAAATTGCTTTTACTTCCTCAATAAGTCTTCAATTTCTATTAAGGCCACATTCTGATTTCCTGTGAAATTTTAATTTCTCCATGATCTTCTGCAGTAAAAACTGATGGAAAATCCATTAAAAAATGTCTTTATTATTTCATCATGCTTTTTAATTCAGAACCCCATGCAACCCACTGAAGGACTAGTCACAGTCTTCTTGCTTCTAACATACTCTAAATGTATTCAAAAGGGGAGCAACTTATTTCTTCTCATCTGTCGTCTCCTTTCCAGTTAATGTCCTATTCAGCTGGTAGGGTCTATATTATTCAGATAAGGATTCTGTTTTGTTGTGTTTTTTAATGCATTTTTCAATCCAGTAACAACCCTGAAAATGGTAGATATTTTTCATTAGTTCTGAGGAGGAAAGGACATCTTTCCTTCTAACATGATGGTCTCGTATGGTCTGTACGTTGATGTCATTCATCATTTTGCATTTATTAAATATTCAGACAACTTTAAACACCTTCAGTTTTAAATATTCTCCTTTTAAAGTTGCAGAGTTAAACAAAAGGGAAGGTCATCCTACACAGGCAGTCCTCGACTTACAATGTTTTGAGTTGCAATGTTTTGCACTTACATTTATAAATTGACACCCTGTTTCACCTTTCTGACATCAGTTTCGACTTTACAACACTCAAACTGATGCGACGCCATGTCAGTGAACAAGTTCAGTGTGTCACCCACCTCCCTGGAGAACATCTGTCCACACTTCCTTGGACACTTTCTTTAAGAAAGCAGACAAGCCTCCAGAAAAACCTGCAGCCAAGACTCCTGAAAAGACTCCAGCCAAGAGTCCTTCAAAAAGTCCAACCAAGAGCCCTTTAAAAAGTCCAGCAAAGTCACCTCAAATAAATGCTTCTAAATCAATATGATTGCTATTTACAATATAAATACATTAATATAGTTATATTATTAATCTATAATTGACTGAGTACAAAATTATGGGTTATTTTTGGTGAAAATAGGGTACTGGGCCTTGATTTAGGAACCAATTCCCATTTATAATGTTGTTTCCGATGGTTCTGTTACACTTAAAATTATGATGCAGTTTTCAGGAACAAACTGTTGCAAGTCCGAGGACTGCCTGTATTACCATATTTACTTGACTAGATGAGAACCCTGATTATAAGACGACCCCCAAATAATTAAATTCTATATATGGAAAATTTATAAATGTTATAATTTTCCAGGTAAAGAATCTAATTATTGGAGCATGCCTTGAATTTGTCCCCCTCCCACTGCTACAGCAAAAAAAATAAATCTGGAGAAGGAGGGGGGCCGGTAGCGCCCTTGTCCTCCGCCTCCCTCACAATGTTGATCCTTTCTCTCCTCCTTACTATCAAACCTGGCTCTCCCTGAGCACATGGAAGCAAGGAGCAAATTTGAAAATACTGACCTTAAAATTAAACATAGCTGTATTTATTTCCATATAATACCTGTAGACTTAGTCATCCAGAACTGATGCATGTTACTTATTTTGAAACAGCTACAAGTTTTAATTCACGTACTCTATAAACACAATTTTGTACCTACTTAAATATAATACAAGCTTTGCATGATATTAGTCTGAAGCCAAAAGGCCCCTGGGTTTACCATATAATCCATTGGGCTAGGTCCCACCAGAATCAACAGTATTTCAAGCCACGGCAATCCCATAGCTCAGCATTGGTCAGTGCATGTGTATATTCCAGATATACCCCCACAAAGGATCCATGTGTTAACTAGCACCCCCACTCATGACTAGAACTGGGTGTTCTTGTCATGAGTCCTACGATGCTCCAAAAATGTATGTACAGATGAGGCACAAGGCAAATGGGTCTAGCTTCACTTCAAGGAGGGTGGGACCACACTAATCATATGGACCAGGCTAAGAGAGGGGGCTACAGAAGAATCCTAGGTGAACTGTTTGGGGCACTGTTTTGTGATGTTTGCCACGCATTTATGACTGGTGAAGAAAGAGGAATTATTGAAAATGAGAAAGAAAGCTGCAGCTCAACTGTGGGCATGAAGACAAAGTAAAAATATATGCACTGTGGTGGCTTACCATGACTTGAAAGAGGCAGTGCTGAAGGGGACTGTGCTCAATGGGCACTACCATGTCTTACTCAGATGGGTTACACTAATCTGTCCTTTTGATAGGTTTCCATCAGCATCTTGACCTTTGGGCTAAGATCAAGCATCTCTGGCACAACAAGGAGGATGTCAGGGAGGGCTCTGGCCTCCCGGTCTCAGCCTGGTATTGCTGTACCTGCAGGCCCAGAGTAACTTCAGGCCCAGTGCCAGTTTCCAGCAGAGGGAATACCTGCCTTTTTTTTATTTTTAATGGGAAAAAGGTTCCCATCAGTATGTTTGCCCCACCTGGGTCATGTGTTTTATAGTTAAGTTCAGTGCTGGCTGCATTTAATCAACTTCATAGTTGGTTTCCATTGCTGAGCTCATGCTGCTTTTGGCAGCAGTTTACCAGTATACATTATATTTAATGAGGTTTCTTTGTATGTGATAATAAGATGAGGGGCTTTTTTCTTCCCATGCTGATTGGAGAATGAAACTTTGTCTTGTATTTGAGTAAATATGGTACCTAACATGAGTACAAAGAGCATCACTATTACCCTATGAAGCTTTGTTTCACATATACTCTATGTCCAATATACTAACTCACATTTGCATTATCCTTTGTCAATATTAAGTTATGCTGCTTTAAAAAGAAGGGTTGTTTTTCATATCATAACTAACTGGTTATCACATCAGATTAAATGCCAATATGTTAAAAATTAGGTGTTGCAAGTTACCTGAAAGTTATTTTAATCCTTTCACATATTTAGCTCATACTGGAACTAGAGTCTATAGTATCCAGCTTTACTGCTGTTAACTGAATTAAAATCACGTGTGTTCATTTTTAGGTGTCACCTACCTGAAATTATTTTTGAACAGCAAAGGCACCCTTTGCTATGACAGTTTGCTCCAAAATGTGAATTTAAATTTTTGTTAAAAGAAACCAAAAACAAAACCTAAACTGCTGTCAGAGAGAACTTGTCAAATGCAAAACAAGTGTCAACCAACATAAAGATGTCTATACAAATATACAGCCATTCTGAAATAAAAAATTAAACACAAACAACTCCCATTTGAGTTGTTAAACAATCATTGTTATAGTAATAATGAATCGTTTAAAGAGAAAATCCAGTTTCTTTGTTATTAAAATTACTTAAAATTTAAAGTGTGGAGCTTATGTATGGACAGGCTGCTTCATTTTAAAACAAAATTTATTGTAATACTTGCTTTCTCCTCACCTCTGACACCACATGATACGTATTGGAAAGAGCTATGTTCATAATTATATTGTAAAACTATATAGACATCTGGGGGGGGGAATATTACAGAAAGGTGCTTTTCCAAAAATCAATTTGGTACTAAGCCTTCCCATCTGTAACTAGAAATTTTAAAGTTTGACATTTTCTCAACTGCAGAACACCATAAACAGGACTGACCATGATTCTCTTCTCAAAAACTTGTATTTTGTTTTATGTGACTTCTCCCATTTCCTGCTTATCCTCCTACTTCCCTAAATGTTGCTTCAGTATTTTTTTTTGAAGGATCTGTCACCCACTCTTCAGGTTTCAGTCTGGATTCTGAAGGGCACTGTCTGGTCATCTCCTCTTCTGTACCCAATAACTGTGCAATCATATTTGAAGGCTCCTTCATCTATCTTCTCTATGATGACTGCTCTCAGCTCTACCTTACTACTTCATATTAGTCTTCACTGTTAATACAAAGGACATAGCCTGCTTTTTATTTTCTCTTTTTACAGATGCTACTTGTCAACTTTAGCAGAGGCTGGCCAAAGCTGTGCTATTATTTTTGCACATACAACATGCACTTTTTCCCAAAAAACAGCAGTTGGAAATTGTAGTGTGTGTTACACTGGAGAAACTTAGTAAGAGAAGAGCAATTTCTGCCTTGCTGGGGAAAAGGAAAAATAAAATCTGCATATGACTCAGGGAATATAACAATAAGGAGATTAGTCCCTGACTGCTGCTTACTCAGTTACTTACTACAGGAAAAGATCTTTTCTTTTTGTCGTTCTGCCTTTCAAAGAACAGAGCATGAAAGGATGGGATGGGACAGGACAGGAAAGGAAAGAAAGATGTGTATTTTATTCTGGAGTGTGTGAATGTGAGAAGATATGGTCATTTCCTCCAAAATCCACTTTCCTCTCATCCATGGATAACACTACCTGCTTTCAAATCACTTAATACCAGAACTTTTCCATTATCTTTGACTGAGCCTTCCACAAATTAAGGTTACCACCTCAAGTGCTAAAAAAATCTTACCATTTTTCCCTAAAAATTGCAAAAGTCTAACCTTCCATTTCAGTCCACTGCTAAAATTCTCAAATAGGCCCTCATCATTTCCTATCTTGATAAATGCAAGCTTATTCCCAGTGGGTCCATTCAAAACAACAGGATCATATATTGATAATGATAGACTTCTTTCTTCATTTTTCTCTGGAATCTCTTTCCACTTTCAAGAAATAGTTATTTGCCTTTACCTTTACAACCTTCCATGACTTAACCCTACTGTATTTCTAAACTGATTTACTATGGAGTTTGGTGCCTTCACACTGCACTGTCCCCTTGAATAATTTGGCACTTTCCCTCCATGCCTCTTATGCTTCAGAAAAAAAATCTCCATTGCTTTTTTTT
Source organism: Gavialis gangeticus (assembly GCF_001723915.1). Taxonomy (NCBI): domain Eukaryota; kingdom Metazoa; phylum Chordata; order Crocodylia; family Gavialidae; genus Gavialis; species Gavialis gangeticus. Next base: position 43,892,159 of record NW_017728993.1, on the reverse strand, counting down.
TTTTTTTTTAAGAAGCATCAACTTGAAAAAAAAAATCATACATAGGGGCTTCCACACCTTACAGTGTCACTATCGGCCATGTATAAACATTCATTTTCTCCTGAGAAGAGTTGCTGCACTCTGAGTAGAAACCACAAGTATACAGGTGTTCAGGATTTTTCTCTCAAAGCAAAAATGGTGGCTCTGGAAGAGTGTATCCTGGGAGAGTGAATGTCCATACACATCTTGTAAGAGAAGCCACAGCACAGTCCTCCAACATCCCAGTGCTTTGCTGTATCCAATAACTCCCACCTTGCCCGAAACAGTGCGCTGGTCAGGCTGGACTCTACTGCTCCAGCCTAGCAGGAAGCAGAACATGCTGCATTAACAAGCTGCATGCTGTGCTGCAGGGAGAGCGAGGCTAACCGTGACCAGTCTGGGTTATCCAATCAGGGCACTGCTTGGATGACCTGTACACTGCTATCATCTGCCTCCAGGCTGACTGAAAGAGCCTGCAAATCACAACAAGATGCGTGCACAGGGGTCCTCTGGCTGAGCAGCAGCATCAGTGCAAACTCTACTCTTCAGGGCCTCAGCATTCGAATGTCTGTTCAGGGGTCTCCAGGTAAAATTTTTCTTCACAAAAACAAACCAGGGAGAATTCTCCCAGGTCATCTGAACCTGCATACCCAGACACTGTGTGGCACGCTACAGTCCCCTTAAACAGATGTTGCAGCACACTACTTGAGAATCACTACTCTAGGGACTAAACCACACATATACAATAGCTGGGGTCGTTTTTTTCTTCATATCAAAACAGACTATTATTTGAAAAAATAAAAAAAGGTGGACGAGTTTGGTACATTACTAAGATTAGCAGTTTGTTATACCAACATCTGTCAAATTGGTAAGTAACAGGTAATTTACTGGAAAGCAAACTCATACTTACTAATTTTGCTTGCTGTGCGTTCACTGGATCACCATATTGCAGTAATGCTTGAAACTGGTTATTCTTTGTGAATGTAATTATCTTTAATACTGCACCAAATTTAGAGAATATCTGTCAAAAACAATAAAAGGTTAGATTTGTGTAAGCATATTACAAATTATATAAATGCAAGTTAAAAGATAAAAAAAACTATTGGCTTACTTGGTGAAGAACATCAAGGGTTACAGGGTAATACATGTTGTCAATTATTATTCTAAGTACGGGACTCTGAGCTGGAGTTACTGCACTCTCACTAACTGTAGTCCCGCTTATGGGAGTATTTGTTGTCTGTACTGCTGTCACTGCCTGAAGTACAGCTTGAGCCCTCTAAATAAAAACAAAAACATGTCATATAACAAAGAAAATATTTCAGGAAAATAGCTGTATCCATATTGTTACTGCCAACAAATACATAATTACCTTTGGCATCATAAACATTCACCTCTTAAAAACATCACAAGAGATGCCAACGCTATACAATAAAAATTTAGCGAACATTTTATAGATTTCTTCAATGGCACAGCAATCTACTACTACTTAGTCCATCAAAACTAGATGTTGTGCAATGCAGAATTTGGGTGGTATAACTGGAACTGTAATCTACCATGGGGAGAGAAAAAATACTGATTAATCCTTACCAAACCAGAGAAAGTAGCTTCAAATGAAGCCAACAATCCTTCTAAAAGGAAGCATGTTTTGTTTTGTTTTTCACCAGAAGGACCCAAAAAGATGGGGCTGTTTTGGATTTTGAATGTATGTTGACAGACCAAAATTGAAACTCAAATCAAAATCATACCTTCCTGCAATCTATTCAATAAATTAAGAGATCTTTTCTATTTTTAACCAAAGTCTATATTAGAATGAATAGCTCACTAATAAAAGGAATATTTTCCAAATAAGAATGGAAAATGATGGATTCTACTCGTAACAGTCTAATCTGTGTCTTAATAAAATTAAGACAGTAAGGCCAAACATAGAAAGAAGTGATTGCAGGTAAGCAAACTACTTACATGCAACCCAAGAGTTTATTAACCCAAACAACAAAGGTTTACAAATTGAGAGGATAACCACATCGGTAACAACACAAGAGCATACATCTACATAACTACTTTTATTGCAAAAAGTGATCAAGTTTTAGAAGGGTTTTAGACTTCTCTAAAAAGAATGCAAAAAAAGGAATTTTATTTTATACATTTTATTACAGTAGCTTTACGAGGTAAAACAATACACAACAGAAGAAACAAACGTGTGCATGCCAAGTAAGAATCATAACCAATAATCATCACCATACAAATGTATACTGCATATTCTAAAGGTATCATCAGAGCCACTACACACCGCAGGTCCCACAACTTGCATTATATTCCTCATTCTGAAATGAATTAAGGAGTAAGAAAAGTAAAGTAAAGGGGGGGGGGGGAAGACCTGGTAAACACTTTGTGGGAAAACAAGTTTTACTGTTTCATGTCAAGCACTAATTAATGTTATTCTGACAGAAGTATTTTTGAATAATAGTGCTAATTATTTTTAAAAAATGCACAAAGTATACACCATTCTAAAACCACTCAAGCATTTGGTAGACCTGCTTCGTTATTTCAGTCCTCTTCCAATTTTTACACCAATAATACTGTACCAAAATTTATGTTGCAAGAAAAACTGAAATTAAATTGTGTTGTACAGCATAAAGCCCCCAACACTTATTGGCACAAATGGTCCCAACCAAGAACACCAGAATTACTCACATGAGTAAAAATTTGAAAGACCTGCTTTCTAGATCACAGCCTTAAAGACTCTTCTGAGCTGATGTTTACTCCTCATTTAATTCGACTAAGACTAATAGTACTGCATGATAAAGGAGGCATGCACAAGAATAAAGTCAGGCTTAAAATTGTACAACAGGTGTTTTTAAACAAGGAATAAATTCAGTTTACATTTTTAACATTTGTAAAGAAGTGGCCCTACTTTTTAAAGGTATTTGGGGAAGAAATAGAAAGTTTTTTAAAATGTTTAAGCAGGTAAACAAAAAAGTCAACTGCTTATCTAACTTGAGAAATATTACATTTTTCTTTTTAAGTTTCATTATGTTCTACTGTATTTGACTATTTCTCTTTATAATTTTAAAAGTATCACAATAACTAAACCTAATTCTATGTTTAAAAAAAAGAAATGACAAGTTGACAATTCAGGAGTTCAACAGTTATTGCTGTTATTCTTAACACACCAGGTAAAAATGCCCATTTTAAAACATAACTTTACCATTATTTAATTGTCCTGCTTATGCATTTTCCCAGACAAAATAGATCCACACAAATATTAAAATGTTGAAATAGCTCTAATAAATCTACTGTGAGAATAGTCTTTTAAAAAGGCAACCTGTAAAAGTAACAATCTTGCAAAGTAACAGTATAAGAAATTAACAAAACAGTAGCTAAAACACTCCCATAAAAAGCTGAAAAAATTACTCTAATTTTTATTTTATGCACTTGTTTAAGGTCTTGTCGAATTACAGCTTCCTCTGCTCTCCCCTTAATTAAGCTATTTATGCTTTCCTTCATTTTCCTAGTAATTTACAGAACTTATTTTCTTTTAAAATTCTATGTAAAGAAAGGACAATTTTTAAAAGTTGCAAAGGCTTTCAAATGCTACCCTGTTACCTACATTTTTGGTTAAGTGGCTTAGTGTCCCTATTAATTTAACTCGGAAGGGAATTTGCTCATCAACTATCAAAAACTCATATGCTTTTTCTTACCAATACAAGAATGTCCAAACCCATCACAGCCACCTGTCTTTTGCTGAGTATATTATCACAACAAGCATCAGTCTTGCAAGGTGACCAAAAACATTATTATAAATAAAAAAATTAAGAACAAGCTTGTAAAACAACTGCCTTAATGACAAAAAGAAAGAGGTGGACCTGCTGTAGCAAGAGCACTGCCAGAATGATGTCACATCAGAGCAGAATATTACTAATCAGAGTGAGACAGGTCCAAAAAAAGGCCAACACTAAAAGTAAGCATAAAATGGATGGTGGATATAGCCCTACCTATTACTGGTATTGGTGGATTTTTTGTTTTTCATTTCTACCTTTCCACATTTTTTTTTTTTTTTTATAGCTAGCATTAAAATTTTTTAAATAATCCTTGATAGACAAGAGAATACTCAGAACAACAAAAGACATACCATATGTTCACAATGCTAGGCAGAAAAATGAAAGATAAACTTAATTTCAATAGAAAGCAAAAAAAAGTCTCAAGCATGGAAGTTTCCAGAAAAATGTCCTTAAAAGGTAATAAAGTAGTGTGCAATTAACACACTATTATACCAGATAGGACAAGAGAACAGCAGGAACTGTAGTTTCTTACAACAGACAGGCAATGCTAGTATGATCAAAAAAAGAATATAAGAAATGAATGCTGAGATATTAGCATCTGAGCTGCAAAGGGTCAATCCTTCTTTTCCCCATTCTCTGTAGGAAACAGCAACCTCAAATGCAAGGAAGACCTTTACTGCGCTTGCCAGTGTTACTTTTAAAAGAGTTTCCTGTTCTACTAAAAAAGTCTTACGACTGTTTTGAAATGGATTTTACACATATCCAAGATCAAATAATATATTTCTCAGTTATTAAATACATTTTTCCCCCGGAGTGATCTGTAATGCATTTTTCTCCAGGAACTATACTGTAGGAAGAAGAGATCAAATAAACTAAAGTTACTAATGCTACCAGTTTTATGATTCATAACACTGGGAATAGGAATCTGCATTAGTAATAGATGCTAAGGAAATTCAACTTGCGCTGACAACTTAAACCAAAAAAATTTGTTTTAATCCTAACTTTCAAACTGAGGGTTATTTCATGAATGGCTTTAAGTTAGTAACAGTTATAAGCAATAATGAATTACAGTAACAACACTGACATAACTGCAACATGTGAAAGTCAAAATGATGCCTGGTTCCTTCTAATATCATAAAATAGAACTGCAACCAAAAGTTACAGCAAAATTTAGTTGATACAAAAATACATTCAATTATACAAAATGCGTGCTGTGAATGTAGGCTATGCTATATTTGTAAGCAAGTGTACACATCTGTAATACTCCATAACAATATATATACCTGGTTTAGTGTATTATCAGTCTTTAGTTCTTTATGATTAGAGTATTGGATATAAATGGGCTGGTTACGGAGATGAGGTGTCACAGCAGAATAATAATTAACCATAGTGATAGCGGCTTCTTCTGTTGCAAGTTCCAAAAAAGCCTATAATGTAAGAATTAAGAAAAGTCTTGTATTATTTATGGACTGTTTACTCTCTGACATTATAAAAGTAACACACACATCATTCACAAAGACTTCCAATTTTAGTAAGACTTCTAATTTTACTCCCCCTGCCCCAAAAAAGCCCGTATTTAGCTAGAAATCCCCTATCTTCAAAGTAAAATTTTCCATATGTCTAAACTTTCATCATTAAAGATGCTGGCCCAGATAATTACCTTGAAAGCAGAGAATTTGTGGGGGATGGAAGAGATCATATATTCAGTTAAAAGAAAGGTCAACAAACTCACTGCATGTAAATATGAAGTGAACTAGAATTGACTCTGAGCTAAGAACAGTGCAAGCTAAAAAATGAGTTACCATTATAATTAGTTTCCATAGGATTAACAGTATATTTTGAAATTTGAAAAAAAAAATTGCTATACTAGTAATGGACATAAATACAGGCAGTACCTGATTTTTTCCTTTCAGCATCAGGATATTGGTTACCTTACCAAAAGGTAAGCCTAAAGCAATAACTTCAGTTTCTGTCACTTCACCAGGCAATTTCCTGATATGAAGAACACGAGAAGGAGCCCCATCCATTTTATCGTCTCCTTTGAATTTCTTGTTGTCGTTACCATTTGCTGAAAAAGAGTTTTAGACTATTTCATATTTACAAGCCAGTAACACAAATCATAACAAATAAAAAATAATATCTATATATGGATAAACTGTTCTAGTTCAAAACTACATAAGCCACAAGGTTTAACCTAAACAGTATTCAAGTTTTTAGACTAATTTTGATGAGAATAAAAATTAGACACAAAGGTAAATAGGAAACAAGACAAAAAGCTATACAGGCTTATCAAAGCTAGACTGTATCAGATAGGTAATCCAATATCTTTCATTAACAGATTGGCTACCCAAGACAAATAAGGTAGACCTAATCTACTACTGAACCAGAGAAGATGGGGGTTAGTACCAACAAACACTGAGTGGGGAAGGAACTGATTAAAGAAGAGACAAAAAAGGTGCTTGCAGACATTAAAAACCAACAATAAAAAACAGCACATTACTTTAAACTCATGTGTTCCCGCGCTAAGCCTTGCACATGCCTAGAAGAGGCAATGCATTACTTCACCTGGCTCACCTGATGCCTATAAAGATCGGGCACTTTAGTGGGGCTTTTTCAGCACTTTTATCTAATAGCTGATTGAATCTGCTTTAGCTAAAAGTGCCAAAAAACTCCACTGTAGTCCAGTCTACACAGATGCCGCAGAGCTGGGCTGAAGTAATGCACTGTTTCTTTCAGTAATGCACGGTTTTTTGTTTTTTAATGTCTGCAAGAAGCCAACATTCTAATGAAAGGGGAACTATCAAGGTGGACAAAGGCTACTGGTAGACCTCTCAAGTCTCAGGACCAACAGAAAAAAAAAATTAAAATAGTAAGTAATTTTCTTTAACAACCTGGGTACAGAAAGTTGGGTTAATGAAAGGAAAAACCTTAGGGAGGGAAGTTAATTACGTAATGAAAGAGAGAATGCAAGTTTAGGAGACATCATCAATAAAATGACTCAGAATATCTTACAGGATAAAGCGGATGAGACCGAGACCTGGAATAAGAATTAAATGAAATTTAACAGTAACTAAATGAGGTCACACACAATGGAATAAGAATGTCTGCTGTAAATTGTGGGTTCATTAACTGGAAGCAACAGGAGAAGAAAGGCCTAAGCATTACTGTAAGTGGACTATGAACTACCAATGTCATGATGCTGTGGAAAAGGCAAATAAGGTAAGGTATTACCAAAAGGCAAAGGGAAATAGTTAGTCACGTTAGTCTGGAGTCGGACAGAAGGCAGGGAAGAGGTACACCTTGCAGACTAACTGGAACTAGAGATGCATTAAGTTGTTTTTTTTAAGCCAAAGCTCACTTCAACAGATGCTGTGAAAGCGTATGCATCTCCTACTCAGTCTATACAGCACACCTCTACCATGCCTTCTACCAAAAGATACAGGGAATCATTCATGTATAAAGCCCTTGTGACGCATTATCTGAACACTATCATTCTTGCTATAATTAAGAAAAATTAACACTGTCATGGGTGCACAAAGATGGCCAGGGAAGTAGAGTATCTCTACTGAAAGAAGTGATGGAATAACTTGGCTTGCAGAGTCCAGCAAAATGAAAGCTGAGATGGGATGTATCTACACTGTACTGTGCAGAAGGCAGGGCAGACAGGCACCTTACAGACCAACTAAATCAGATATATAAAGAGCTCATGAAATGTTCTCTCACTATCAGATGCTGTGAAAGGACAGCATAGAACAGCATATGAAGTGCAGTGAGAGAGCTAAATAAAAAAACTGAGAAGGGAGAGTGCTGGGAAGAGGTATACAAAACAAAGAACCCCTAGGAACAAAGGGGTCAGAAGTGAGCTAGAGTCCATAAAAGCTCATGTTCTACATACTTCTTAATCTATAACAGCTGTGGGCAAAATATAGCCTGTGGGCCAAATCCAGCCCACCAGGCGATTTCACCTGACCCACAGGCATCCACCAATTAACTGTACTATGCCCAGCCCTCACACTTCACTCCCACCCTTGTGCACGGGAGGGTCCTGGCCCCAGAGCTGGCCAGCAAGACTACTGTAGCCAGCGACGGACCTGCTTGGATTCCCCAGCCTCTAGCGGCTACTCCTTGTGTCCCTGCTGTAGCGCTTGCTCCAGGCAGCAGGTAGGGAAACAGCAGTGGGTAGAGGGAAGCTGCAGCTGGGAGGAAGTGCAGAGCTGGGGCTGGTGGGAGTGTGAAGCCTGAGGCAGGAGTGTGAAGCCCAGGTTGCCCCAGTTCCATCATGCAGGACTCCCTGCTGCTCACATGCAGCTCCCAGGATTCACATGCCATCGGGGGAAGCCCCACATGATGGAGGCAGCTGCCTTCCCTGCTCCCTGCCACCATGTGCAGTTCACGGGATTCTCCTGGAAGTGGTGGCAAGCCCTACTCCCTGCTGCCTGGAGGAGTCTCAAGAACTGCATGTGGCAGCAGGGAGCAGGGCCAGATCACTGGCTTCATCACACAGGGCTTCCCCCTGGGTGATCAGGAGTCCTGGGAGCTGCATGTGAGCCACCTACACCCCTGTGCTATAGAGGCAGGCTGTGCCTGCCCGGGCTATGAGCACCCTATAGTGCTGCCACTGGTGATGGGGGCTGTATGCCATGGGTGGAGGCACGTGGAGAGGTCCCCACACCACACACCCAAAACCACACCCCACGCAATGCATACAATCTTCCCACACAGCCACACACCTCAACCCCCCCACACGCACCTCACCATACATGCACACACACCCCCAACCATACTACACACACACACACACACACAATATACAAGAGTAAGACTTTATTTTTGTGTTATTATGCAATCACCTCTATATACTTTATGCAAACGCACATAAATCGGGATGAAAATCTTTTTTGAAATAAAATTAAAATATGTTAAAGATGTTTGATTTTTAGTATTATGTTTGTTTCTGGTTCCAAGATGGTAAGCTCCCCCCTTCCAAAATAAGTACTTACGGGGGCAAGGGGATGGACTTATGGTGGCAAAGGTCAGGGGTTAGTGGTGGAACTCCAGGTCCCAAGATGGCAACCAGGGCGCGGGACACATGTCAAGGGGTGGGACTGCCTTTTTGGCCCTCAACAGCTCACTAAAACTCATTCATTAAGCAACTCTCCAGCCAAAATAATTGCCCACCCAGGTCTATAAGGGGCACATCAGCCTTCTGCTCAATACAGTATAGATATATCCTGTTTCAGCTTTCATTTTGCTAGACTCTGCAGTCCAATTATTCCATCACTCCCTTTAAAAGAGATTCTCCACTTCCCTGACCACCCTACTGTCTCTTTTTTTACCTCTATTCCAGTGCAAATTTATTTTTCTTAAATATATAGCCAGAACTACTCAGTGTTAACCTTGCCTTCTGCCTGACTTCAGACTAACCTGGTACCTCTCTCTACACTGTATTAATACATCAGGGTGAAGGAAGAGTCTTCTAAGTTTTCTGAGGTTTGTTTGTTTTTTTTAAATAAAAAAGGACAGTACAAGAATGAAATGGGTACAAAGTGACCATGAAGAAATTCTAGCTAGAAGTCCAAGGGCTTTTGCAAGTACTTCAGATTTTATGTTTAATTACTTAAGACTAAATATTTGAAACCAAGTATCTGAGCAATACAACCTCCAATCTACAACTAACAAACTAAATGATATTTGCATAGGTTTCCAAAGTAACTAACCAGGAACTGAAGGTGTGGGTACTGCTAATGACCAGGAGACTAATTGTGGGAAACAACTGTGATACTAGCAGAATGGAAGAAAAAAAAATCATAAATGAAATTAACTGGATTTGTTTAATGACTGGGTTTAAAAAAAACAGAGAGAATAAAAAAAGAAAATCAATACCAGGCACTTGCTATTTTCAGGGCCAATTTTGCACAACAAAGCTGCCGGTCATATATTCCACAGAGGGAAGAGGACAGAAGTACAAGTGAGTTACAACTCTAGATCTAAATTCAGAAAGTGAATTTAGATGTGACAGTCTAGAAAATATGCCAGAAGCAGAGGCTTTTTGTTTGTTTTGTG
>NW_017728993.1:43881053-43881818 GCF_001723915.1 Gavialis gangeticus | reverse complement strand
AGATCTACACCTTTAAATCAGATTCTCAATTCAGGTTATCCTATGCCACCTAACCCAGACTAAAACAGCAATAAAGACAACAGAACCTAGTTTTTGCTCAGTTATCAGCTCAAGTCCAATACTAGGCTCCCTGAAAAACAGCTGTTTGGTACAAAGCAAGTTAAACCCAAGCTTCTCTATTCTTGTTGCTGTAACAGCAGTTCCCAACCTTGGGGTCGCTACCCCATTTGGAGTCACAGTGATAAAAACTGGGGTCACAAAGACAATCACAGATTTTCTCCTTTAAAGGAGACAAACACAGAAAAGGACAGGTTTCCCCCTGCAGACTGGGAGAGTTCCAGCCTGCAATGGCAGAGCAGGGGGGCAGCAATCAGGCAGAAAAGCACCTGGCAATGTGGACAGAAGCTCCCACAGCTCCTTCCAAGCAAGTCTAGGGGAGGGCAGGGGCAAATTGAGGCCCCCATGGTTAAGTTCACCCAGGCGGCTGGCGCAGGGGAAGGGAGCGGCTGGCACCCCACTGCTTCATGCACTCATGGGGAGGGGAGCAGAGGGGGACATGTGTCCCCCACATGTGTGCAGGGCTGAAGCGGGCTGCTCACTGTGAGCTTGGGGCTTTCCACCTGGCTACCCTCCCTCTCTGGCATAGTAGGGCAGGAAGGCTAGGTGCCCCCTGCCCACCTGGCAGCAACAGAGGGCACAATACCACCGCTGCTACTGCCAGGCAGCCAGGGGGTTCCTTGCCATAGCAGCATGGCTGGCACGGGG
>NW_017728993.1:43873715-43876053 GCF_001723915.1 Gavialis gangeticus | reverse complement strand
AAAGCTCATGTTCTACATACTTCTTAATCTATAACAGCTGTGGGCAAAATATAGCCTGTGGGCCAAATCCAGCCCACCAGGCGATTTCACCTGACCCACAGGCATCCACCAATTAACTGTACTATGCCCAGCCCTCACACTTCACTCCCACCCTTGTGCACGGGAGGGTCCTGGCCCCAGAGCTGGCCAGCAAGACTACTGTAGCCAGCGACGGACCTGCTTGGATTCCCCAGCCTCTAGCGGCTACTCCTTGTGTCCCTGCTGTAGCGCTTGCTCCAGGCAGCAGGTAGGGAAACAGCAGTGGGTAGAGGGAAGCTGCAGCTGGGAGGAAGTGCAGAGCTGGGGCTGGTGGGAGTGTGAAGCCTGAGGCAGGAGTGTGAAGCCCAGGTTGCCCCAGTTCCATCATGCAGGACTCCCTGCTGCTCACATGCAGCTCCCAGGATTCACATGCCATCGGGGGAAGCCCCACATGATGGAGGCAGCTGCCTTCCCTGCTCCCTGCCACCATGTGCAGTTCACGGGATTCTCCTGGAAGTGGTGGCAAGCCCTACTCCCTGCTGCCTGGAGGAGTCTCAAGAACTGCATGTGGCAGCAGGGAGCAGGGCCAGATCACTGGCTTCATCACACAGGGCTTCCCCCTGGGTGATCAGGAGTCCTGGGAGCTGCATGTGAGCCACCTACACCCCTGTGCTATAGAGGCAGGCTGTGCCTGCCCGGGCTATGAGCACCCTATAGTGCTGCCACTGGTGATGGGGGCTGTATGCCATGGGTGGAGGCACGTGGAGAGGTCCCCACACCACACACCCAAAACCACACCCCACGCAATGCATACAATCTTCCCACACAGCCACACACCTCAACCCCCCCACACGCACCTCACCATACATGCACACACACCCCCAACCATACTACACACACACACACACACACAATATACAAGAGTAAGACTTTATTTTTGTGTTATTATGCAATCACCTCTATATACTTTATGCAAACGCACATAAATCGGGATGAAAATCTTTTTTGAAATAAAATTAAAATATGTTAAAGATGTTTGATTTTTAGTATTATGTTTGTTTCTGGTTCCAAGATGGTAAGCTCCCCCCTTCCAAAATAAGTACTTACGGGGGCAAGGGGATGGACTTATGGTGGCAAAGGTCAGGGGTTAGTGGTGGAACTCCAGGTCCCAAGATGGCAACCAGGGCGCGGGACACATGTCAAGGGGTGGGACTGCCTTTTTGGCCCTCAACAGCTCACTAAAACTCATTCATTAAGCAACTCTCCAGCCAAAATAATTGCCCACCCAGGTCTATAAGGGGCACATCAGCCTTCTGCTCAATACAGTATAGATATATCCTGTTTCAGCTTTCATTTTGCTAGACTCTGCAGTCCAATTATTCCATCACTCCCTTTAAAAGAGATTCTCCACTTCCCTGACCACCCTACTGTCTCTTTTTTTACCTCTATTCCAGTGCAAATTTATTTTTCTTAAATATATAGCCAGAACTACTCAGTGTTAACCTTGCCTTCTGCCTGACTTCAGACTAACCTGGTACCTCTCTCTACACTGTATTAATACATCAGGGTGAAGGAAGAGTCTTCTAAGTTTTCTGAGGTTTGTTTGTTTTTTTTAAATAAAAAAGGACAGTACAAGAATGAAATGGGTACAAAGTGACCATGAAGAAATTCTAGCTAGAAGTCCAAGGGCTTTTGCAAGTACTTCAGATTTTATGTTTAATTACTTAAGACTAAATATTTGAAACCAAGTATCTGAGCAATACAACCTCCAATCTACAACTAACAAACTAAATGATATTTGCATAGGTTTCCAAAGTAACTAACCAGGAACTGAAGGTGTGGGTACTGCTAATGACCAGGAGACTAATTGTGGGAAACAACTGTGATACTAGCAGAATAGAAGAAAAAAAAATCATAAATGAAATTAACTGGATTTGTTTAATGACTGGGTTTAAAAAAAACAGAGAGAATAAAAAAAGAAAATCAATACCAGGCACTTGCTATTTTCAGGGCCAATTTTGCACAACAAAGCTGCCGGTCATATATTCCACAGAGGGAAGAGGACAGAAGTACAAGTGAGTTACAACTCTAGATCTAAATTCAGAAAGTGAATTTAGATGTGACAGTCTAGAAAATATGCCAGAAGCAGAGGCTTTTTGTTTGTTTTGTGACATCTTTTATTGGACTGAATGTATAGTTGATACAGATGTTAGATACTTTCAGATACAAAGGCGAGTCCAGACTTGAAGAACACTTTGTGCCTAAAAGCTTTTCTAACATCTCTCCTAACTGTAGTCAGTCTAATAAAAGATAATCACCA
>NW_017728993.1:43846144-43873377 GCF_001723915.1 Gavialis gangeticus | reverse complement strand
TATCCTATGCCACCTAACCCAGACTAAAACAGCAATAAAGACAACAGAACCTAGTTTTTGCTCAGTTATCAGCTCAAGTCCAATACTAGGCTCCCTGAAAAACAGCTGTTTGGTACAAAGCAAGTTAAACCCAAGCTTCTCTATTCTTGTTGCTGTAACAGCAGTTCCCAACCTTGGGGTCGCTACCCCATTTGGAGTCACAGTGATAAAAACTGGGGTCACAAAGACAATCACAGATTTTCTCCTTTAAAGGAGACAAACACAGAAAAGGACAGGTTTCCCCCTGCAGACTGGGAGAGTTCCAGCCTGCAATGGCAGAGCAGGGGGGCAGCAATCAGGCAGAAAAGCACCTGGCAATGTGGACAGAAGCTCCCACAGCTCCTTCCAAGCAAGTCTAGGGGAGGGCAGGGGCAAATTGAGGCCCCCATGGTTAAGTTCACCCAGGCGGCTGGCGCAGGGGAAGGGAGCGGCTGGCACCCCACTGCTTCATGCACTCATGGGGAGGGGAGCAGAGGGGGACATGTGTCCCCCACATGTGTGCAGGGCTGAAGCGGGCTGCTCACTGTGAGCTTGGGGCTTTCCACCTGGCTACCCTCCCTCTCTGGCATAGTAGGGCAGGAAGGCTAGGTGCCCCCTGCCCACCTGGCAGCAACAGAGGGCACAATACCACCGCTGCTACTGCCAGGCAGCCAGGGGGTTCCTTGCCATAGCAGCATGGCTGGCACGGGGCTCCCAGAAGCAGCACTGAGCTTCCCTGCCCTACTGCACTGGGTCCTGCCTGCTGAGCTGCAGAGGCCCCCAAAGCCTGAGCAGCAGGACAGGGAGCCCAGAGTCCTGCACCAGGCAACCTGCATCCTCCTCCTAACCCCATGATCTCCGCTCCAGCTGTGCCACCTGCAGATGGGGGCAGGGGGGAGCTGGAGTCCACATTCTGTTTAAGCCAGTGAAGGTTGGGCACTGCTGCTGTGGGGCAAAGGAGGAGGGGGACAGGGGGCTAAGGATCCTGGCCCTAGTCCCACAGACCTGGCAACTGGGGGCCCTGCTCCACTTCAGCAGGGCTGGGGGTGGACGGGAGAAGCAGAGGGCAATAGCTTGCAAGTGAGGGAAACTGGCGGGGTTATGGGATGGGGGGCTGTCAGTGGGGAGTGAGGGGCACCTGGGAGGAGTGGGAATCTGCAAGTTGAGTGAGGGGCCATTAATCATAGAAAATTAGGGATGGAAGGGACCTCAGGAGGTCATCTAGTCCAACACCCTGCTCAAAGCAGGACCATCCCAAACTATAACATCCCAGCCAAGGTTTTGTCTAGCCAGGTCTTCAAAATGTCCAAAGAGCAAAAGTCCATAATCTCTCTGGGTAACCTTTTCCAGTATTTCACTACCCTCCTAGTGACAATATTCTTCCAAATATCTAACTTAAACTTCCCTTGCTGCAACTTGAGACTGTTTCTCCTTGTTCTGTCATCTGCCACCACTGAGAACAGTCTAGCTCCATCCTCATTAAAAGCACCCAGCAGGTAGTTAAAGGCTGCTATTAAATACCCTCAGTTTTCTCTTCCCTAAACTAAATAAGCCCTATTCCCTCAGCCTCTCCTTATAAGACATGTGCCCCAGCCCCTGAACCATTTTTGCTGCCCTCCACTGGACTCTCTCCAATTTGTCCACATTCTTTCTGTAGAGGAAAGACCAAAACTTAACACAGTACTCCAGATGTGGCCTCACCGGAGGGAACAATCACTTCCCTTGAGCTGGTGGCAACGCTCCTATTAATACATCCCAGTATGCCATTAGCGTTCTTGGCAACAAGGACATAATGTTTATTCATATTCAGCTTACTGTCCACTGTAACCCCCCCCCCCCCAGTCGTTTTCTGCAGAGCTGCTGCCCAGCCAGAAGGCCCCCAGCCTGTAGCAGTGCATAGGACTGTTCTGTCCTAAGTGCAGGACGTGGCCCTTGTTGCTGTTGAACCAGATGAGATTTCTTTTGGCTCAATCCTCCAATTTGTCTAGGTTATTGTGAATTCTAGACCTACCCTCCAGCATATCTACTACTCCCCACAGCTTGGTGTCGCCTATGAACTTGCTGAGAGTGCACTCTGTGCCACCTTCCAGGTTGCTGATGAACATATTGAACAAAACCAGCCCCAGGATCGACCCCTGGGGAACTCCACTTGATGCTGGCTGCCAACTAGACATCAAGCCATTGATCACTACCCTCTGAGCCTGATGCTCCAGCCAGTTTTCTATCCACTTTACAGTCCATTTGTCCAGCCTGTACTTCCTTAGCTTCCCTGCAAGAATGTTGGGGAGAACATATTAAAAACCTTACTAAAATCAAGGTACACCACATCCACTGGTCTGCCCACATCCACATAGCCAGTCACTTCATCACAGAAAGCAATCAAGGTTGGTCAGGCATGACCTGCCCTCCGTAAATCTATGCTGATTGCTCCTAATCACCTTCTCCTCCACGTGCTTAGAAATGCAATCCTTGCGGATCTGCTCCATGATCAGAGACTGAGATAAGGCTGACTGGTAGTTTTCCAGTTTTCTTCACTTTCTTAAAGATGGGCATTATACATCTGTCTTTACCAGTTATCCTGAGCCTCACCCAATCACCATGAGATTTCAAAAATAATGGACAGTGGCTCTGCAATCACATCGGCCAATTCCCTTAGCACCCTCAGGTGCATCCCATCTGGCCCCACGGACTTGTATATGTCCAGCTTTTCTAAAAAGTCCCTCACCTGTTCTTTCACCACTGTTGGCTGCTCACCTCCTCTCCAAACTATGCTGCCAGGTGCAGTAGACTGGGAGCTGACCTTGCCTGTGAAGACTGAGCCAAAAAAGGCACTGAGTACTTCAGCTTTTTCTGAGTCCTCTGTCACAAGGTTGCCTCTCCAATACTTTCTCTGATCTTCCTCTTATTACTGACATACTTGTAGCAACCCTTCTTGTTACTCTTCAAGTCCCCTGCTAGCTGCAACTCCAATTGTGCTTTGGTCTTCCTGACTTTATCCACGTATGCCTGAGCAACACTCTTATACTCCTCCCTAGCTGTTTGTCCAAGTTTACGCTTCTTATAAGCTTCCTTTTTGTGATTTAATTAACTGAAGAGCTCCCTGTTAAGCCAAGCTGGTCTTCTACCACCCTTGCTAGTTTTCCTGCGCATCAGGATGGTTTACTCCTGCACTCTCAGTAAGGTTTCTTTCAAGTACAGCCAGCTCTCATTGACTCCTCTCCCCCAGTGACAGACTGGTTCCTCAGGGGATCCTGCCCATGAGTTCCTTGAGTGAGTCAAAGTCTGCTTTTCTGAAGTCCAGGGTCCTTACTCTGCTGCTCTTTGTCCTTCCTTTCCTCAGGATCCTGAACTCAATCATCTCATGATCACTGCTGCCCAAATTGCCATCTACTAGTACATTCCCCACCAATTCATCACTTTTTGTGGGCAGCACGTCAAGAAGAGGATGGCCGCTTCAGCGCTTGCACCAGGAAGTTGTCTCCAACACTCTCCAAAAACTTCTGGATTGCCTGCACAGTGCTGTATTGTCCTCCTAGCAGATGTCATGGTGACTGAAGTCCCCCATAAGAACCAGGGCCTGTCACTGGGAAAGTTCTGCTAGCTGTCTGAAGAAAGCCTCATCTACCGCTTCCTCCCCGTCTGGTGATCTATAGCAGACATGCACCATGACATCACCCTTGCTGCTCTCCCCAGTAAACCTAACCCAGAGTTTTGACAGGCCTATCTCCAGTTTCATACTAGAGCCATCAGCAATCATATGGCTCTTGTACATAAAGTGCAACTCCTACTCCTCTTCTCCCCTGCCTGTCCTTCCTGAACAGTTTGTACCCATCCATGAAAGTCCTCTAGTCATGTGAGCTCCCACCAAGTCTCTGTTATTCCAATCACATCATCATTTCATGACTGTTCAAGGACTTCCAATTCTTCCTTCTAGTTTCTCAGGCTCTGTGCATCCATGTATAGGCACCTGAGGCAACTAGTCGATTGCCCTGATTTCTCAGGAAGTACGAAAACGCCTCCCCTGCTGCCCCCTCCTGCTTGCCCTTCCTCCATGTCTCCCGCTTCCCCACTTACCTCAGGACTTTGGTCTCTACCTCCCGGCAAACCTAGTTTAAAACCCTCCTTCAGTAGGTTAGCAAGCCAGTCTGTGAAGACTCCCCCCTGTTCGTCAGGTAGCTCCATCTCTTCCCAGCAATCCTTCTTCTTGGAACATCATCCCCTGGTCAAAGAAGCCAAAACCCTGCTGGTGACGGCACCTGCGCAGCCAAGCATTGATCTGCAGGATGCACCTGCTCCTACCCGGGCCATTTCCCTTGATCAGAAGGATTGAAGAGAACACCATTCAAGCCCCCCTTCACCCCTGCACCAAGAGCCCTGTAGTCACTTTTGATTTGCTCAGGGTCTCCCCTGGCAGTATCATTGGTGCCCACACGGATGAGCAGCATGGGGTAGTAGTCCGAGGGCCTCTATGATATCTTGGATCTGGACGCCAGGCTCCAGACAAGCAGCAGACTTCCCAAGACAACAGGTCAGGCTGGCAGATGGATCCCTCAGAGTCCTACAGAAGGAAGTCTCCAACCATCATTTCTGGCTTTCCCACCTTGGAGAGACCTGGCCTGTCCTTTTCCACCAACGGAATGGGCTCCTTGCCCTCTGTTGCTAGGGTTCCATATCTATTCTCCAGACAAACTGGTGTAGGCTGAGATGAAGATTTCTGCTTGTGGCCAGAGTTCACAAGCTTCCAGCTTCAAACTTCCAGGGAGTCCATGTCCTCTCCCTTCTTTAGTCCTGCCTCATGCAGTTCTTCCTCCAGTCCCAGAGGTGTCCTCTAGCACTGAATCGATCAACTCCTCATGGTGGAGGATGTTTTGGAGCCTCACCACCTCCTTCTGTAGCTCTCTTGCCTGTTCCCTGAGAAACACCACCCGGAGGCACTGCTCACACCATAGGCACTCCCCCACCTGGCCATCACTGGAAGGAACCTGCAAGCTGCAGTCCTCACAATGACAAACCTGGACCTGGGTGGAAGCCTTGACGGTGAGCGGTTCTGCCTAGACAGAAACCCTACAGGTGCAAGCAGTGGTAGTGGCACTGATGGCCTTGCCCTCCCGCTCCGTCCCCTCTGACACTGCCATCATGGCAGCACTCCACTGCCTTCTGACCATAACGCTCTTGGAGCACTCCGATTTATTGTTTCAGTAACCAGAGTGCTCCAAGAGTATTAGACAGACAGCCAGACAGACTAAGCAGTTTATTATATTACAATTTTCCAACCTTTCTGGAAAACCAAGTTTTGATCTGAAAGACATCAAGGGCTGAAGAATGCATCAGTTCCCTTCATAGGCTTGTTCTAATAAGTCTCAGTCAGTGCTTAAAAATAAATAAATAAAATGCAGTGCTTCATTTCTCATTTTAAATGTTTATGGCTTGAAATTCCAGCCATTGGTTGTCATTATGGTTACTTCAAAAGAAATGTAGTCTTTTAGTATTCTCTTTTCTCCACTGAATATATTTCTACAGAACAGTCAAGTCAGCTCTTAATTTTTTTTTTTTGACAAAAATCACAATTTAGATTAATTGAAAATTCTGCCATTTTTCAGTCCTTTCCAATGGACTGAAAAATGGCAGAATTTTCAATTAATCTAAATTGTGACTTTTGTCACAATTTGTCACATTGGAAAGTATTATCCCCTTTAAAAGGTGGAATACTGTCTAGTTTCCTTTCCCACAAGTGGCTACCTCCAAAGATGGCACAGGGAGAATTCAGAAAAAATAGGCATTTTATTCCTTTGACACAACCCCCACAAAACCAATCTTCAATCGTAAGAGCTCCACGCAGTGAAACAGAACATTGTTTGGTGGCTTTTCCAAATCCAACCCCTCCTCCAAATACCTAACAGAAGTACTGACGTCATTCTCTTTGACACACTGTCATCTCCTGCACCCACAGAATAAACAGCAGAATTTGAGACTTATGAACATGGCTTGTCCTCTGCATCCAGAAGAGGCTGGGCTAGGCAGTAGGGAGATTCTCCCTGTTCCTCCAAAAAACAAGATGAGATTTACAAAAGAAACTTAAGTGTTAAACACAGATCTTGGAAAGGAATTTGAATACCTAAATCCAAGCGAGTAATCAGACGAGTAACTGGACAGGACTGCACCCAGGGAAGTACTCTATCCCCCCTTCCCTTTGTACATTCTGGTTCTAGAGGCTCCAGTGATGGGTAGTGCACAGGAGCAGCAGCAGATTGCTGATGCTGCAAGATGTCATCTCATTTTTGGTGCAGATGCCCATGTTAAATAGGCAAAAAACCTCCTGATTTCAGGAGAAAAAGGGGAAGACATCTTATCTCCACAGCAGCAGCAGCTAACTTGGATGCTGCTTCACAGGACTACATTTCCCAGAATGCCCTTGATTACCTGACTTGCTCTTGCACCACTGCTGCTGGGGCTGGGCGAGAAAATACGTGAGGAAGCAGAGCAGGGCCTGGAAGGGTAAGGTATCCATGTCTCTCCATTCTGGTGCGTCCCCCTTTTAGGCAGTGCCCAGAATTCATGTCCCACTTGTCTTCCCATCCTTATGTTGAGCTATTCACAGAAACCCTGTCTAATACAAAATCAGCCAACACCCCCATGATCCTAAATGCTCCCTAGGAAGTTTACATAGGTTATGTTCAGATACTGCACATGCCCAGAAGTGCTGCCATGATGGCCCAGCTTAACATTCAGACACCTATGTCCCATCCGACACCATTTCAGTTAACCAGCTAAATGTCCCTATTCCTAGTCCTCAGAGGCACACGCTGAACAAAACTAACAACAGATGATACCAAGTTTAGCACCCCAGACATTTTCATTCAGCATAGCTGAAACAGGCAGCTATGGCCCTTGTATATAACAAGTCCAGTGGTTATAGCACTTGCCCAGGAAGTCTGATACTTGGCACTCCTCAGGCAAAGGAAACCAAAGCTCATCTCTCTCACTTGCTACAAGAGTAACATAAGCGTAAGGCCGTGTTGTTATATGAAGGAACTTTTCACTCGTCCTGTTGAAGATAAGTCGCAGTGTAGTCAAGAATGCAACTGCTATGGGGGTAGATAAAGAGACCAAGCAAAGGCATGATTTGTATCCCAAATGAGCACTCTCTAAATAAGGTGCATGTGTCCTGGTCCCTGATCCCAACACTGTTTATGCATTTTGCATTAAAGATTTCTTGGATAAAATGCATAAAACAATGAAACTATGTAATTAACAGGCAGTTGGTATAGCTTATAAAGCACTGGTTTTATTGGCTGCCTGGATGCATACGCTAATTAAGCAGGTAGCTAAATTTTTCACTAGCTTCCTATTTCCAAATAATCTTACATAGAACTTACTATACAGACTAATCTCAGTAGGTCTTGAAACAAGTCCTCATAAAAAAATCAAAGACAGACAGACAAACAGTCAGCCAGACAGTATCTTAGGTTACAAATAACATAACAGTAATAAAAATTACTGCAATTACCTGCAATATCCTAAAAACAAAATCTACAGTGCCTTAGCACTGCTCTCTTCCGTTATACCTTAACATGTGCTATACATTTTACTAATTATTGATACTTTTAAATAACCAAGACATTTTTACTTAAGCACCAAAAAAGTAGTGTAACTACACACTCCCAACTCAAATGAAGAGAGGTGTCTAAAAACAGGGAGCAATTTACCAAAAAAAATTCAGTGAAAGGAATGGGCTCTTGTAACACATTGGCAGCAGCCAGGTTTATCACAAAACCTGCCTCCTTACAAAAGTCAATGTAGTGCTATCTCTATCTTGTCTCTATCAGTCAGTACAACCCACATGCAAATTTTGTACTTAGCTTGAACATCACTGATTCTAAAGTATTCAGCAAGGCAATGATATATATGCATACTTTGTTTATTATGCATAACATTTCAAAAAAGTGTTAAGAGAGTTTGAAGAAAATGAAATTCATTCAGCTTTCAAAACAGTTATTATTAGAAGCATATGACACTGTATAAAACCTCACTTTAAAACTCCAAATAGTCTCTCGCTTGCCATTTTAATGATACTTCTGTGGGAGATGCAGATTAACAATGTATTATGGAAACAGGGATTGAAGATCCTATGAAAAAAGCAGAGAGTGTTCAAAGATGCTACAAGGTAAAATTAAAACACTGTTAGAAATGTTTTGGTGATTTTAATAAGAAGCCTATTATAACCAGAACATGTGTAAATTAAAAGATACCCTAGTCAACAGCAAGCTTTTGAGCATCTGTAAAGAAAATGTGATTTGTGTCATTCACACACTGACTTTTGGGAGATGATGGGCCATAAAAAAGGTCTTCCTGATGCATTAAATAAACAGCAGCAGAGCAGGGAAAATTTAAGTCTTTCAAGTCTGCCAGAAATTACTATTCCAATACTGTCATTTCAGCTGTCTACCTACAGATCTATAATAGCAAGGAATCCAACTTTCACCAGATCTGTAAAGATGGATCCAATTAACTCTTCTCCCTTCACTACTTTTCAATAAAGAAAAATTATTGTGCAGCCAGGGAAGTAGCTGCAACTCCCACAGTAGAAAAAACACCACTATCATGATATCCATTAGTACTAAACTGATCTATTTGTTCAGTATTATCCCACCTGCTAATTCCAAGTAAGTTACATCGCAGGATGGGAAAAATCCCCAAATTTTCTCTAGATAAGAGAAGTCTTCTAATCAAAATTAAGTCTAAACCAGATGATTTTCATCTGCATGCCATTTAATCTTACTCTGTAAGAAATCAGCTAAACATAGGCAGACAAGGTTCTTTGGGCGAATCTGGTATCTTTTATTAGATTAACTTAAATAGTTGAGAAAAATTTTTTTGACAAGCTTTCAGGTTTAAAAACCCTTTGTCAGGCTGAGGAAGTTTCTGCAGTTGGTGTGTGCTCTTCCTGGATGGAATGAATAGTCAAGAGGTCAGAGGCTGGGCTGGTATGCATGTGAGACAGGCAGTCGGTGAAGATGTAAACTGAGGAGTCAATAGGTGAGAGACAAATGGGGGGGAGGGGAAGAAGGGGAATGAATGTAGCAGTTGAACAGTGGAGAGGTACATGGGGAGTCAGATGTCAGGCAGGTTAATGTGTCATAAATCCAACATCTATATTTAGTCCATTTTTTTTTGTATTCAGGAGGTTGATGAAGTGAAGTTCGTAGGCTCATCTCTAAGAATTGTTTTGTAAGTTTCCTTTGAAGATCAGAACTGAGAGATTGGAGAGAGAGTGGTTTTCTTGTGAGAAATGTGTCCCCACAGGTAATTGGGTATTCTTGTCTTGGATAGATTTCCAGTGCACGTTCATTCTGGTGTGCAGTTGTTTGGTCTATAAGTTGTTTGGATGCATAAGAAAAACATATGCATCCAGCGATTCTCCAAGTTAAATTACTTTTCCAATTCTACTTGCACTTCCCTGAAAAACCAAACTGCAATGAAATGCTGATGGGAGTGCTGTACCTATTTATATAGCATGGTACCATATCGCAAAGGGTTATTTTAAATGGATACACATCAGAATGGCAGGGGGGTTTGAGTGGAGGCACACAGGGTTCTCTTCTGGGCCCAATACCGTTCACCATGTTTGTATTGATACAAATGCTGGAACTGAGAGCTTCCTGAGCAGGTTTGCAGGCAACATGAAACTTGGAAGGACTACAAACATGATGGACTACAGGTGTGTAATTCAGGATGATGGAAGTACAATTTAAAAGAATCTTGATTGATTGGAAGGGTAGGCTGGAGCCAAGAGGATGTTTATAGCTGACAAATGCAAGGTGCTATACCTCAGGAAGAATATTGAAAATACAAATAAAAAATGGGTGACACCTGGCTGGATAGCAGCACTACAGGCAAGGATCTAGGAGTTTTGGTAGACCAGACTCAATACGAGTCTGTAGTGTAATGCAGCTTCACAGAAGGTGAATGTGTTTTTTGAGATGCATCAATAGAAGCATTAGTTGCAAGATGTGGGAAGCAATAGTGCCTCCCTACCGAGTCACTGGTTAGCCCTCATCAAGAGTATGGTATGCAGCTTTAGGCTCCATATTTTAAAAAGGGCAAAGTTAGAAAGAGTTTAGAGGCAGGCAACAAAAATGATAGAAGGGCTTGGGAAGACAAGTCATATGAGAAAAGGCTGAAGGAAACAGACATGTTCAGTTTCCAGAAAAGACACTTAAGAGGGGACACAACTGCAGTTTTCAGATACCTAAAAGGTATAGAAAACACTTTGCTGTGTCTCTGCTGGACACAGACTAATGGCTTGAAGTTGCAACAAAGTAGGTTTAGACTGAATATCAAGAAAACTTTTCCACTCTTGGAACAGTGAGACAGTGGAACAGACTACCTAGGAAAACTGTCAATTCTCCATCACTGGAGGTGTTCAAGAAGAGGTTAGATAGTCATTCATCAGGCATGAACTAGGTATAGCTATACCTATGATCTATTCTGGGTAGTTCCCATGCTTCTGGGTTTTTCTGGTTGCCACACGGGGCCAGGAGGGATTTTTTATCCTTCCTGCTGCTATATGTACTGTGGTTTTTTAAAGCCTTCCTCAGAAACATTGGGTGCTGGCTGCAGCCAAAGCTAGGGATTTTGACTGGGGTATGCCAGTGCTGACGTTAGGACTTGAACTAAGAGGATCTTTGCTCTCTGGTCAGGATCAGACCTATTACCATATTTGGGGTGAGGAAGAAATTCTACCTCATGATCAGATTGGTATGGACTGTGGAGGGTTTTGCCTTCCTTTGTAACAGGGGAGCAGTATTTTTAAGCAACCTTTGCAGCAGAACGTTGGCTGCTGCAGTTCCTCTACTTTACCTGTAGGAGATTACAGTGCATGTCTTATGGTTGTGTCAGGGCTAACTGTAATTTTGCTAACAGGTTAGGCAATGGATTTGTATAGGATGGTTTAGATAATGATGATCCTGCCTCTGGCAGGAGGTTGGACTAGATGACCGCCATAGGTCCCTTCCAGCCTGACCTCTCTCTGACTCTAATCTCAACTTTACTGGTACATAATATTTAATTCCTTCCCAAAGGTCAAGAGAACTTGTTTATCAAGCATAAACTCTAAGGCTATCAACAGGCAGGACCTTTCGATTGTCAGCAAGGTATTGATAAATCCTATAAATGGCAGTAACTTAGCTTTCCTTTAAAGAGTCGTGGGGGGCTAGCAATCAAAGCTGCATTTTGTGAATTTCAAGGAACAAAGAATCACAGATACCCTTAACAGAAGCTGTACTAACTACAATTACATGATGATAGATGATCAAATGTGTATGTTTTGCAATACATACGGGTTGTGGAAGACAACTTAGAGCTAGCTTTAACTGTCAGAACTAATTTTCAGTGGGATAATAATCCCAAAAGGATACTCAAAAGTGAGAAATTTCTACTGCAAACAGATACAAATGAAAACATTTTAAAAGAGCACTGGACACTCCCTTCCCTTTTCTTATTGATTCTTAATGCAGTTTGTAAACTCAGTGTGAGCAAAAGGATTCTGGGTACAAAACATAATGCACATTAAACAACACATAAAATATCTGTAAAAATTATGAAAGCTTAACTTTGTATTCATCATTTTCTTCTAGTAATTTTACTGAAGATGTAATCTACACATTAAAAAGTCTTAAAAGTGTATAATTATACATCTCCCAGCTATGTTCTCATTCATTAAAAAAGGTCTACTAACAAAAAAAAGTCTCTCCCCCTTCCTCTGACATCACATTGCCTTGTCCCAATTCCCTATTTGTACCACCTCCATATCCAACAAAAGTTCCTTCATGGCTTTAAGCCAAGTTTATGCACTAGAAGAATATGTGGGCATAAAGAACTTGGTTACACCTTCTGTTTCTCAGGGAGGCAGGGTCAAAGGTTTAAGATGCACTACAAGTCTTACCTACAGTCCCTTGTATATTTGTGTTAATATAACGTTTGGAAACAAACCAAACCTTTTGCAGACAGCAACGTTTATACCAGTTCCTGCAGCATACCTAATAGTGACACAAATTGACTAAGACTGATTGACACAAGCAGTGATTGAAATAAATATTTTTTTTTGCAAAATGGATTCCTCATGCCCGATATGACCTCTTTAACACACACAGGAAAAAACAGCTTTTCCCTTGTACTCAGCAACCATAGCTGAAAAGCAGCAATGCAATTCAGAGAAGATTTATATTTACTAATATGATCAGATAGAGACCTCAGTCTCAGAACAGATCTACTCCATGAATGGATGGGTTTCCAAAAATGAGGCAAATGTGTCGTTAAGTTTTTATGTTAAACACTGCCCTCAGAAATCTTCAAAAGTTATCCTGAAGAATAAATAATTATTTAAATTAAAGATTAAAAATGAACATTTACTGTTTGACTGATAATATCTTAAGTTAGTAAAATTGCCTAACACGAAGACCATAAGTCAATGGTTCTCAACCTTTTAAGTAAATTGACAACCCTCCATTACTTTTTGCAATTTAGCAGCACCCCATGGAGAAACACTGAGCTAAAATCTAGCTAGTGTCAGGTAAGAGTGATGGGAGAAGGACTTTACCCCAGTCTGCCTTGCATTTTCCCCCCCATCTGCTCCCCCTCCCAGTTCCTGGTCAGTACCTGGAAGAGCAAGCACAGGCCCTGCTGCTGTGGCTGCTATTCTAGAGACTCCAGCACCAACAACCAGAACCATGTGCACCCACAGCCCCTGTCATGGGCCCCAAGAGCTACTCACACTGGTTTATACCTTACTTGAAAATTCAGTTTTCATTGTAGTAAGAGGTGTTGCAAATGTAAATAAATACATACACAGATACATAAATAAAACTGAACTTAAAAATTGCCTTTTCCAATGTTGACTTATCAGTCAGCTCTGTAATCACAGAAAATTAGCACTGGAGAGGACTTCAGGAGGTCATCTAGTCCAAATCCCTGCTCAAGGCAGGACCACCCCCAACTAGATCATCCTGGCCAAAGCTTTGTCTAGCCGGGTCTTAAAACCCCCCAAAGATGAAGCTTCCACCACCTCTCTGGGTAACCTATTCCAGTGTTTTACTACCCTCCTAGTGAAGAAATTCTTCCCAATATCTAACCTAACTTCCCTTGCTGCAACTTGAAACCACTGCTCCTTGTTCTATCATTTGTCACCACTGAGAACAGTCTAGCTCCATCCTCTTTCAAACCCCACTTCAGGTAGTTGAAGGGTGCTGTTAAATCCGCTCTCAGTCTCCTCTTTTCTAGACTAAATAAGCCCAATTCCCTCAGTCTTTCCTCAGAAGTCATGTCCCTCAGCCCCCTCACCATTTTTGCTGCCCACCACTGGACCCTATCCAATTCGTTCACATCCTTTCTGTAGTGGGTTGCCCAACACTGAACACTGTACTCCAGACGTGGCTTCACCAGTGCTAAATAGAGGAGAAAAATCACTTCCCTTGACCTGCTGGCAACTCTCCTACCAATGCAGCCCAGTATGCTGTTAGCCTTTTTTGGAACATGGGCATACTCTTGGCTCATATTCAGGTTATTGTCTACTGTAACCCCTAGGTCTCTTTCTGTAGAGGTGCCACCCAGCCAGTCAGCCCCCAGCCTGTACTGGTGCATGGGATTGTTCCATCCTGAAGTCCAGGTCTTGGCACTTGTCTTCATCAAACCTCATGAGATTTCTTTTGGCCCACTCCTCCAATTTGTCTAGGTCACTGTGAATCCCAGCCCTACCCTCCAGCGTATCTACTACTCCCACCAGCTTGGTGTCACCCACAAACTTGCTGAAGTTACCCACTCTATGCCATCTTCCAGGTCATTGATGAACATACTGAACAAAACCTGCCCCCAGGACCTGATCCCTGGAGCATTCCACTTGATACCGACTGTCAACTGGACACTGAGCCATTGATTACTAGCCACTAAGCCTGAAGCTCCAGCCAGTTTTCTGTCCGCCTTACAGTCAATTCATGCAGCCTGTACTTCCTTAGCTTGCCTGTGAGAGTGTTGTGGAAGACCGTATCAAAAGTCTTGCTAAAATCAAGGTACATCACCTCCACTGGTCTCCCAGCATCCACAGAGCCAGTCATTGTAAAAGGCAATCAGATTGGTCAGGCATGACTTGCCTTTGGTGAATCCATGCTGACTCTTCCTAATCACCTTCTTCTCCTCCAAGTGCTTAGAAATGGATTCCTTGAGGATCTGCTTCATGATTTTTCCAAGCACTGAGGTGAGGCTGATCTGGATCCTCCTTTCTCCTTTTCTTAATATGGGCACTATGTTTGCCCTTTTCCAATCTTCCAGGACCTCTCCGGATTGCCATGAGTTTTAAAACATGATAGCCAATGGCTCTGTAATTGCATTAGGCAATTCTCCCCTCACCCTTGGATGCATCCCATCTGGCCCCATGGACTTGTATATGTCCAGCTTTTCTAAACAATCCCTAACCTGTTCTTTCCCCACTGTTGGCTACTCACCTCAAACTCCTCCTCAAACAGTAGTTTGGGAGCTGATCTTGCCTGTGAAGACCGCAGCCCTTAAGGTAATGAGCACTTAAAGCCTCTGTCACAAGGCTGCCTTCCCATTCAGTGAGGTGCTCACACTTTCCCTGAACCTCCTCTTGGTAGCTGCAGCTCCAATTGCACTTTGGCCTTCCTGACTTCACCCCTGAATGACTAAGCAATGCTCTTATACTCCTATTTATTTGACCAAGTTGCCACAACTTATAAACTTCCTTTTTGTGATTTACTTTCCTGAAGAGTTCCCTGATTAGCCAAGCTGGTCTTCTGCCATACTTGCTAGTCTTCCTGCACATTGGGATAGTTTTTCCTGCACTCTCACTAAGGCTTCTTTAAAGTACAGCCAGTTCTCCTGGACTCTCCCCCTCTATCTGGCTTCCCAGGAGATCCTGCCCATGAGTTCCTTGAGTGAATCAGTCTGCTTTTCTGAAGTCCAGGGTCCTTTCTCTGCTGCTCTCCATCCTTCCTTTCCTTGGGATCCTGAACTCAATCATCTCATGGTCACTGCTGCCCAAGTTGCCATCCACTACTACATTCCCCACCAATTCTTCCCCATTTGTAAGCAGCAGGTCAAGAAAAGCATGGCCCTTAGTTGGCTCCTCCAGCACCTGCACCGGGAAGTTGTCCTTAACACTCTCGAAAAACTTCCTGGATTGTTTGTGCACTGCCGTATTGCCCTCCAAGCAGATGTGTACATACTTTCTTACAGCACTATAACATGCAGTATTTTATGGAAAAGACATTTGTGGTCAAATAAACACTTTTAACATTTAAATAATGTATGCATAACGATGTACTGCAGCATAAGACTACCGCTTGTAGATTTAACATTGCTAAACGTTTCCAGACCTGGCAAATGAAGTATTTGCTTTTTGACAGCAGCAAGGTAATCTTTCCATACACCAAAACACACACACAACCCCATGTTAATGTGTATCAAGCAGATCTGTAGGATATTTCCATTAGGAGGAACCAGGCTACCTCAGGCTCCATAACCCGTGAACTTCTTAACCTCTCAGAAACATGACCTACCTCAACATCCCTAAAATGGTTATACCTTTCAGCACCTACAGAGACAATTATCTTCAAAGGTTATTTAACAATGTTACAAGGCTTCCAAGAGCAACCATGGTAGGGCTCAAATATAAGCTGAACACAAAAACTGTGAATTTAAGACCAATGCACTTTATACTTACTTAGAAATTTAATCTCTCATCCAGATTCCTGGGTCAAAATTTACATTTACAGCAGCTGCTATGAAATAAGAAAGTTTGTCCAGAATACTTAAAGAATATAAATTCTAACTTTTGTGCTATACTTCAAATTTAAGTCGCTTCTATTATTTAGTTAAATTATGTACATTATTTTTGTAATGTGGAGACCACCATGACTGACAGAAACTGATGCCAACTTTCCAAAATCTTAAGGTATTTTGGTTGTTTTGAATGACTGCCTGGAGACTTACTTCTCAAGTGCTGACACGGACATATTTTTCAACCTAACATTTATTATAATGAGAAAGATCTTTACCTGTATAAAACAACCTGGAAGGAATGCTGCTTCTGGTTTCTGGCCATATGATACCATTATATTTATCAAGCTGGGAGTGGACTTTCTCTATTCCCAGCTTAATCACTAAGAGGCAGGAGTCCAGAAGCTTACAATGTTTACTGGTTGGCCATTAACAGGAAAGTGGCCTCAGCAAGTGCACCACTGTTAGATTATGTTAGAAGGGTCGCTAGCTATCTTTTCAGCATTATTAACATCCTGAGGTCACACAAAATCTTAATAGCTACCTCAGACACCATGCATAAGTATCAAATTTTGTTTTGAAGCACAGAAACATCTTAAACAAGTCTGGTTTTCTCTCTCTTCCCTTATTTACATAAGAGAGCATCTATGTATTTAAATGATGCACATAATTATTTATAGAAATAATGCCCAAAAATCAATTCCAGGGGCAAAGTTAAATGAAAGTTAAAAAAAGAAAAATCACATCGGAGATTTGTAGATTAGGAAGGTAAGCTTAAGTCCTGTTTTCTTAACAGTTTTAATTTTAATTTAGAAGTGATATGATTCTTGCTATATGAACTATCTGACTGGAATATAAAAGTTCTAATTGATTAAGACTGGTAATACCAGAGGTAGACGACCTTTTCTGGCTGCAGGCCAGAGTGACCCATCCCAAGTCAGAGGTAAGCAACCAGGCGGACACAGGGAGAGCATGTGCAGCCAGAGTCGTCCGTCCCCTCGCCCCCCTCTCCCGCTGCCAAAGCCCCACATGTGCAGGCTGAATCCAATGACTACGTGGCCTAGACTAGAAGAAAAAGCAAGAATGGAATATTATGCCAACCTCAGTAAGGCTAAAGGATAATGTTAATTTCAAAATATAAAGTACTTTCTCCAAAAGCTTTTTTACATGCACTTTTAACAGAATTTAAGACAATGTCACCAACTTCTGCTCAATATCAGAGCCTTGAGCTTCAATCTTAACTAAGCATTTTTGAAGAGATGTTCTGTCTTTATTGATTTGTTAAGCAGACCCTTACAGCCTCTATTTTCAACCTTAGCAATCTTTTCTAGCATCTGGGATTTTTGCTAAGATGTTTATATAATGATTTTCATCCACAGGATTCATAAACCACTTTTAAAAACTATTTTTTAAATGCTTCATATCTTAAAATAAACAGAATCCTTAACACTCTCTGGAGTCAAGGACAGCAAGAAAGTGACACAAGTGGAGAAAATGGGAGATGTGGGGGTGTACAAACAAGATAGAACCAAAATTCAAATGGAATTCATCCCTAGTTATTCAAAGGTCTAGAACTCTCCTTGTGGTTAACCTTTTTATAAAAAAGAAAAAAAGCAACTACTTAGAGGACATCTTAAACACCAGGTCTGATATCTATTTAGGCAAAGGTCTGTGAAATAGCATCAGAATTCACTTATATTGTACAATCCAGTCAGATTTTTTTAAAGTAATACTTCTTAACCAGTTATTCAAGGGTCAGCCAATTCAAATTCTTAAATGTGATAGGTTCAAAGAAGAGACAACTGCAAAATGTTGATTTTTTCCCTACTTACATAAACCTGGGTAACAATTGTTCAAGACAATTATAATGATGCTACAGAAGTAAAAAATACTTTGCCCATTTTATTTTGCACACCTCTCAGGCAATTAAAAGAAAAATGGGAGAAAACGGATTCTCTAAGGAAAAGAGATATCCATCTTATCCATCTTTCACATACTTCATCTTCCATTAACAAAGAATTGGGACCAGGGTTTTAAAAAGCCTACAGGAATATGGTGCCCAGCAACCATTCAAATTCAGTGGGACTGAAAGCTTAACGCTCTTTTGAAAACCTCAGCATTGGTTTTTAAGAAATGTCTGTTTGGAGGACTGCCACCTGAGGATTAGAAACAGGTTAAAGTTTTTTCAATTAAAGAACCTCAGGTTTCCTTGAAAACATGGCATGTTTCACCCAAATAAACCGAAGATGATACTCATTTAAAATGAAGTAAATTTATTGTCTTGCATTTTTGGACTACCATTTACAATTCTACAAAACTCTGAGTGCTTACAGAACCTGAGAGAAGGATGATTTAAAAACCATGGAAACAAACAAAAAGTACTGTATACAGCTTATTATGAATCATTAGTGTTGCAAAGTTCTTTAATGAAATTTTCATCAATCAGGACACATCCAGGTTATAGAAATACATCTTCTTTCTTTAGCTTCCATTACAGTATCAACTTCAACAATATCAGGCTAACCAATGATAAAAATGACAAGATTATGCACAGACACTATCTTCCACGCACTGCCAAAAATAATGTCCAGGACTCTTGAAAAATTGAAATTAGAACTCTTAAGCAATACAGACAATGAAAGGGCAGAGCCAAGTCATTCTCTGACAGACTAAAGTTTCTGTTTTAAAATATGCTTCCTTTATAAACAAAATGATCAAGGCTTATATCTTCTCTTTAAAGGACTGACAGAAAATTAATGACAACTCATCAAAATAATGTTTTGAGTGGGAAAGAATTCTAACTCATGATTGCACAGTTAAAATTATTTCATATACAAATTCAACAGCTAAAGGCAAAGCAAGAGAAGAGGAGAAAATAACGTGTTCACCAAAAGTACATGTAGGTGATATTTAAAAAGAATCTGCATAATGCAGAACTGCTCCTGAAATAGGGGAAATGTCTCAAACTTACTTTGTTTCCCTTTTTGAATCAATTATTCCTCACTGTACCTTACAAGTACTCAAAGAAGAATGGGTTCTGACCTCTAACTTGCAAAACTTAAAAAAAAATATTTCTGGCTCTAGGAAAAACAACATCCACAAAGATTGCCTGGTCAGATCTAACAGACAAGACCTGGATTTTAGCCTGTTTCCTATTCAGAGATGTTCATGTCTGATAATATAGCTGGCTTAAGGAAACATATTGCCATGATTTAATGATTTCCTATTTTTTTTTAAAAAGAGACATGCCCATCAGAAAAAGGCATGAACTATTTTGCTTCATTCAGGAGATCTTCACTGCGGTTTACTTTTCATTTCCCTCCTCTTCTTTCAGTATAAAGATTTATTACTACCATTACTAGATTTAATATGAGCAACTGATGCAGACTGGGATAAGAAAAATTAGTCAGGTCATGATTACTTAAAGCTAATTTACTATAAAGGATAGGTCTAAAATTATTTAAAACTGACATGAAATTTTGGGTGCTTAGATGGAGATATTTGAAGGGAGCCAAATTTCACAAAATGCTCAGAACCCATTTCTTATAAAACTTCCACAAGGTGTTTCTAGTTAGGTACCAAAAACAATTCCTGGTCACTCAGGAAAATCTTGACCATAAGTTCCTTTAAATGCAATAGCATGGTAAAAGTCATTTGCAACAGATTGTAGATTTTAAGGGCAATGTAGGCATGATTAAATTTTGAGAAAAAAGGAACAATTCTAATTTTTCATTCAAACAAAACAGATTTTAGAGGGGCCTAAAACTTATGACATTTGTTCTTTTACATTTAAAGGGAAACATTAAATAATAATGCAGCTAAAAGCACAGTAATTTTTTGTTCAAATTTAGTCTTATCTTTGATTTAGTTCTCCTGGCCTGGATGTTCTTAGAAATACAAGAAAAACACTTAGTTTTGCCTAGAGGATGGAAACAATTAAAGAAAAGAGCAGAGTCAAGGTTTTTTGCCTAACACAAACATGTGTGGTAATACCTCATTTCTCAAAGGACACCTGAAAATGAAAATGGAACCACCTCCAAAATCAAGAATAAACTGGGAAGAACTACTGGTATTTAAGAGCACTCCTTTGATCTAAAATGATCTACAAACCTTCTGCAGTGGTTTTAAAACTATAACCATAGTTTTGACATTTTCCTCCCTTGCTAACTTTTTAATGCAGAATTACAGCAACAGAAATAGAGACTACCAGTAGTATGAGCTACTAAACCATCTCCCTATATTTGTGAAGAGAATCTATCAAGCATTATAAAAGTGGTGAGGTACACCTTTGTAATTCCCACTAGTCAGTCAATTCACTGCCAGTCTCACAGAACAAACTTGCCATGCCATAAGACTAGAAAAATGTAGAGTGATAAGCAGGGATCTGGGTTTTCCATTTCCCATGGGAAAACAGAGAAAACCATGGATTTCCCCTTTTTATCAGAGAAAACGTGGATTTCTCCTTTTAGCAGAGAAACCCATGGATTCCCTGCTTTTGCAAACAGCTCTGCAGGCTGGTTGAGCTCTAGGGAAGGGCTGGGCCTCATGTCAGCCACGGCTTCACTCAGCTCAGCTCAGCCTCACACTTCTCCTGGATCCTGTAAGGTAAGTGGGGCTTACAGGGGGCTGGGGACCTGTCCGGCAGGGCTGGGGGGGTAGCACCGGCAGGGCTGGGGGGAGCCAGGAGCTGGCCCCAGGTGCTGGGGGCAGGGATCTGTAGACTTGCGTCCCTGGCCCCATAGCCCTGGCAGCTGGGGGCCCCCTCTGGCAGGCCTGGGGAGCAGGGGCTGTGGGTGGCGGCAAGAGGCATGAGTAGGGCAGGGGGGGCTGTTGCAGGGGAAGTGAGAGGCACCAGCAGAGTTGAGGGTGGGGTGCTTTGGGGGCAGTGAGGGGCACCAGCAGGGCTGGGGGGAGGCTTTGGGGCAGTGAGGGGCATGAGCTGCAGGAGGGGTTAATTTTAATAATGGATTTTGGAGTTTGCCAGAGATTTTGCGATTTTTTTTTAATCAGAGAAAACCAGGATCCCTGGTGATAAGTATGGAAAAAAGCAAACTGAGAAAGGCTCATCTGATACGTACCCTGAGACAGCTATAAGAAATTCAGATCCAGCTGCTAGATAAGAAAATTTAACAGGTTCCAGTACCAAGAAGCCTGTTTACTTGGAGTCTAAAGAAGTCTGACAAAAAAACCACCACATTCCACTGCTCTGCAAGAAACTTAGGCAACGTACAGATGCTCAGTTTCTACCAGATAAATTACCACTCTCCCGATAGAAAACAAAAGCATACAGACATTCAAAATATTTCTCCTGAAGCAAAAATGGCTGATCCAAAAGAAAAACAGCCTGGGAACAACGAGGATTAAATTGGATCAGGGAGAATGTCTATACACTTTCTCCTGGTTTAAGTCCTCCTATGGATCAGGAGAAGTGGAGCCCAGAGAAAAGCTCCTGTGCCTTCCCAAGACTGGGGTAATCCCAGGCTGAAGAAGGCACAGGGAAAGAGGGGTCAATTAATGGGTTCCACTAAGGGGGGAAGAAGGGAGACCCCAAGGAGCATCCCTCCAGTCCTCCCTGGCTGAGAGCTTGTCTGTGAAGTTCTCCAGCCATGGGACTGGAGGAACATCTGTACAATTCAACTCCCAGGCTATTTTTCTACTGGAAGAAATAAATGCCTAATAAGCAGTCTACAGCTGCTCTCTCTGAGGCAGAGAAAACTGCCTCAGTTTGTTTTGCATCAGTCCAATTCAATGACTCTCAACCTTTTCTGAACTGAGGCACCCCCTCTCAGACTCAAGGAGGCATCCCTCCATAACTTTTGTAAATTGAGTGGCACCCACTTTCAAAACCTAATTTATATATTACTATGCTTATCTCCTTGTAGAGGTGCTGGGCAGCAGGGGTGGGGGGCTGTTCAGATGAGGGCAAGCCTGAGCGTGTGTTTATCTACTTATCTCCTCACATCTTGGGATACCCTTCAAAGGATCAGGTGGCACCCTGGATGGGAATCACTTGTCTAACTGGTCAGTTCTGTTCTGTTCTAGTTTTTGCGTCTCAAAAAGGATATAGTAGAATTAGAAAAGATACAGAGAAGGGCAAACAAATTATCAGGGTTATTAAACAGTTGCAACAAGAAGACAAACTAGGAAAGCTAGGTCTCTTCAATGTGGAAAGAAAGCTAGAGGACACAAGTCTAAAAAATCATAGAGGTCATGGACAAAGTGTACAGGAAACTGTTATTCACAGAGTCCCAGGATACTAGAACTAGGGAGCACGCCCACTGAAATTAGAAGGAGGCTGTTGAAAACTAACAAGAGAAAGTACTTTTTTATGCAGCACATAGTTAACTTGTAGAACTCATTACCACAGGAGGTTGCAAAGGCAAATGGTATAAGCCAGGTTTAAAAAAGGACTAGAAAAAGTAACGGACAACTGATCTATTAATAGCCATTAAAACAGAACAATTGGAGCTATTTGACACTTCTAAACCACTTCTAAATGATGCCAGGAAGGGTAATGAATACGGAAGATTACCCTAGATTATACATGGTTCAGTGCTCTTCTTATAAAGCTTCCACTTCTGCTACTGTCAAAGACAAGATACTGGGCTAGATGGATGACTAGACTGACCCAGTATGGCACTTCCTGTGTTAAGTGAAGAGGTATGAGGTTTCTCTCTCTCTCTCTCTCCTTTTGATTCCATTACAAAATTTCTTACACCACTGTGAAATGGACAGGCTAACCAAGCAGCAATATCCAGACTAGTGAATATCTACATTTGACATAATTCAACTCCCACTTTTACCACTGTTTGGTGTTCATCATTCCTTATTTTGAGGAGAGCTAAATAACTGAAGCAAAATTTCTTTCATGTGCCATTTGCATACTGCTACATGTAACTGCTTCATCTTCTCTAATTTGCCATTCATTTAATAGATTTACTTTTCTGAGGTATTTGAATGTCTAAACTGACACAGCACTGTTAAAAGTCTGGTTCATGTCAACAGTTTACCCTCATTCAGCAGGATGGACTTTGTTACTATTTTCTCCACATATATAGGAAATGATTTTGAGATTAAATGATAGATTTCTGTTTTTGAAAGGGCATCACTTACCAGTAACTACCATGCTGCTCATGTTAGAGTTCGGGCTATTGAGTACACTGCCTGAAAGAAGTTCGTCAGATCCTCTCTAAAAAGAAAGAGACAGTAAGAGGGTTTTTGTCTATTTTGTTATTTTAATCTTGTTATTAAAATGTCAGCTTGACATGGCAAACCCTTAGGAGGACTTACACTAGCATTATCAAAACTATTCAGATTGGGCAGATTCTCTTTCTTCCAGTAGGTGACAGCCAAATAATTGAAATCTAGGTAACACAGTATATTTACATAGCATCTCTCATTCCAAAAACTACACACACCCCTTCATCCACCACTGAAACACAGCCACAAGTTGAGAGAGAGCCAGAGTTGTTCAACACCAAATACATATTTCAGGATAAAAATGTTAAAAGTACTGTATACCAATGAATCTACAGGCAAAATTTAGGCAAATAAAAAAGTACAGATAAAATGTCAAGGCTGGCACACCTATTCTCCTGCATGTGAAATTGGTAGTTTTCATTTTGAGCCTCTTTATAACATAAGCGAACCCTGAAAACAAAACAGAAACATTTAGGGGAAGCAAGGAAAAACTGAGGTGAAATATTTCCTCTTGATTTGGTATGGAATTAGAGCCATCACATATATTGTTCCTTATTCTTTTCTTAGAAAGTTGCAGTCCACGTCCAAGTCAGTGGTGAATTGTTAATGATAAGTTTTTTTCTCCCAACTTTAACTTAAATGCCCATGTAAGCTTAAAGCAGGCCTTATTTAAAAAAAAAAATTATTTCCCCTTTCAAGTATGAGGTTTCACTTGATAATCATCGAAGTCATAGACCTACTCATCCACACTGGAAAACTGAGGAAAGATCAGGTAAGTAACATACAAGTAGCATTTTGTGCCATTTTTTTTGAGAAAAGGGAGGAGTCGTCCTTGTTGGTCTTAAGTTTAAGAAAAGTCATGGCTTCACTTCCTTTGGATACACCACTGCATTTTTTGTGTCCAAGATAAGTTATTATTTCAGTTTTAAGTCTTAATTCAACCCAACTTCCAACAGCACCAATGTTCTCCACATTAACTCAGGTCAATGAGTTACTGCTAAGATGGAAGAGTACCAATTACTTAATCACCAATGTCACTTTTGTGCAGAATCTTAGTATTGACTGTAAACTGCTGTATGTGGGCACTCCTTGTAAGTATTGAAACTTTTTAGTCTGTGCTGGCTTTGACACAGAGTCTATTCTACTCTTAGAAAACCACCAAGTATGTTTTGGATTGTGCTCCATTCTCAACAATAAACATATTGTTTAAACTAACAAGAGAACATGGTCCCAAGTAGTATAAATGCACAATGCATATAGTCAAAATTTCCACTGCAATCCCTCTCTCACACAAGCAAGAATATTAGTATTTCTGGCAAATTTGAAAAATCCCCACCCTGCCTTCAGCATAATAAACGAGATGAAATGTTAAATCTATTCTGGCCAGCCAAGCTTACTCTCTCTCTCTCTCTCTCTCAAGGTTTTTTACATAAAAGATTTCTAAATTCCCACCCCCACCTTCCAAAAATCTCAAAAGCTTGCTGATTCTATCTTCTATTTTACCCATCAAATAGTTTAAATTACATTAAAACTTGCAAAAGGAAAACATAATCCTATGAGTCGCCACTAATGTTCCAGCGTAAACCTATTTTAATTAGATCATAATTAAGAAAACAGTTTAATTGGACAAAACTGAAAAAAACATTCAGAAAGGTTATAGACTCTTCACTACTCAGCCTATACAAGTCTTCAAAGATCATATCACCTGACTTTTTTTGTATCAACATACCTGACAGATAGAAGCAAACAAAACAGCAGTTGAACATAAGTTCCTTCTCTTCCTCTTTGATAAGGTGTAACTTGCTCCAGTAATATTTAAAAAGTGAAATCACAGCAAATAAGACAGTTCAATAAAAATAATAGAAACAACATTTTAAAATACTTGAATTACTACGAATTAACTCAATTCAACTATGTGTTTTAGGATACTGGGACTAGTTTATCAGAGTTTAAGAAGCTAGATCTGGGGTAAAACTGCTAAATGCCAAGTATGTAGAAAAACCCAGCAGCACTAAATTAGCTGGCTACTCAGTCGTGCCCTTGGTTTTCATAATAGGCCCAAGTGGTTTTCTTCAGAAACACACAAAATATACATTGTATTTAATGAATACTCTTGAAGTAACCTACGAAGTTGTACTACCATATTTGCTTGAATCCAAGACAAGGTTAGCCTCCCTCATTTAACAAGGCACCAGGGGATGCAAACACCCTGGTGGGACAGTCACCAGAGTGTGCAAGCACTGGGCTGAGGTCAGAACACTCCGACTGCCTCCCCGTCCCACCACTGCTTTCCCTAGTGCAGCAGTGGGGGGGAGGTGGAAGGCTGAATTTAAGACAACCCTCGAATAACAAGATTCTAGACACGGAAAATTATAACAAGTTTATAGGTTTTCAAGTAGAGAATCTGATGGGGTGGGGAATCTTAAATTCAAAGTTGTCTTGGATTTGGGTAAATACAGGCAACCCCCAGTTAGTGCTCTTAATTGGTTCTGGACAAACTGAGTACTAAGCGAAACAGTGTTAACCAAACTTATTTCCCTGCTGGAATGAATGTAAATTAATATAATCTATTACCACCATTTCTCGCTGTCACTTCTCACTGCTGCCTCTCCCAACGCCCCCCGCCAGCCACTCTGGCCCCAAGTGCCAGCCGGGGCCCCGCGCTAGTGGCACCCCACTCTGAGCCCCCGCCCGCCCTGGCCCCAAGTTCATGCCCGACCACCCGCTTGTCACTACTCACCATTGCTTTTCCCCACCTGTCAGCTGCTCCAGCACCATGTGCCAGCCCAGGCCCCACGCTCCTGCCGCCCTGCTCTGGGCCCCCATTGGGCCTGGCCCCAGGTACCAGTACATGCCTCATGCTCACTCCCACCAGCCCTCTTGCTGCTGCTACTTGCTGCCACCGCTTCTCCCCAGCCACTCTGGCTTCACATGCCAGCCGAGGCCCCATGCTCCTGCCACCCCACCCTGGGCCCCCACCGTCCCTGGCCCTGGGCACCAGAGCAGGCTCCATGCTCACACCTGCCCAGCCATTCGCTGTTGCTTCTACCCGCCTGCCGGCCTCTCCAACACCACGTGTCAGCCTGGGCCCCGCGCTCCTGCTGCCTTGGTCCTGGGCTTGGGCGCCACCGGCTCTGGCCCCAGGCTCCAGTGCAGGCCCCATGCTCACACCTACCCACCCACTTGCTGCTTCTCACTGCTACTGCTTCACTGAGCGCTATAACAAAACTGGCTCAATACTAAGTGGAATCAGGTATGAATTTTAAATGAGTGCTATAACAAAACAGAGCTAAGCGAAACAGCATTAAGCGGGGGTTGCATGTAACGTATTAAAATAATTTAACTTTTGTGGGGGGAGAGGGAGGCAAAGAGGAGACATGCAACAGAGTTACAAAAGACTCTCATAGTGATGAGTCAGGTTGCTATTATTCATATAATTCTAAAGTTCTTCATAAACCAGTTTCAGAGTTATAAGGTCCCATGAGGAAGACTTCCATTCCTGTCAGTATAGCAAGCTTCTCTAGATGTATTCCCCTTCCATACAATGGAATCTGGCCAATATCATGGGTACACTAATAAAGATCTTTTTGGTCCATACCAATAGTCAATTATTAACCAGCCATATCAGCCCATATTGATCTGATAATTGATTTGGTTACATGTGATGCCAAACGACATAAATAAACATTGTATTTTGGCACGCTCCAGCAGCTTGTGGTGTCACATGCATCGGAGTCTCAGCTCCTAAAAATAGCAGCGAGGCCATGTGAACTAAAGCTTGTTGAATTCACTTTAGTTCAAGCACTCCCGCCACCATTTTTAAGTGCAGGGACACTTAAGGGGGCAGAATTGAACAGGGTGAGGGCAGCTGTGGGCTGCCCACTGCGGATTCGGGGCTCTCTGCTCTGCTGCTTATGCCCTCGGAGCCCCATGGGGGCCATGCATCCCCATGCCCACTGGTGCCAGACAGGCAGGGGTGCATGGCCAACGCACGACTCCCAAAGGAAAGGCAGCAGAGTGGAGAGGCCTGAGCCCACAGCAGGCAGCCTGCATCTGCCCCATGCATAAAGCTGGATGGGTACATACCCCTCCATGCCACCTCTGGGGGGTGCACGCAGTGAGGGGGAGCCCCCCCCCCTTAGATAAGCCACGCATGACTTTGTCCTGCCCCTGCCCCAGGTCCCATACACCTCCCTGCCTGTGCAAAGCCCCTAGCCCCGCTCCCT
>NW_017728993.1:43842547-43845913 GCF_001723915.1 Gavialis gangeticus | reverse complement strand
TCCCGCCCCATGCCCCCTCCCCTCCATAGACTTACCTGAAGGAAGCTGCTCTCCATGCTGCCTGGCTCCATGCACGTGTGCAGCCACACATGCACACGACACCCCCTGCGTCTCACTCCCAGCAGCCCCAAGGAAGACCCCTTGCAGGGTAGAATGCTGCCCACCTACAAAGGGGAAACTCACTGCTTCCCAAAGGAACCCAGGCATCCGGAGGCCGCAGCCAGAAGGCATAAATATATTTATCAGAGAACATTAATGGGCTAAAACGGCCAAAAAACCCAATAGCTGATAATGTAAATTTCCCTTTTAATTGGTGCTGATCCAATATGAAGCCAATATATCAGTGCACCTCTAGCAAATATTCAGGAATGACACATTTTTAATTGGTTCAGTACTGTATCTTAGTAACAGGCAGCCTCAGTAAAGAGACCAATATCCATGCTTTACTAAATAAACGTATCCAACCAACAAATTATTGCCTATACAAGTGAAATAAAAAATTAAATCAGCTAAGGCATATAAAATAGGTGACTTATCTATCTAGAGACTAAGATACAAAATAGGTTGCAATAAGTTTAGATAGATAAATGACTATCATTAATTCCAGAATAATTATTTTAAGTGGGCTTATGAACTAGTCATTTAATGCAAGACATTTAAGACTAAAACCTAACACCCTCATTACTATAATACCAGATCATTATTCTAATTACAGAATATACAAAGATACAACCCTTTATTTTGCTTCCATAAAGCAGATATGACTATGGTTTTCCTATGTTTGTTTTTATTATTTTCAAATGTTTCAAGGATAGCTATGAAAGAGAAGAAATGAAGCTTGCAGTCTTTCTATATTTTGGGAATGAGATAAATAAATTAAAGGTACTTGTGGAAAAAGATTTTTGTTGCCCATATACTTAGGGACAATTATTCCATTGTTTCAGTAGAACACAGATATAGAAAGTTAGGACTGGAAGGGACCTCAGGAGGTCATCTAGAATGCAGTAGACTGGCCAGGGTGGGTGCTAGATGCAGCATGGACTGGGCACCATATGTGTTGTAATCCCAGACTGGCCAGAACAAGCATCCAATGCAGCACAGAGTGGGCACCACATGCACCACAAGTCCCTTAGCAGCCAGAGCAGGTCC
Source organism: Gavialis gangeticus (assembly GCF_001723915.1). Lineage (NCBI taxonomy): Eukaryota > Metazoa > Chordata > Crocodylia > Gavialidae > Gavialis > Gavialis gangeticus. The sequence continues at coordinate 43,844,764 of NW_017728993.1, read as the reverse complement.
TGTTTGGTGCATGCCAAGTGTGGGTCAACTCTAAGACCAAGGGGTAGCACTGGGAGCCAGATCTTGGACACCCCTGTTTTAAATGGGTTGCATACAACCATTCTGCTGCACAATCACCTCATTTACAGCTAAAACAAACTCCTCAAACAGTTAGTCGGTGTATAGCTTCAGCTGGCATCTCATCATCTCTGAACCTCCTTCCTCCTAATAAGGGTAACCCACTTACCTTCTCTGGAGGTCAACCAAAAGAGATGATGGGTTTAGCATAAAAGGTCTAATACCAATAAACAGCAGTTCTTGACATTCCACCTTTTTCTAGCTATAACATTTAACTGGGCATAATATGCATCATGCAACTTGTACTGAAAGGTGTTAGGGGTAGTTAAGCTTCCTTTATAGAGGATGCTGAAGAGAGAAAGTCTATTTATTGACCTATAGCAGAGGTGTCAAATTCATCCAGCCCGGCAGGCCATGTGAGAAGCGTATAGCTGTTCAACAGGATGGACTGGGTCAGAACCAGTTCAAAGTTGACGTGTGGAGCTGTCACAAGACTCACACTGCATGAGGTGGATAAAAATCAACAATTCTTTTTAAATTAAAAAAAATCACCTTTTATTTAAATCAGATTTTATTTAATTATATTTTTAAGATGCTTTAAAAAATAAATCTATATAAAGATAGCTTTAAATTTAAGATATGTAAAAGCTCAACGATATCATCATGGAATAGGGATTTTAACTTCTAATTATATACTATTTGAGACAATATATTCATGAAATTTTTTTAGAGAACTTTTATAAATAGGTCACAACAGGCCAATATTAAGGGCCCATTATTATAGGGTTCCCAGAGGCTCTTCTATAGATTCATAAAGATTAAAGAAAACCACTCACTGGGACAATGGGACTCAGTGCTCAATCTAAAAGAACCCATTAAACATCTCTGTGATGCTTAGTTTCAGTTCTCAAACTGTGGATTTGTATCTCCAGAGATATCCTGGTTAACAGTAATATATGGAGATGAGAGATAACAGAGCTGATTATCTCTATCAGCTCTATTGTGTCTCTGCAAGTGTGTGTACTGGTCAAGCCCTTGCCTCTCTCGAAAAGTGCAAAGTTTCAAGAAGTTAAATGAATAGAGGATTTTTGGGGGTGGAGTAGATCTGGGCAAGGAGGAAGAGTCTGGAGATAAATTCAAGGAGGGAGGGACAGTAGAAACAAAAGAGAAACATTTTGAGCAGAATATTCCAGAAGTCTTGAGAGAGAAGTTTCTGAGTATAGCTTCTCCACTGATTTGAGATCTAGTGAGGAAATGGTATGGTAGAAGGGATATTTTAATGAAGTTTCTCTACCTGTGGGTAACACAGGCATGCATGCAAAATGCAAACAGTGTAACAAAGAAATGCAAGGCCTGGTAGCCCGAATGAAACAACATCATGAGCAGTGCTCCTTCTCAGGAGGAAGCTGCTTTGAAGATGATGAATGAAACATGTCTGAACATGCAGGATTGCCAGGTTAGTAAAATTTCTTATTTCATACTTCTTTCTTAACGACTGCCTTTCTTCCCTGTCCATATCTTTTGAGTGGACTTTTAGACCATTTGAATTCTCATAAAAATAATACCTCAGCAAAAATACAGTCGTTACTTTATGGAATATCAAATTTTAATGCAGTCGTGATGTAAAATAATGGCTAAAATAAGCAGATCTTCCTTTTACAGTTTCACTTCTAAAGTAGCACTGAGTGCAATGAGTAATACTAAATGAGCAGGACTATAGTGACTGCATTGAGTTCTTTTGTTCAGGAGGATCCATCCTCAACATACAAGATTCTGACTGTCCATCTTCAACATTATCATCACTGTCTACAGTTTCAGTTATCAACTAATAGGTCCTTTTATGACCAGGTGACCTATCACCTGTACAATGGGGAAGAGATTAATATCATATATCTTGACTTTAAAAAAGCCTTCAATCTGGTATCCCATGATCACCTCTTGGCAAAACTGGCCAACTGAGGCCTCAGCTTCTCCATGATCTGCTGGCTGGGGAATTGGCTACGTGGTCAGATCCAGAGAGTGGTGGTTGAAGGAAGTCAATCGTCATGGTGCCCTGCAACCAGTGGGGTCCCTCAAGGCTCTGTCCTTGAGCCTATATTGTTCAACAACTTGTGCATCCACAGGTGCATCTCGAGTAGAGCCAAAGAGGTGATCCTCCCC
>NW_017728993.1:43818899-43837547 GCF_001723915.1 Gavialis gangeticus | reverse complement strand
AAGAGAACCAGATGGCGTTTAACACCAAAAAATGCAAGGTTCTCCACCTTGGGAAGAAAAACCCACAGCATACTTATAGGTTCAGCAGTGCTAAACTGGCTAGTACTTTGGACGAAAGGGACTTGGGGGTCGTGATTGACCACAAGATGAACATAAGCCTTCAATGCAATGTGCAGCTAGTAAAGCAAGCAAAACACTGGCTTGCATCCATAGATGCTTCTCGAGCAAATCCCAGGATGTCATTCTCCCGTTGTACTCGGCCTTGGTGAGGCCACAGCTGGAGTACTGCATCCAGTTTTGGGCTCCACAATTCAAAAGGGATGTGGAGAAGCTTGAGAGAAAACAGATCTTACGACGAGAGGCTGAGAGCTATGGGACTCTTCAGCCTGGAAAAGCGCAGGCTCAGGGGTGATCTGGTGGCCACCTATAAGTTTATCAGGGGTGCTCATCAGGATCTGGGGGAACATCTGTTCACCAGAGCGCCCCAAGGGTTGACAAGATCAAACAGTCACAAACTCCTCCATGACTGTTTCAGGCTAGACATAAGGAAGAACTTCTTTACTGTCTGAGCCACCAAGTTTTGGAATAGACTGCCGCCAGAGGTGGTTCAAGCACCTACTTTGAACGCCTTCAAGAGACATTTGGAAGCCTATCTTGCTGGGATCCTATGATCCCTGCTGACTTCCTGCCCTTTGGGCAGAGGGCTGGACTCGATGATCTTCCAAGTTCCCTTCCAGCCCTAACGCCTATGAATCTAACGTGGACTCAGGTCCCTGGCAACTGCCCCCTGCCCCTCCAGCAGGGCTGTGGGGGCAAGGGGCAACAGCATATAATGGCTGCTCAGCACCACAAAGCAGTAGGGGGAGGGGAAGGACAGCTGCAGCCAGACAAAACCCCCTGAGTGAAAGGGGCAAGGGGAACTCTGATTTTCCATTATAAGAAACCCAAAAATCAAACACATCAAACACCAAAATGTATAGGTATTTCAAATTTATTTTATTATTGTGACTGAGACACTGCTAGGCTTCCAAATGGCTTTAAAACTGTAAACATATCAATAAAATATTGTGTTCAACTGATAGCTATATAGGCACACTGTGGCATTTCATTTTAACCACAGAAAAACATGTATTTTGGTAGTTTTAGTCAGAGAATTTGCCATTTTTAACTGAGAAAACCAGGATCCTTGCTAATAACGCGACTGTGGTGCTCATAATACTTCCATAACAATCACTTTACAGCAGCTGCTCTGAAGAAAGCAGGAGGAACCAAATTAATTCTTTTATAAGAAGTTTGATGGAATTCAGCAGTGGACTGTTCTGAGCAATATATTAAGAACTGGTCTAAACTGACAAAACATTGTGAACAAAATCCTGACAAAATAGATGGAACTGTCATAGCCAAAGTTCTCAACATTGAGCTAAAGAGAAATGTAGAACATATGCTGACTATCCTGAAGCCTATTTCTGTAGCCTTGAACAAAGTGCAGGGAAATCACTGTTTTACTGCTGATGCTGTTGAAATTTGGAAGGAACTGAGCAAGACCTTAAAAAAGAAATACTCAATGACAGATGTAAATTACAGGCATTAAAAAAAATGAATGGACCAAACACTATCTCCAGCTCATTTTCTTGCCAATATTCTCAATACTTGGTACCAGGGTCAGTTCTTAACTGTTAAGACAACGAGTTGGCTATGACATTGGCATCCAGCTATCATCCCTCCATAATACCAAATATAATACAATTCAGGGCTAAGGGTGAACCATTCAAGAAATGCATGTTTGCTGATGAAGTTTTAAAGAAAAGTTTACACCAGTGAACTGGTGGAAGTCCCTTAAGCACCTGGAACCATCAGAGACCACTGAAGGGATAATCCAGCTTTTAACAGCAGCAGCTTCTTCTTGCAGGTGTAGAAAGAACATTTTCTTGCTTTGGACTAATTCATTTTAAATTGAGAAATTGCTTGGGAACTGAAGTAGGAGGAAAGCTTGTCTCTTTTCAGTCTATGAATAAACAGGAAGAGGAAGGTGAAGACTGAGTTTGATGCATAACCCAGTATTTTAAGTTTCTCATGCTGACCTGGCTGAAATAATCTATTTAATTTTGGTTAAAAACACATTTGATAACTAAAATAATTAAAAATGTAAACTACATATGCTTGCTTTGTTAAAATAATTATACATGTTTGTGGTTGAAAAATAAACAAATTATGTATTTTGGATTAGTTAAATAAAACAATTTAAATGTCTGTTGTTTTTGGTGATGGTTCCTGTCCTAATACGACATGGCAAAAATATCCCCCAAATAACCATGATTAATCTACTGAATTGGAGATAGTTCACTTCCCAGTGACTTTACAACTATCTGCGCTTCAATTAGCTTTGGTAAATAAAATAAAATCATAATTCAGTTTTCTCGAAAATGCAGTTGGAAAAATTAATCTGAAAAATATGAACATAAATCTGCTTTAAAATGCATACTGTGTACCTTTTAAAATGAAACATAACTATCTCTGAGTTGTGAATAATAACAAGAAATCACATTTTGTAGAAAACAATTAAATTGAGGCTGCCCGACTGCTGGTTTAAATTGTGATTTAAATCACAATTTAAAAATCAGTATGATTTAAATCAAATCTACCCAGATGCCAGACCAACCATGCATGCTGGCTCTGATGCATGGGGCTGGTCTGTAGGTCCAATCTGGACCAGCTCCAGAGCCAGCTCACAAGGTTTGTCCAGCAGGGCATAGCAAGCAGCGCACACCCTAGAACAGCTGCATGCAGTGGACACATCTAGTCCATCCATGCATGCCACCAGAGCTCACGATGCATATAGCCAGTGGGGCTGATGCAGGACATATAATGTCACGGAAGGATTACCAAGACTAATCCGGCCCTCTGACTATTACCCTATGCTGCTCCTATATGTGGGTACCAATGATGCTGCCAGGGGAGACCTTGAGCAGATCAAAAGTGACTACAGGGCTCTTGGTGTAAGGGTGAAGGAGACAGGCGCTGAAATGGTTTCTCTTCAATCCTGATCAGGGAAAAAGGGCCCAGGCAGGAGCAGGTGCATCCTGCAGATCAATGCTTGGCTGTGCAGGTGGTGTCACCAGCAGGGCTTTGGCTTCTTTGACTATGCTGATGCTCCAAGAAGGATTGTTGGGAAGAGATGGATCTATCTTACGAAAAGTGGGGAGAGCATCTTCACAGACTGGGTCGCTAACTAGTGAGGAGGGCTTTAAACTAGGTTAGCCAGGGGGTGGAGACCAAAGCCCTGAGGTAAGTGGGAAAGTGGGAGACTAGGAGGAAGGCCAAGTAGGAGGGAGCAACAGGGGAGGTGCTCTCATACTTCATGAGAAATCAGGGCAATCAACTAGTTACCTCAGGTGTCCATACACAAACGCATGGACCCTGGGAACCAAGCAGGAAGAACTGGAAGTCCTTGCACAGTCCTGGAACTATGACATGATTAGACTTGGTGAGATAGCTTGCATGACTGGATTACTGTCATGGATGGGTACAAACTATTGAGGAAGGACAGGCAGGGGAGAAGAGGAAGAGTAGTTGCACTTTATGTACAAGAGCCATGTGATTGCTCACAGCTCCTATTTGAAACTGGAGATAGGCCTGTTGAGTCTCTGGGTTAAAGTTAGAGGGGAGCAACAAGGGTGAAGTTGTAGTGGGTGCCTGCTGTAGACCACTAAACCAGGTGGAAGTGGTAGATGAAGCTTGCTTCAAGACTAGCATAAGTTTCTCAATCACAAGCCCTGGTTCTTATGGGAGACTTCAGTCACCCTGACAGCTGCTGGGAGGACAATACAACAGTGTGCAAGCAATCCAGGAAGTTTTTGAAGAGTGTTGGGGACAACTTCCTGGTGCAACTGCTGGAGCAGCCAACTAGAGGCGATGCTTTTCTTGACCTGCTTCTCACAAACAGGGATGAATTGGTGGAGAATGTAGTAATGTATGGCAACTTGGGCAACAGTGACCATGACATAACTGAGTCCAGGATCCTGAAGAAAGGAAGGATGGAGAGCAGCAAAGTAAAGACCCGGACTTCAGAAAATAGACTTTGACTTGCTCAGGAAACTCATGGGCAGGAACCCCTGGGAAGCTAGTCTGAAGGAGAGAAGAGTCCATGAGAGCTGGCTGTACTTCAAAGAAGCCTTAGTGAGTGAAGGAACATATCATTCTGATGTGCCAGAAGACTAGCAAGTATGGCAGAAGACCAGCTTGGCTTAGCAGGGAACTCTCCAGGAAACCAAATCACAAAAAGGAAGCTTATAAGAAGTGGAAACTTGGACAAACAACTAGGGAGGAGTATAAAAGCATTGCTCGAGCACGCAGGGATAGTCAGGAAGGCCAAAGCACTAGAGTTGCAGTTAGCAAGGAATGTAAAGGGTAACAAGAAGGGTTTCTACAAATATGTCAGTAGCAAGAGGAGGATCAGGAAAAGCGTTGGTCCCTTACTGAATGGGGGAGGCAGCCTAGTGACAGAGGATGCAGAAAAGGCTGAAGTGCTCAATGCCTTTTCCACCTCAGTCTTCACAAGCAAGGTCAGAGTACCGCAGTGGACAGTACAGTTTAGGGAGGAGCTGAGCAGCCAACAGAGATGAAAGAACAGGTGAGGGACTATTTAGAAAAGCTGGACGTATACAAGTCCATGGCGCTGGATGGGATGCACCCAAGGGTGCTGAGGGAGATCCTCAAGAAATCCATTTCTAAGCACTTGGAGGAGAAGAAGGTGACCAACCTGACTGCCTTCTATAATGAGTTGACTGGTTCTGTGGATGCGGGGAGATCAATGAATGTGGTATACCTTGGTTTTAGCAAGGCTTTTGATATGGTCTCCCACAACACTCTCGCAGGCAAGATAAGGAAAACAGGCTGCATGAATTGACTGTAAGGTGGACAGATAACTGACTGAAGCTTCAGGCTCAGAGGGTAGTTATCAGTGTCCCAATGTCTAGTTGGCAGCCAGGATCAAGTGGAGTACCCCAGGGTCCATCCTGGGGCCGGTTTTGTTCAATATGTTCATCAACGACCTGGAACATGGCATAGAGTGCACCCCTCAGCAAGTTCGCAGATGACACCAAGCTGCGGGAGTAGCACAGCAGAAGGCAATTATTTTGGGTGGAGGGCCACTTACCGAGTTCTGGCAAGCTGTTGAGGGCTGCCGGGGTAGCCTCACCCCTTGACAGGTGCCTGAGCCTCTGGTCTCCATCTTGTGACCAGGAGTCCCGCTCCCTAACCACTGACCAGTGCCACTAGACATCCTTCTAATTGCCCCCAGAAGTAGTCCTTTCAGCAAAGGGTTTTGCTGTCTTGGAACCAAAAAAATACCATATTGTATTCTAAAAAGCAAATATCTACAGCATTCATTAATTTGATTTCAAAAAATATTTCTGTCTTCATTTCCATGTGTTTGTGTAGTGTTCATAGTGCTGACTGCGCAATAGCTTAAAATGGAGTCTCCCAGTATTGTGGGAGGTAGGTATAGGTTTGTGGAGGGCTCTGGGTGTGTAGGTATGTGGGGTGAGGGAGCATGTGGGTGTATGTAAGGATATGTGGGGTGTGGGTGAGTATGGGGGTTTGTAGGGAGCTGTGTGTGGTGGGAGAGTGGCAGGGGTGCATGAGGGGATGTGGGGGTCTGCATGTACAGTAGTGTGAGGGGGTTTGAGTGCATGTGTATGGTGGGGCATGCATTTGGGACTCACCCTATGAACGAACACACACACATGCTCTGCCCCATTATACATGCATGCATGACAGGTGTCCTCTTTTTTGGAACTGAAAATATGGTAACCCTAGCCGCCCAGCCTGTCCTGAGCGGCACGCAGCAAAATTGGCCTAGCCGTGCCTTTCCCTCCCCTGTGTCGGCCTGGCCAGCACAAGGAAGGGGAAGGCACGGCTGAGCTGCGTGCCACTCAGGACAGGACAGGACAAGCCCAGCCAGGTCTTTCCCTCCCCGCTGCCTACCTGGCCCATCCATGGCAGCACATGGCAAAGCCGTGGCTTCCCTTTACCACCTCAGCCAGCCTGTCCTGGTCAGTTCTGAGCAGCATGCGTCTCAGCCCCCCCTAGTCCTCCCTGGTGCCAACTCAGCCAGGCTTAGCCCATCCTAAGCAGCAGACAGCTGAAGCAGACCCAGTCATGGCTTCCCTGCATGCCACTCGGGACAGGATAGGCCCAGCTGGGTCGGCACCAGCGAGAAGAAGCGGCCTAAGCTGTGTGCAGCTCAGGACCAGACAGGGAGAGACAAGCCAGCAGAGGTAATGAGAAACCGCAGCTTCCCCACCCTGGTACCAGCCCGGCCTGTCCCAAGCGGCACTTGGCTCAGCCGCACCTTCCCTTTACTTGCACCAGACCAGCCAGACCAGCACCGGGAAGGAAAAGCCATGGCTGGGCCAGCTTCCCCACGTGCCAGGCCAGGCCCAGCCATGTCAGCACCAGAGACAAGTGGTGGCTGAGCCGCATGCTGCTTTGAACAGCTAGGCTGGGCCGCTGCAAGTAAGGGGAAGGCAGAGCTGAGCCATATGCCACTCTGGCCGGGCTGGGCTAGTACCATGCAGCATGCTCAGCCACTGCTTCTACTCCCCAGTGCCAACTCAGCCAGGCCTGTCCTGTCCCGAGCAGCATGCGGACAAGCCATGGCTCCGCCTGTTTTGGCTGTGTGCCACACGGGAAGGGACAGGCCCAGCCAGGTCAACACCAGTGAGGAGAAGCAGCAGCTGGGCTGCGTGCCACTTGGGACAGGCTGGGATGGGCCAGCTAAAGAAAGGGAAAGCCGCAGCTTTGCCATGTGCCACTGTGGCTGGGCCGACTGGGGAAGGAAAGGCATGGTTAGGATGGTTTCACCGCACGTCAGCAGGACAGGCCTGGCTGGGTCAGCACTGGGGAGGAAAAGCTGAGGCTGAGCCAGTCCTGAGCAGCACGCAGGGAATCAGCATGTGTCTCAGCTGCCGCTTGTCCTGGCCAGTGCCGACCTGGACAGGCCTGGCATGTCCCGAGTGGCACATAGCAAAACCGGCCCAACTGCTGCTTCTCTGCGTGCAGCTCAGGATGCAACAGGCCAAGGGTGTGTTGCCAGCAGGTCAAGGGAAGTGATTATTCCCGTCTATTCAGCACTCGTGAGGCCACATCTGGAATACTGCATTCAGTTTTGGGCCCTCCACTACAGAAAAGATGTGGACAAATTGGAGCAAGTCCAGCAGAGGGCAACAAAAATGGTTTGAGAATTGAGGGAAATGACTTCTGAGGAGGCTGGGGGAACTGGGCTTATTTAGTTTAGAGAAGAGAAGACTTAGAAGAGATTTAAGAGCAGCCTTCAACTACCTGAAGTGAGGTTCAAAAGAGAATGGAGATAAACTGTTCTCAGTGGTGACTAATGACAGAACAAGGAGCAATGGTATCAAGTTGCAGCAAGGGAAGTTTAGGTTAGATATTAGGAAAAACTCTCTCACTAGGAGGGTAGTAGAACACTGGAACAGGTTACCCAGATAAGCTGTGGAACCTCCATCCTGGGAGATTTTCAAGACTGCATTAGACAAAGCTTTGGCTGGAATGATTTAGTCCGGAATGGTCCTGCTTTAAGCAGGGGGTAGGTTGGACTATATGACCTCCTGAGGTCCCTTCCAACCCAATTTTCTATGATATGCTGCCCATTGTGCTCATGCTGAAGTGGACCTGAATGCTGGCTTCGTTGTATAGGGACAGTTCATAGGCTCAATGCAGCCCTGAAGTCAGCAGCACGCAAGGTCCGTCTGGTGCAGGAAGCTCATGCAGGACACACTAAAAATTGGCCCCCTGTAGCGTGCACATCTGGTCCAGCCCTGCATGCCACGGTGCATAAGGCACGTGGGGTCGACACATGGCACTCACCGCATACAGCACCTGCACTTATCTGGCCCTGTATGCCAGCTCCGGTGTACAGGGAGTGTCTGTGGGGCCCAATCTGGCCCTGGAGCCAGTACATAGTGTCAGTCTAGCAGACACCACATGCAATACATGCCAGATGGGCTCTGTGCACCACATTCTGCCCAGGGGGTCTGGGCTAATGAATCCAATATGCAGCACACAGGGTCAGTCTAAGACCCATGTGTCGAAAACTAGGGCTCCATGGGCTGGATGAGGCCCAAGGACCATATTGTTAACACCTCAGATATAGAGCAAAGCAGACTTTTAGAAAATATAGGCCAAACGCAACATGAGTATTGGTAAGCCAATGACGAGCATTTTTGAAAAGCTTAACCCCTTGTTAAGATTTGCTGAAGTTTCAGGTATGCTATTGATGTAGACTGTTTGTAAGAACAAGAGGGATGTTGTTGTTTCTAATAAAGAGAAGAAAGTTGTCAGCATTGCAATACACAGATTTCCTCATATCAGGGTGTCAAACTTACGACTTTTGGGACAGATTCAGCCTGCGGGGGGGAGTCATTTGGCCAATAGGGCTTCTCACAGGCTGGACCATCTACTTCCATGGGCCAAGTCAGCCTGTGAGGCTTATCACTGTAGTTCCTGTTGTGGCAACATTAAACTTGGTGGCTGCTGGAGCTGCTGTTTCAGCATGGCTCCAGAACCCACAGAGTTAATGCTGCTCACCTCCTTCCCAAGCCCCTTACCCACTGCCAGAAATTGAGGGGTTTAGGGATAAAGGGTGGTGCAAATGGAAGCAGTATTAATGCCCTGGGTTTCAGAACTGCTCTGAAATAGTGGTTCTGGCAGCTATAGGAATTAATGCTGCCACTCGGGTTTTCCAGCCCCTTATATTGTTTTCAATACAGATCTACCTTCTCTTCAATTGATATACGATCAGCATGGAATTTAGCATGCAAATATTTGGAAATAACATTTCAAAATATGTAGTTAGGTAATACTTCATGAAGAGCGCACATACAAAATTTAAACAACCAATTTCTATGCATAAATTTTGCTGAGGGATACATCTGCAATGGAAAAAAAATAACTAGTGGTAATAACTGTTTGATCAGTTACCATTAGTAATAAGCAGAACTGTTACATCTCTATTTGAAAGAAAGAACACACACATCCTGAAATAAATATAGCAGTACTGCACACTTAAGATTTTCATTGTTTTGGAAGATACAATCCTCCCCCTGTATCTGAATTGACTTCCCATACTATTCACTTGATAAGTTTGGTAAATTCGCAGACTTCCCCCAAACTAAACTGTAAAAATAACTTTCTGCATATGGTCAACAGCTGCCACACATAGAGAGACCAAGGGAACATGCACGTTTTAGCTGGGTGGCAAAGGGGAAGTGGAGAGGAGGAGGGGGAAGAGAGGGATTTTGTTCCCTTGACTCTTAGGAATTCTTCATTTTTATTTTTGAAACACGATGGATACTATGTGGATTCTGGTAACGTGTAAACTATTAACACCAGGGAATCATCATTCTTAATCTTACATAAAAGGCAGAACAAAAGTTTTAGCATTGGATACATCCAGAACATTAATCTGAGACAGATCGTCTGACGAACCACTAATTCACAAAATGAATTTGGAGGCTATCAGACCTATCCTCTTTTAAAATGATCTATGTGTCTTTTCTGTTTAGGCTGCACTGTTTCATCCTGACCCCTCAAAACAGCCTTTCATCCAAGATATGTAGCAGAATATTTTAAGTTTAGCTTTACTCAGAAAATGATCTGTATAGAACTGGTGTGGTGAGATTCCACATGTAGGGAAAACTGTTAGACACATGTAACTGTTCAAATTAGGCTTTGAACATGAAGCCTCCTTAAGAAACAACTGACAACTTTTTGCAGCAGCACCTACTTCACCTGCAACTCTTCCACCGGGAACATTTTCTCTAACATTCATTTTCAGATCAGTAATAAGAACTAGCTATGGTGCTGTAAAGAGCAGTATTTAATCAACCAGGTGACAGCTGACCTCACTATCATAATGGTTGGTGACCAGCATATCTAGCCACATCCTCTATGCTAGGATCAGGCAAAATATAGCCCACCACCTGGATCTGGCCTGCCAGGCATTTTCATCCAGGCCACGGAGCCCACCAACAAACTGTACCCCACCCAGCCCTGCTGTCCACGAGGGTGGAGCGAGGTACCCTCATATATCCCTCCTCCCCCCAACATACGCTATGGCACCTTGCTCCCACCCTTGTGGGCAGAAGGGCTGGGTCCAACCAGCAAGCAGCTTCTAGGCAGGGCTTCTGCAGCCTCTGGGGACCTGCCTGGCTTCCCTGGAGTCCCACTCACTTTGGGCAGCAGGGTAGGGAAGCACTGGAGGAGGAGCTGCAACTGGGCAGAGGCAGGGAGCACAGTGCTGGTGGTGGCAGCGCAGAGCTTGGGTGGGCAGCATGTGGGTATGAGGGAGAGTAGGGGGTATGGGGACACACTCCTCCCCACAGTGTGCAGCCCTCGCAGGCAGAGGCAGATGGGGATGCTCAGGGCACTTGTGTCCAGCACTGGGAGCCACGCACTGCTGGGCACAGCAAGCACTGCACATTGCAGCAAGAAGCGCAGTCCCTGCTGGGTCGTCTCTATCGTCAGTGCTCTCTGCTGCATACACACAGCCCCTGCACTCACAAGGCATGAGAGGGAAGCCCATAAGAGGGGGCGGGGAAGATGATCAGGGAGGAGAGAGGCAGCACAGTAGCAGATACCCAGGAAGCAGAAAACAGTTCTGCAGGTTGAGCAGGGAGCACAGGGCTGGAGTAGAAAACAAGGCAGCAAGTTGAGCAGAGGAAGGGGACCTGAGTGCACTTGAGGAGGGTGTGTGGCTAACCTGTGGCATACCTACCAAAAATGTTGACCCCCAATGCTCTAGGCTTTCATTGGATTGCTAAGCAAGGCAAGGAAAACTGTGAACTGGTCTCTGGCTCTGAAACTATTGGAGACTGTCAAGCTCTTGGGTCTAGCAAGTACCAAGGTGAAGTCAAGCAGGAGTTGCAGGGGTTAGTCCTATGCAGAATCGGGAGGCAAATGGATAAACTTTCAGCCAAATACAACAGTCAGGCGAAGGGGCATCCACAAACATTAGTGCAAAGGAAAAGGTGCCAGAGTTGATTCGATCCTCCTTCTCTGGTTTGTGCAGAAGACAGCAGAGGAATCAGTACTTTCCTGACCTATAATCCAAGAGACCTTTCAGCTCCCTGAACAGAGAGAGGTAGTTAGCTGTGGTAGTCCAAAGTTAGGCAGAAGGCAAGACAGAGATGCACTTCATAGACAAAATGAATATACATCTTGATTTAGTTAGTTGATTTAGCCTATATAGTACACCTCTACACTGCCTTCTGCCTTTCTGCTTTCTGTTGCACTTGGACTGAAAGGCAAGTGGTTCAGCATGTGGAAGATATGCTTCAACACCACTTATATAAAGGAACAAAGAGAAAGTAGGTAGGTAGGAAACAGGAAAGTGGAAACATTTCAAAGGGCATATTAGCTTTGCTCATTTGCGTCAAAATGGATGGGGATGATAAACATCAGCGGATAACTTTCAGCAGAGCTGACCCTGGGGGGGACAGGGCCCAGGGCAAATGAGCCTGTGTGGGGCCCCCTTAACACTGCATGGGGCCATGGTACCCCCCCCCGCAAAGGGAGTGGGGGGGTCTCCATACTTCTTCTGCCTTGCAGGGCTGAGCTGCCACTTACAGGCAGACCTCACAGGAGGGGCCACAGCCACCCCTCCCAGGTCCGCAGGGCCCCCCCCAAAGCACAGGGTCCAGGGCGGTCCCCCTAATTCACCATACCCTAGGGATGGCTCTGACTTTTGGGAAGTCAAAATACTCCAGATACTTTGCAAAGGACATTACTGAGCTTCCTCTCAATTATGACTAATTAGCAAATGCCTGGCTAGCCAATGATTCTTTCACGATATGCCTGAAAAAGTGGGATCAGCAGCTCCACACCCAGAACAGCAAGATTCCACCTTTCATAGGCAACCCAAAGCCCATACAGTGGCTCTTACCAACATTCAGCTCAAATTTAAAATCCCAAATGCATCTTTGAAGGAACCTCTGGATCAGAGGCACTACCAAATCAGAGGTCACAAACTGACTTATTGTTGCCTTCGACGAGCACCCCAAAGTAGATATCAAGACAGTTCTGGAATCAGTAAACTTGCAAGACATTCTCACTTTTAAATTTTGCAATGTAGCAAACCTTCACATTTTACACAGCTGCAGGTTTTCATTGCTTCAACCATGCAATGAAAACAAGTATCTATTTATTCCCAGAACAAGACTGTGAAATCTCATGCCGTGCCTGGGAAAAAGAGCAAGAGAAGGATGTTGAAGAGTACAATGCCTCCACTTTCTCAAACATTATTCCACTTGCTAGCAATATGACAAAGAAAAGGCTGGGTAACTGATATGGTTTTGGCTATGTACTTGCCTATGTCTGAAGAGCCAACTGATAAGGGGTTACCCAGCAGTACAGCTGCTACTGGGCCAGAGAAATGACCCTGAGTCAAGAAAACATGACAGCATGTTGAATCAAGAGGGTGAGAATGATTTTTTCATGCATGTTAAATTGGTTACCATGGTGGGTTTTTTTGGTTGTTTTTGAAATCTAAAAACAGAATAGGCACTTGTAGCATGAATTCAATTAATAGCTATTTTAGATGCAAGAAAAAAGACAGGCTGCTCTTGATCCCCGTAACAGCAACAGTCATTTAGGAATATACTAACACCAGAGTACTAGTATCTGCTACTAACAGATGTCAACAACATATGCATTATTTTCTTCATATATGGTAAATAAAGCACATAAAATTCAACAGAATAAAGGAACTGTATGTGGACAAAATCATTTAAAAGATTTTAGTTCTACCATAATTTGCAGGATCCAACTACAGGAAGGGAGGAATTAAAAACAATGAAACAGCCATAGCTCTTTGCTCTGAAGATTACTACCTATCATTAGGTACAATTAGTTTGTTTGATTTTTTTTAAGTGTTCTGCCCAGTACATATTACTTTGAAGTCTTATCCAAACTATGTAGTTATTCACATTCTTAATTTTAACAGATCATTTCAGCCATCATAATCTTCCTAAGTCTTATGAAAATATATTTAGCTGATCATTAGTTTTAGGCCAACTAGTTTCTCCATTTTACCAGATTGTTAAAAATGCATTAAATACTAAATCCTGCTATATCTGAAGTAAGAAAAAGAAAAATAATAAGAAAAAGATAATTGTCTATTTTTTTTATTTTAAACTACAAGGTAGGATTACTTGTAAGGAACTATCAAAAGCCAAGCCACTCAAAAATTTAAGACAAGCATCTATCCACAATCTTCCCAATATATTAACTTTTCTAAATAGGATGCCATCATTCACAACAGTTGTGATTGCACCAGCTTAATAGATTTATTAAGGTTAGGAGTATCTCACAAAAATCTGTATTCTGTTCTGACAATGCAAATAAAATACGAGTGGGCTTACTAGAAATGGTCAATTAAAAATTAATGGAATTAAGCCTTTTTTTAAAGTGTGATACTACTGTCATCTACCACAATATTAGGCAATTCATATCTGGACAGTTTGGTTTATTTTATTAAAATGTGGTATAAAATGGATATCAAAGACAGAACTCTAAGACACTAAATGAATACTAAAAAAAGTCCTTACGAGTTTGATTTATTGATGTTGCATGTCTGTTTCAAGTAAACACTAAGACACATTTGAGGAATGAAAGAGACAAGTTACTGGGAGCATTATTTACACTGCATATTTACCATAGTTATTCCCAGCCAAGTTTCTTATGTATTGCAAGAAGCATCCCAAGTCCAGAGATACGTGGTTTAAGATTTAAAGAAGCTCCTCTGTAAAACATCCTAACTTCTAACAGGGTGTGACAGTAGTTGAAATGCAAGCAAAAAAAGCAGTATTTTTTTTCATGCTGTGCCTGCACATTTAATAACTATGCCATTCCAACAGGTAGTTTCTGTTCACCTGTATGCATTTCTTCCAAGTCCAAAGTGTAACATATCTTCAAACATTTATAGCTTGCGACTCCCAGGGGTTGAAACATTACAAGTCTTGAATCTTCCTGCTATGTGAGCAAGTCTCCTACCCAAGATAATAAGCACTTACAAGTTTTGCTCAATTTTACATGAAACAAATCTTAATTTCATGCATATTTGGTTTTCACATGATGAATTTAAGGAAATGCTGCATTGTCCACCTGCTTTATCTGTGGCAGGTTAGAGCTCTATGCCAGGTTAGAGCTCTATGCCCTGTAGTTGCAAAACAGGGTTACTTGTGTAGTTTTAATATTAGGTTAGAAAAAGGCTGCTGGCAAGAAGGCTGCTGCCTCCACCCCTTGCCGCTGATTGGCTGCGAGGGCTACATGATGGGCCCCCCCCCCCCCAGGCAATCAGCAGCAAGGAGCAGGGCCACATGACAGGCAGCCCCCCAGCAGCCAAGCAGCAGCAAGGGGTGGGGCTATCAGGGTCCCTTGGCCAATCATATGTGTAGTCACACATGTAACTAAATCGCTTAAAACATGAAAGTTTTGTGACCAGTGTTGCACCCGGGGGTTACGGAAGGATTATGCACAATCAGGTGCCCTGAAATGGACCTGGAACCCCAGGAGGACCTTCCCAGAGGGGCTGATAGACTGGTCAACATGGCAATACCTGAACCACCTGCGCACACAAACTAGAAGATCAAAAACAAACATGATCAAATGGGGCTACTGTAATGACACAAATACAAGCGTGGTGAACTGCAGAACATGGAGCACCTGCTCATTTGCCAATTTCTTGGTGACACCTGCACAAAGGACATCACCACAGCAAAAGAGCTACCGCTTGTGCATGATACTGGAAAAACATCTAGTCTATGACAAGGACACAAGCAGCAGCAGCGTTCTTCCCCCCAATAAGGCAATACATAAATCTAATAAATAAATATGCAGACAAAACATATTACATCTTTGCAGAGACTTTCAGGGCACTCTAGGGGGTTTTGATTTCAATAAATCCTTCTATAAAGCTTGTAAAATCTCAGTCGCAACACACCACACACCTGAGAAAAGATGAGCCTCCCACTGTACCCTACAACTCAGTCAACCTGGCCCCTCCCATCAGGCCAGAAAGAAAAAAGTTGTAGTCAAGGACTAAACCACTATCAAGAACACAGTGATCACATTTAACTTGAACCTTTACCCTGACCTCAACTGTCACAACAGAAAACAGGCATAGCCAATTTCTTAGAAAGCCAGAGAGACAGGAAGACAAAAGATTAAAACCAACATAACCATCAATAACCAAGTCTGAGCGTGAAACACTGGGGCACTAAATGCCCTTTGACCATAACTGGCTTAAAAGCTGGGAAACTACTCTCCATGTGAGTTGCAGGTAAGGGGAAAAAGTAGTCTAGTACTACTACATATTACAGCAATAACTAGTTCTTATACAACAACTTACCATACAAAGGAAGGTAAGAAAGTATGGGGGGCGGCAAGGGAAGGGGACAGGGTACAAGATAAAAAACACATACTCAAGTCTAATCCACAGTTAAACAGAAGAATTACCAAGTATTACCTTTCATTTCAATGCTCAAAGCAGGAAGAGTATTTTGCATTATTTTATTTGAGAAAATTAAGGTCATTAACTGGAAAACAGGTCAAAGTTTCTTGCTGGACAAACTTAATATTTTAGGTGCTGCCACATGGATCTAAATCTGCCACGATCAGACTTCCAACCCCCCATAAACCTACTGGATCAGATGCATTTTTAAGAGAAATACCTGCCCATAAAGCATTGAAGTCTACATGTCAGATCCTATTAAGCAATAGGCAGAAAGAATAATTTTCTACGCCAGCGGTCTCCAAACTTTTTTGATCGCGCACTCCTATCAGTAAGAAATTTTTGAGCACGCACCCCCAATATTTGTATATTTATATAAACATACATCTAAATAGAAGTTCTAATATTTTCTTTCTGCACCCCAAGGGATTGTCTTGCGCACCCCCTGGGATGCGCGCACCCCACTTTGGAGACCACTGTTCTATGCCACAGCACTCGTTATACGCCACAGCCCAAGTTTGCTTCAAGTATTCTCTCCTGGTCTTAACTTCCCTAATTCTTATGTGTACAGTGTCAGTTGACAGAAATAGTGTTGCACACTACCTTCTTAAATGTATTTGATCCAAATTAGGAATTTCAAAGGGGCAGGGGAGGACCCTTAAAAAGGAACTGAATCAAATTCAAGTCAATATGACTTAACTTTTTGAGAGTTGTTTTTTGTTTTTTTTATCACTGAACAGCTTTCAGGATTATTAAAGTTTGAGTATTTTTGGTGTAAAATAAAAAACCTAACACAATTGTTGGCACTTCCCTCATGAGGATTATGCCACATTATAGCAGGAGTCCAGTCCTGATGCTAACCCTAAACTTTGTCTTACTGAATTCTAATATTATTAGGCCTTCTGGACCTCAGCAATATTCTGTTGATGTGACAGCTACATTATCCCACATATGGAAATGCTTTTTAAAAACATGTTTCCTCATAAATAAACACAAAATTCAGATTCTGTTTCTCAAAAAAATATTATAATATGCATTGGTTGAAAAATATTTTGTCCTTTATAGAATTTTTTAAACAAAACTTTTAAGAAGTCTTTTACTTTTAATTTTCCCCACCAAAAATCCTCACTTAGGGTTCCAATTTTTTTTAAAAAAACCACAACTTTTTCCTACATTTATCAATATTGCTTGAATAATGGAAAGCTTACAATTTTTCATATCTGGTAAGAAAAGGTACACTGAATTGAGAAGAATTTTGATTGTTAACAAAGTCGCAACCTCTATATACAAAGAAAAATCCTAACCAGGACACACAACAAGAACATTCTTATCTTATTTTCCCCATTTAATGTTTGTGGTTTTCCTGCATGTCCATTACTGCTATGTCTCTTTTCAATGCACAAAATCCACAGAAAGATAAAGATGACTCTGACGCCACAAAACATTTATCACAAAAATGTTATGGTAGTCCATAGTGTTCAAGTGTCATGGCTGAGAGATGAACTACTCTGGGAAATTCCAAACAAAATAGCATTGGAAAATACCTAAGAAAAAACTGTCCCACTATACTGTTATTCAGCCTTCTCTTCCTCTTTTCCCTCAGTCTGCAAAACTCCCTTTGGAGTTATCCTGCTAATAACAAGGGATCCTCATTTTCACTGAAAAAAAAAAAAAATCCCCAATTTTCAATTTAAAAAAAATAACCCAAAATCCACATTTTTCCATGATTAAAATGAAACTTCACATATATATACACATACACACATATACACATACATGATTAAAATGAAACATCACATATATAAGTGATGTTTCATTTTAATCATGGAAAAATGTGGATCTTGGGTTACTGTTTTTAAATTGAAAATTGGGGATTTTTTTTTTAAATCAGAGAAAACCAGGATCCCTGCTAAGTATTACCCATTCCCCACATCACTGATCTTCAGGAGACAGAAGCAAAGGGGAGTTAGTTAGCAGTACATTAGATACTTACATGGGTTACTGCTTGGAAAGTCACTACGGTGTCTGAGGGAAGTATGCAGCAGGGAGCAGGTGCTGCCTGCATTCCAATAACAAGCAGATACAAACATAGGAAGTACTCTCTAGGTTTTCAATAGTCCCACACAATGGCATATGTCCTGTTTGTTTATGAGGGCATATCTATTCCTTTTAAGCACCATTTTCTTCTTAAGTGCCATATATTTAGAGATGTGGCGTAAGGACATTTTTTTATTCGGTTGCATTATTAAAGCAGGACAAACCAAAAACCAATTACAAAAGTTACTTTCCTGCTGCAGTTATGAGAAAAAGACTTGCCATTCTCCATTTCCAACCCCTCATTCATTTTTTTAGCCGTGTCACCAAAAATAAAAAGACAACATTACGTTTTACATATCCTTTTAATTAGATGAAGGACTACATCATTCAGTTAGATCAAGTCACGATTTATTTATCCAATGTAAAGCATCTGAACTGCTAAGAGCACAGAAGACAGTATTTAAACCACATTTTTGGACAGAATAAATATTTAGCCTGATTTTCCATTTCTCTGAACTGTACAGATTTGCATGCATAGGACTAGAAGTCTAACTTGACCCCAAGGCCTGAAATATGCAGTAGATGGGTCATCTGATTTTTGGTTATAATGAAGTCAGCACCATGTTTCTGGATTACATATTTTAAAATGTGTGCAAATATTCAGTTTTATATAAACGGTAACATAACATCAATCTATTTTCTTCAAGGAAATAAAGTTAAAAGTGTTTCTGCCTGAGGTGACACACCTTCATTATTGGAGTCTTGAGTTGTACTGCTTCATTTTTATGCATTGCTACTAACTGCAGTTCACAAAATAAACACGTGTAAGCATAACTAAGAGTAATAAAAGCTTTCTATCTTCTATTGTGTTAGCATAGCAACAAAACAAGGGATTTTGCATACAACCCAACACTTTGATTCCATGGCTTTCAAATAAGTAGAGGTCATTTACACACATTCATCACTTGTCTCCTAACATTCACGAATGCTCTTACCAGAACTTTTTTAACACTTTTGCACTTTCTAAAAGTGATGTGCAGTATAAGCACTTCGGGGGGGGGGGGGGGGGGGTTTTTTTTTTA
>NW_017728993.1:43814201-43818736 GCF_001723915.1 Gavialis gangeticus | reverse complement strand
GGGGGGGGGGGGGGAGTGTTTTTTTACATGAAAAATTTTTACAGAATTCTGGAAAATGCATTTCCATCCAAAAGCCCAGATCTTATTGTGAGCTCTACATAAGCAGACCTCTGCATTTATTTTGACCTCAGTGAAAACCCATGCAAAACTTTCTAACATTCTTTAGTATGCTTTTCTGCACTATGTAATTTATGCTGATTGGGTCCAGGGCTTTTATATTACCATACCCTGATTGGTCTGAACATATTAAAAACCACAGACAAACATCAGGGTGACTTGATGAGCCTGGATTCTTTTCCAATTCTTTTTTTAATTAGCCAAGTCTGTTTATGTATAGTGTGCCTGCTACTATGTTTATGTCTACAAGTGTGCAAGTCAAAAACTGATTTGCAAATGTAATGATCTGGCTTAAGCAACAGCAGAAAAGTACAGAATTATGAAGCTGTTAACAACATATTAAAAATATGCTTACTGTAGAGTTGACTAATTAGCTCCACAGTACAGTACAGTTGCATCTTACGTGTATTTAACATACGCAATTTCAACTACACGCGCTCAGCTGCTGGGGCTGGCCGCTGGGTGCGTGTGGTACTGCTTGCAAGCACCAGCATGGCTGGGGGGGGCTCACGTTCAGCTGGCTGCCCTGGCAGAATGAGGCGGTGGAGGACAAGAGGGGCAAGGAGTGCGTGCGGAAGGCGCAGCTGCTGCACTGCACGCATGGGCTGTGCGGTACTGCGCCCGCCTTGTCCAGGCCCTGGAGCAGTGGCGGTGGTTGCTTGGCCCTGAAGCCCGGCGATTTCAACTATATGTGATTTCAACTATACGCGCTGTCTTCGGAACATAACCCCTGTATAAGATGCGACTGTATTGTATATGCCTAGGTATCCACATGTGCAGGGCTAGTAGAGTAAACTAATAAAATCCACAGCAGGGTAGTACTTATATTTACAAGTCCTATCCTGCTGAACACTTTTTTACTCTGCAGTTACTGACCTGGCTGGCTAGGGCACGAGGATGCTTCGCTGTGGAGGCTGCCTGTCGGCTAGCCCTGCACTGGAGCACCTTCGGGACCCAGCCAGCTCCTCCACACCGTAGCCAGCCCCTCCACAGCATGCTGAGCCAGGTCGGAGTAGCCCTGGGCTGGCACGTTGATTCCCAGGCCCCCTGCCAATCGATGCTGCTCTAACCTGGCCCAACATGCTGTGGTCCCAGGCACATGTGTAAACATGGCACTGAGAAGCAATAAACGCCAACATGATAAGTGCCAGAGTTTACTGCTTTGCCTTCATATACAGGTGTAGACGCGCCCAGTTTTCAAACTCAAAACCACATTTACATTCAGACATTCCTAAGGTATAACAAAACATCTAAATATTTACCTGTTAATTTTCAGGAACTAACTTAAAGGTATAAAAGTCATAATTAATATACAACATTTCTTAATGCTTGCAAGGGGAACCAGCCAGGCAGATGAATGACTTAGCCTGAGAATCCAAACTCCAGGTCTGTGCAAAAGGTATCAATACTTTTGATAAATTAAACAACCTTATGCCAGTTACTGGATGCACCATGAACATGGAATAGTGCCGGGTAAAAACGGGACAAAAATTACGTTCACATTTCTTAGACATTACTGCAATTATAACACGACTGAGTGGCAACCATCATATAAGTCTAATACCTAATTACAAAGGCCTATTGTTGAAAAAATTTCAGTTTTCAGTTCCTGATACTGGACTCCTCAAGCTACAGGCACCATCTCAGGAGACAATCTAGCTCAATCATCTCATCATTACCAAACTGCTTGAAAAGGACCACTGTCCCTCATACTGTACTTTAGTTTTCTTCAAAGATCACTGCTTGGACTCTGTAATCAAGTGGTGAGGAACATGCCTTTCTGACACTGCTGGATGCTCACAAGCATCTCTGTGTCAGATGTCTAACTCCAGATACTCTGACCTAATTTTTAGGTGCGTGTTTTCAAAAGGCTTCTCTCCACAACTGGTACAGCTTGCCACTCTTGTTTATGGTACATGAGAAAAACCAAAATAAGCATACCCTCCAAACTACTTACATTTTGTGGACAGCACAATACCTGAAAATTTCATGCCAAAATTTTAAAGCACAGAAAATAAGGTGACCAAACCAAAGGGAAAATGTGTCCCATCAACATTGAAGTTGGTAATATTGATGAAGTGTAAAAGTTGTAAGAATAACATGGTTTTCCACGGAAAAAAAGATTTGGCTTTAGAACCTCAAGCAGGGTTTATGAAACCATTTAAAACAATTTATGATTTAACAGGAATTATTTTATTAAACAGGACTTGTGCCATACCTAAACAGCTTAATGCTCAAAAGGGAGAAGATGAAATTATATACTTTTGATGTGCACTGCAGTTTGTATCTAGGTCAGCTGTAAGTTGATAATAAAAAAATGCCATAACACCAAATACTCTTCAGTAAATATTACGCATACCAGAGAACTATAATCTATTCATTAGTTCTTCACTTGTGACAATGCATAGTTCAAAGACAGCTCTGTGCCACTGCTCATGACAGCTCTACATTCATCCCAACCAGCTCCAACCAAGGATTGACTCGTATTGATCCAGTTCCCATAACAGATGAATATAATACCCACTGCAAGAGTGACATAGAAAGCCAACTGAAATTAACGTCAAAGTTCTTTAGTGGCTATAAAAAGTATATTCATTATGAGGCAAAGGAGGAGAGAAAGAGTGAGGATGTGAGTAATTTCTGCTCTGAAATCTGTATCATGAATTTTAGTTTTATGTTCAGACCCTACTAGGTACAACTCTTGTTAATTTTTGTGGAAGTTGTTTGTACATAGGGAGGGAGAAATGGAAAGAAAAGCATAAATAACACTGCTTTTGAAGGCCATCTCACAGCAAAAATAATTCTGTTCAAACATGCTTTTTGAAAATAATTTACAACAGACTGTAAATAAGAAGTTAACAGCACTGCATTAAACTGCCAGATGCAACTGGTCTGACACCTTTTCTAGAGATCCTCCAAGTTACCTTATTAAAGTTTTTGGTTAATGAAAGTATATCTTAATAAGAAAGTGTCAGCTGACAATCAGTGATTGAAGTCTTACAGCTTGCATTAACAATTCCAAAAATTAATTTATTTCATTCCAAGTTTAGTTTGCCCATGTATAATTTGCTAGGTTCACATCCTACCTTCACGCCAACTGCAACATCAGTGACAATGCTGTGAAGAAAATAAAAATCACGTTAAGTATTTCCACAACCACAAAACGGATACAAAATTAAACTTCCTTTAACATATTTTAAGTAACTTTAGCATTTGTGAAAGTTGATTCCAACCTAATGGGCCAAAAAAACAGCAAAGTTTTCTCCACGACAGAGAAAAGGGGATTTTAAAAAAACATCAGCTCAACATAAAAAAGAAAGAAAGAAAAAGCAATGGGCATGGGGTCAGATGTTCCAAATAAAGGCTATCAAGCAGAGTCCCTGACAGTACCAGATGCCCCACAAGGTATCCAGAGCATCAGTCAGACACAGACAAAGTAATGCTACCTGACTTAAGAAACTGAGGGAAAGCAAGTCACATCAAACTCACTTCATCCAGTGTCACTCGCCAGACATACTGGACATTCTAGCCAGTGTCTGGACAGGGTCACAGAGGTTACCTCTGGACATTCTAGGAATGTGGACAAGATGAGAATAAAGTAATTATAGTATAGTACAGTATAGTACCCAAATTTATTTTTCATGGTGGGAAAGAAGGATCTGGTTTTTTATTTATAATATTTTTAAGTCAGATTTTTTTTAATAAAACCCTTAAATGTCAAGTTCAGCCCTTTAAAAACAATAATCCTATCAAACTCTTGAGGGAAGACCAAGAATACTCTTCGTGATCTGAACTCAAAGATGGACCTACCTGGGTACACACCTGGGCCCCACAACTTCTACAGCCAGGTAAAGCCCAATGCAGAGCTATTCCCCGGCAGGCAGGGGGTCCCCAGGCAAGCAAGACACAACAGCTTAAGCTACAATACCTCCAGGATACCAAAGCGACCACCGATTGTCACAAAAAGTTGAGAACAAGCTACAGGGCGCAAAACCTGCCATTTCCAGGGGATCCCTCTACAGAAAGGGTCTGTGGCCGGGCCACGACACCCGCGAGAACAAGCAGGCCTCTTCTAGACTCCAAGGTGGATGGGCTGCCTGCTTCAAAGCCAGGCATGGCCCGGGCAGGGCAGCCAGGCCCATGAAGTCTGGGGGCAGGACCACGCAGGGCTGTTTGTGTTGACAGCGGTTATAACCAACAGCCTCCAAGAAAAGGAGACCTTGTAGTGTGTACCCCGACTGCCCACCCAGGCTCCCTGCCATGGCTGTCCCGCAGCGGGACGCTTGCACCGCGCCCCTGCCCATCTCCAGCTCTGCCTTCGGACCGGGCCGGGCCGGGCCGGGCCGGGCCGGGGGCAGCTCCTGAAGACAAAAGAGCGCGCGTAGGGCCGGCGGCGGGCGGGGCTGTGCGAGCGGCCC
>NW_017728993.1:43811724-43813882 GCF_001723915.1 Gavialis gangeticus | reverse complement strand
TCGGGCCACCCGCGCGGAGGGGAGTCGGGGGGGGGGAGATGCGCCCCCTCAGCGCCGGCGCCCTGCTCGGGGCTCCCGCGGGCCGGCGGCGGCGGGGCAACCGCCCCGCTACTCACCCGTCCATCGCCGAACAGGACAAAGCGGTGGCGAGCAGGGCCGGGAGCTGCGCGGGCAGCCAGGAGACACAGGCAGCGAGAAAATGGCGGCCGGGCCTGCACGGAAACCACCGAAGGTTGCCGAGCGCCGGGTTGTGCCCCGCTTCCCCGGGCCCCGCAGCGCATGCCCGGCCCCGCCTGCGCAGGCTCAGAAGCCGCGGCTGAAGCGGTTGCCCTCAGCTGCTGCCCGGCCTGGTCTCGTGCGGCCCCACGCAGGGGAGATGCGCCCCTCGGTGCCCGGCGTCAGCGGGCTCCTCTTCTGGGGCCTGGGCTGGAACCACCCTTTCCTGGAGAGTCGGTGGGGTCTGGCCCGACTGCTCTGTCCTGGCTTCAAGCAGCAACTGGTAGCTGTGACCGGGGGAGAGGAGAAAGGAGCCCCAGTGTCCCCACTTTCTAAAAGCAATGTATGAGCACTTTGCGGGGGGAGGTTATTTGGTTGGGGGAGTTACGTGAAATCCATGGAAATTAAATTTTTCTGGAATTCTGGAAAATGCATTTCCATCCCAAAGCCCAGATGTGATTTTGAGCTCCATATGGGCGCTGCACAGAGAGCAGCCCACTCCCCTGCCCGCCTCCCCCACAACCAGATGTGCACAGGCCTGTGGCTTACAGCTGTTCCCACCACATGGGCCACCTCCGACCTGGGGTTAACTTGCAGCTCCCGTGGTCCCCACCGCTGCTCCCCCTGAAGGCTGCCACCCCTCCTCTGGCTTCTGCTTCCTGCCTTGCCTTGTGGGCAGAGTCCCCCCGCATGTGTGGGGGAGCTGGGCCCAGGGGCCCCCATGGACCAGGAACACTCTCTGGCATGGTGGGAGTGGGCACCCAGCTTAGGCAGCCCTGGCTTAAGTTACAGCAAACATTAACAATATCATGATAACAATTTAGCACTAGCAGTCCTTGGCTGCCTCCACTGTCTGTATCCATTACCATCTGTTGTGTGCCTTCATCCTCCGGTCACCCCCCATTTAAGTTCGGTAGGTCTGACACTACAGCGCATACTGGTTATCTGCATATCCGATGAGCATAAATGGCCTAAGCACCTGGTACCTTTCAGCCCCTGCTGTCTCACCGTCTGCTCAGAAGCAGAACTGTATCCTGCACAGAAAGGGTGAAGGGGAAGCAACTATTTGAAGCCGTGAAAATGAGAGAAGCCAGCCATTTTCAGGGCTGCTGCTACTTCCCCTAGTTTTCAAGGCTTCTAATAACAGCCCCCCAGCTGATTAATAAGAGGCCTGAGAATGATTGGTACTGATCTGCTTTCAGTGCTGCTCATGAGAACTGTTTACATTAAGTACAGGTATGTGTATACTAGGGGTAAGAGCACAGCCTTTTTCAGTCTTGAGGCTACTTAGAAAGCACTGCAATTATTCATAGAGCTGGAGTACTTAGTCATAGCTACCAACCACTCTGCAGGAGGAGACTAGATGAAAAAACAAAACCCTACAGTACAATCTAAATATTTTGCCCCCTACATAGACACAATGCTTTCTACATCCCCATGTTAAAATTGATGAGACCCATCCTTTAATTAATATTAAGGTGAACGTATAATATTATGCCCCAAAAGCTGCATGCACATAGATTGGGGCTGTCATATTTCCAGTTCCGAAAAAGAGGACACCTGTCTGGGGGACACCTTACTCCTGACCTGCAGCCCCCTGGCACTGCCAGTGCCCCGCACTCCTGACCCACAGCCCCCATCCCCCTGATGCCCCTCACTCCCAAGCCACAGCCCCCCAGCCCTGCCAGTGCCCTGCACTCCCAACCTGCAGCCCCCTGCTCCCCCCACCCCTGCTGCAGGGGGCCCCCAGTTGCCCCTGTCCTGACTGGGCCAGAGCGTGGTGGCTCCGATTCATGCGGGTGGTGGCAAAGCGAGTCTGGCCTTAGCATGGGCAGGAGGGAAAAGAAAGGAGGCCTGTGGCACCCCCCACCCTGGGCTGGGACTCCTGTGCCACACCAAGTGGCATGGCTATGCCCCTCCCCTCTCTCCCCTCCTGCCCCCC
>NW_017728993.1:43802011-43811501 GCF_001723915.1 Gavialis gangeticus | reverse complement strand
CCCCCCAGCAGCATCTCCTGGCCACCGCACGCCTGTGAGCAGGGGCACTGATCCAGCCATGCAGCTCCATGCTGTCCTCAAAGGGTCCCCCCATCCCCTCCCTCTGCTGGATGGGCAAGCACTTCCCCCCAAGCGCCCTGCCCTACAGCAGTCCCAGTGCCCGGACAGCTTCCCCCAGTGCCGGTAGGCACCTGCCCCCCCCCACATACCTATCCCCTCCACACACACGTGAGTGCGCACACACACACACACACCTGGACAGTCCCCAAACCCTGGCCCTCTAACCCCTGCTCCCCATAGATGTACCTGCATCCAGCTGCCTGGACTGTTCCCACCCCTCTGCAAGGCTGCATGCCAACACTGTGTGTGTGCACTTGCAGACGCAGGTGATGCCCCTACCTCCAGTTGCCCTCCCTCTGCTCCCACCAGCAGAGCAGAGCAAAATCCTGGACATTGGATCAGATTTCAAAAAACTGCCGGCTGGGGATCGGGGGACCCAAAAAGAGCACGTCTGGGAAAACTCGGATGTATGGTAACCCTAAAATAGATTAGTGGTCGGGGCAGCATGGGAGTGCATTGCGTGGGCTGCACACCCTTGGGCATAATAGGCATTTCTTCTCACTCCAGTGTGCTGTGCAGAGTGCCCACAAGCCTTCAGCTATAGGTGTCCTCAGGCCTCTGGGCTGCCCCACCTCTAACAATAAGCAGAAATCAGAAGTCTGAGGAGAGAGAAAGAGCCTGTAGACTCCAGCAGCAGCAAGAGAGTCATGGAGGAAGGAGTGCTCAGACTGAGACACTGGGGGCTTCAGGTTTACCCCTCAGGCGACAGATGTGGTCTAGGGCCCACCAGTTGATCAGCCCTAGATTCACCAATGATCCTCCTAAATGAATTTGGACTTCACATAGGCACAGCTGTTCTGCTGTTTCTTGTACATTGTAGGATTTGAGCCTGAACTGCATGTGTGCATGCTACAGGGTCATTAAGTATTGTATTTTAACAGCATTACCAACTCTCACTATTTTATCATAATTCTTTCAATATTTGATATTTTACTTACTGAAGATTTCTGGAGACAGGTGATTATGGAAAAATCTCTATTTGCATTTAAGGGAAAAAAAAAGTTTCTAGGCTTTATCTCTATAGGGAAAAACTTGAAAATGAGACCTGAGTACACCCAAAAGGTTCAGAACCCAGAAAGGAAATAAAAAGAATTCTCAATATATATTTTGTTTAAAAACCTCCCTCCTGATTTTTAAGCCAATTTTATGATTTTCCCAAAGGAGGCACTTGTGCACTGGATCCTGTGCTGGATCTCCTCATCAGTGTTCACTCTCTGAGACAAGTGGCTACTGAAGTGAAGGAAGTGCTTGACTACCTCCAGGATCTTTCCTTCAATGGTAATTTTGTGGGGAGGGTCACATTTGTGGGCCGGGGCAGGCTGATATAGCTCTTTAGTCTTCTCAATGTTGAGAGAGAGGCCCAGAGTTCATTAGGCTTCTCTGAAAAGGTCCAGTGTGGTCTGGGGTTTTCCTTAGTGTATACAAAGATGACATATAGTCATCAGTGTATTGAAGGTCAAGGATGGTTGTTTTGAGTACTTTGGTCTTCAACCTAAAAATGTCCCAGATTGAAGAGCCTTCCTTCTGTTGGTATTCTATGTCAATTCCAGAAGGAAGGTGATCCTTAACGAACCAAGATGAATGTCAAAAAACTGAAGAACAGAGTTGAAGCAATGACTCATGCTTGCTTGCCCCCAGTTTGGATGACAAACAGACCTATCTCTGATCCATTACATAGGACAATTGTAGTCATTTGGTTGTAAAGAAGCCTCAGGACCTTGATTTACTTTCCTGGACATCCAAATCTGGCCAGTACTTTCCACATGGTTTTATGATTGTTGGAATCAAAGGCTTTAGTGAGGTCAATGAAGGTCCTGGTGTTGTTCCTAACACTTTTCTTGGACCTGGCAGGCAACAAAGATCATGTCAGTTGCCACACAGGATGATCCCAAATCACACTAAGATTCCAGCAAGACTTCCTCAGCAAGACATAGAAGGCTGTTCAAGAGCATGCAGGCAAGGATTTGCCCTGCTGTGGAAAGGAGGGCACTACCTTGGTATTTCCCCCACACAGACTTACCTCCTTTTTTAAAGATAGTCAGAGTATTGGCATTCCTCAGGTTCCCAGGGATCTCTTCATTGTTCCAAATTCATAGAATAATTTTTTGGAGTCTCAGTACAAATTCCTCACTGCTAGCCTTGTAGTTTTCAGCCATCTAGTTTAGTGGCCTTGTTGTTCTTGGTTTCCTTGATGGAATGGCAAACTTCTTCTAGGGCAGAAGGGCTGGCAAGGGATCCCCTTTCAGGATGTTGGGGGATGGGCTCAGTGGATGCCACCATCAAGACTAAGTGTGTAGTAACCGAAAACACTGCAATCCAAATACGAATTCTCAGTTTAACTTGCAGATTCACACTCCTTTTTTACTATGTGCTTTTTTTCTTTCCTTTTGGCAAGTTCATTCACTTTGGTTCTTTGGATGTCTACAGAGATTCAATTTACATCAAGGTGAAAAAAATTAAAACTAACTACCACTGCTTACTAGAAGTAAGCTCAAAATTGTTCAAACACCATCCAACATCTCACATCACCTTTATTTAAATAAAATTTCAGTAAATTGTTTTGGGCATGCATCATTATCAATCAGAAAAAAGTTTTTCTCATTTTCTTGCTCATACTGAAGCCCTCTTTTAAAATCTATTTTTTTTCTAAATGTTAAACTCTTAAGTTATACATATACTACAGCATGCAATGTATGATCCCCAACCTCAGTGACTTAAGTGGCTCAGGAAGATCATGTAATTGTACACTTATTGTACATAGTAAAGGAGTGAGTGCTAATTCTTGAAAGTAACATCAAGAACTTCAGAGGTTTCTTTAACATTATATTAAAACTATAATTCTAAATACTAAAATTCAGTGCATGTTTTAAAAAGGTATTTCACAAACTTGTATTACTTCATATTTCTGTACGTTTTGGCACTTTCTACAGCAGGGGTTTTGTTCATGGAGGGCTAAATTAATCTGCAATCCAATATCTTTCTATTCTAATTGGGGCGACTGCCCCAGGCCCTGCGCTTTGTGGGGCTCCATGGAGCTGGGAAAAGGGGCCGCAGCAACTCCATGTGGCTGCCGGCTTCATGGCCACCTGGCCACTCAGCCCCCCCGCCCCTCCGCCACTGAATTTCCCACCAGCTTCCTTGTGTCCGGGGGTGGGGCCCCGCACAGGCTGATTTGCCCTGAGCCCTGCTCGGGTTGCCTCTGGATGTATCATAATATCTTGCAGAAATGTGTTTCCACTATTGGGAGTCCAGCATCATTGATTGTATCATTGCTTAGTTCAAGCTTAAGCAGGAGTTAACCATCTGATTTCTCTTGCCAATAAAACATGTTAGGTCAGATCATGTAACTGAACCTTTCCCAAAACACTCAGCATGTCAGTATCCATGGTGGGGGAAGGGAAACTGCATTCCCTGCCTGATTACTAAATCCATTCCAAATGACATGTTATCTTTAACAAAGAATCATAGGGCTGTTGCTAAGATTTGTCAGTCAGTTACTACTGAACAGTCAGTGACTACAGGTTTGCTGATCTGCTGGTTCTGTCCAGAATAGCTGCCATTAAAAAAGTCCCTTTGTGGGCCACAAAAAAACTTTACAGGCTGCAAGTGGCCTACAGGCTGTACTTTAGGAACCCCTGTTCCATAGACTTTGTCTATTATGCAGAAGTCCCATTTGGTGTCATTGGGCTTCTCTTATGCTCCCTTTCTCCATTCCAAACTGTTGCCAAGTTCCAGAGATTTCTTCAACAACCACTTCTGCAGTCCCTAGATCCAGAAAACCCTTACCAACTCAGTTTACAAAGCTATTCTCTTGTCTCCCACTTCTTTTATGAAATCTACTAGAAAACAAATTGTTTGAATCTCCTATTACATATTCTATTTATTTATCCTTTGAGTTTAAGTGTCAATCTATATGAAGAGAGGTATTGAGTACTGACTGTTAGCAATAGCATGAGAACACTAGAACCAAACTTGCAAATTGCTGCAGTGGACAGAAAGAGAACTGTGATGAAAGGGAGCAAGGAGAATTAAGTTTATTGAGTGAAATTCTAGCAGCACAGAAGTCAATTACAAAACTCTTATTAACTTTAGTGGAGCCAGGACTTCATCCATTGTGTTTAATTTTAAAGAGAGAAAGCCATCAACCACCAAATGTGTAACTAATAAGGTATGGCATATCATCCTCTTAATCCTTGTGTTTGAACAGTATGTTATACTCTTTTCAGTCCCTTGACATCTATCTTTCTTTTTTTAGAACTATAGATTCTCTGGAGAAAGAACTGTGTTTTTTTCTGCATCTCTAAAACACCAAGAACATTTGGGGCATTATCACTATCCAAAAAACAACAACAATAGCAATAATATGAACTATACCTCCTCTTTTGCTTTCTCATTTTTCTTTTTGTTCCTTTCCAGGCCTCCCAAAATATTGCTGCCAAAATCATCTTCTGCTACTCAGACCATGTCATCTCCATTTTAAAAAGTCCTGTACTAGATATTGCAGAAACCTTAATAGACAATTATCCAATAATGTGCCTCTGGGGAAAAATTCCTCCTAACTGTGAACAGTCAATGGTTAAGTTTTGAAATGTCCAGGTCTATATCCCTTATCTATTTTATTCTGGCCAAATATAACTGTTGGTATGCTTATTATTCATATAAATGTCTAATTCTTTTTTAATCCTATTAATCTTATTGCCTCAATAATATTCTGTGGCAGATTTCCAAAAGCATTTCCTTTTATTATTTGCATATGTATTTCCTTTTAAATTTCTTTGATTATTTCATTTTTCTTGTGTTTGGGGTAAAGGTTTATACCAAGAGTAAAATATTTGTCAGTGTCTTGTCCTGTTAGATTTATGTATGCCATATCATCTTTCTATTTGTCCATCCTTCTAAACTAGATAACCGCAATCTTTTTAATGTCCCTTCAGATGGATTTTTTAAAATATTTGTACTATAGTGCCCAGAGCAACAAAACATCCACATGTTAGTCTAAAGGTTTCTCAATCAGTTCATCCATTTTCTCACTTTAAATCATTATTATTCCATCTCCTTAAATCATTGAATTGCATCAACTAGGATTTTATAAGTTCCCTAGATGTATTCCAGTAAAGTCCATCCCATCATTAACAGCTACTCCCTTATTTGTAATTCTATAATGTTCTGAATCAATATGCACTCCTAGTAGCATGCTGCTGCTGTTGTTTCAGCGGTGGGGAAGGGGAGAGGGGAGGAGGAGGAGGGAGTTGTCTTGCTTTATTGAACAAAAGTTTGCAGTTGCCCAAGTTATTTTTACAAGTAGTACCTGTCTCGGAAAAATCCTAAGTATATGCTGGCAACACAAAAGTTCTGTACCTGACATGCGCGGTTGAAGTCTGTGAGTGGAAAGTTCCAAGGCTCACCCAGCTTGTGCCCCCTGGGTGACCTGCGGACCTGTCAGTCATGTTTGACCTACTTTCCCCACAGACCCATGCTCAGTGACAGCTAAAGCATGAGGTAATTTGACTAGAAATTTCTTTCCCGTGAGTGTTCTGATTGGCCACTAAATTCAGATAAAAGTTCTGTGAGCCCCTCCCTTGGGGGGGAGATCGCGTTAGCTGGAGACAGAGGCTGGTGTGTTCCAGGGACTGTCTTTCAGTCAGGCTTCTGGGCCTATTGATCTCCTCCCTCGATTGGCATCCCGTGTCACTTGCTGTTATTGCATTGTTGTTTGGATGTCCTGGCTTCAGCTTACCTTCGGCATCGGCTATTGACACTGATTCAGATCGTTCCTCACTGGCTTTGGCTGTATCCTCGGTTCGTCTCACCAGCTCCTGACTTCTGCTTCAGACACCATTTCGGCTCTTCGTTGTCCTTACTGGACTGGCGTCACATCGTTACAGTTCGTTGTATGTTACCAATTTATGAGCTGTTGACCAGCCCTAGGACTATCCAACAGGCAGCCGCACCTACCTCGTTAGAGGTAGAAAGCAAGGGCTTGTTGGAGAACCCTGTGGGCCAACAGACCCCTTTGTTTGTTCACCTGTTTGTTACTGTAACTGAAGACATCGTTTCCTACGCATCTAAGCATAAGTTAAATAAATTCCATCTTGTTTAAGGAACCAATCCGCTCAGACTCCATCGCCAAAACTCCCACCTGTCCGTATCCAGTTTGCCACCACCCGGCCGCACCACCGTGACCAACACCGTGAGCTTGGCTCGCCAGCTCCGTGTTGCTTGACAGTACCCAACATAAAGACCTCTTTTTTCAGTTTAGATCAGAAGTTCTCTTAGGAGTGCAAAGGAACTAAAATGTCAAGGCTGAATCCTACAGGCTATCCTCTGGCATTTTATTTCTAGCAAGGGTATTCTCCCTGAAACAAAAGGGAGGTTATTTGGGGGAGGAGGGGTTATGCTGCTGTTCTTTACCATCTCAAATGCCAAAACATGTGACTTAGCTCATGCTGCGCTTTAGCAAATCTTACGTGGCAGGGGAGATACAATGATGATGGTTTTAGCTCAGGTGGTTTTACTGACTTAGCAGGGGAGATCCCCTTCTTCTCAGCCTTGAATGACTTTGTGTAGCTGAGGGTGGAGACCCATCCATTGCACTGCAGGCAGCCCCCCTCCCCACCCCCCCTGCCGTGAGAGCTTATTAAAGCCTCCCAATGGGAAGATCTCAGCTACATAATTTGTGATCATAGGGGATTGCTCTCAGGCTTCCCCTCTACTTGCTCCGTCAACCTTTAGGTGCAAGTGAAACTAGGGGGCATCTGAACTCCGAAGCCTCTGAGCTTAGGGCTTGCATGTAGGATGCCTGCCATGGATTTGGGAGTATCTGAATTCACGTACAGCTAGAGTTGGAACAGAAAGTTATTTCTGTAGCGTAGTGTGTTCTTCCATAGTAAAGAAGAGACAGGACTCAATTTTTGTGAATGCAAATATGATTCTTTGTTAAGGCTACAGGATACACAGTAAGGGACCTCTTCCTTTTTCTCTAGTTCCTAGACTAACAAAGCCAGTAGAGCTTATTATCATCTCACAATATCTATTTAAGTGTTGGCTTGGAGTTAACACTCAACAAAAGGCAGCCAATATGTAGTGACATCAAAGCAAGCATTACTCTGCGATTAGGTTAATAAAGTCTCCATCTAATCTGTTGCAGGAGCTGAATTTATCATTTGATTGTGGGTTTGAATGTAATTTGACTGTCTAGCACCGATAGGGGAAAATTGTATTAGAAATACGTTTTAAAAAAATTCTCTAGCCTCTATCCCTATTTAATAGAGAGCATGGCTGTTCCATCTATCAAGCGGTCATAGAACTCCTTTTGGCCATAACTGGTCTTAAATTATGTTTCAGCTTAGTTCTTAATCATGTTTATTTAATCAGTGTAAATGAATCCAATGACTGTAAGAGTGACTAGCTTTCATTCTTGAAGAATAAAGTCATTACTACTGTAGTTTGCCACCCAGGACTGTAGGTAACGAGGGTCCTTAATTTGTACTTTTGACAAAATACATCCATTTAGGTTCTTGGACAGAATTCTTATATTTGAAGTTAATGATAGGAAGATGCCTCTCCCACAGAGGAGTAGTTAATCAACTTAATTTGTGTCTAACTCACCTCCTAGTTGTCTCATAGGTCAACACCCAGCCAGCATGCCAGCGGAAGCCAGTGACCTTGCTATGTATGAGAAGCCCTTTGAACAAGATGACAGACAGTGGTACCAGAAACTATTCAGGGGAAGGAGATACAGTTAGAGCAAGGTACAATTATAGAGATCTCCTGTATGCCTGCAAGAGATCCTCTGAATACACCCAAGCTCCATCTCAAAGGCACTAAGGGCCAGAGCAAAAAAAGTATGTATATGCCTAAAGTACAACTTAGCTGGACTTAGATATCTATATCCAAATGACTAATCTACAAAAAACTCAGTTAACTTCTTGAGAGTCCATAGGTTCCTGAGAGTCCATAGGCTTTTTTTTCCCCACTAAAGTTACATAGGAACACTGCCACCTTGGCTGGGCTGAGCCTCTCAGGCATTGTCCGTACACACGTGGACATTTGTTTCTCTGGGTACAGGCAGCAGAGGCATACCTTGTGCCACTGCTACTTGTCCCTGGGGAATGCCTGTGCCAGGCCCCCCAGGTAGGGGAGGCTGGGGCCAGCAACTGTCCTGGCCCCAGTGGCCTTACCTGGGGTTCTTGGGACTGGGGAAGCTGCAGTTGCAGTGCTCCTCCAGCTGCGAGTCTGGCTGGCAACCAGGGTGTGGCTCCAGCTGGCCTGGCTCTGGTTTTGGGTGGTGCATGCTGCCACCACATGCAATGCCCTGCTTTTTTTCTGTGAGGGGTTTTTTGACCCGTGCTGAAAGGTAGCAGTGTGGGGAATGCCTGAATGTGCAGTGTGGAGCACTGCAGACAGGTCTGTGGCACCACATACTGCAGAACCATGCTCATCTGGACCCAGCCTCAGTACCTAAAGATATTTTGATCCACAAAACAGATGTCTAAATCCCTGAAGAGTCCAGTTCAATAATCATGTTTAGGGCACACCTAACATGTACTCAGTGGAGTAGTCTTGGGTTCCAGTTGCTCCACCTAACATGGCTTATGCATTTAAGCAATGACTGTTTAATACAAAATGCATAAGCAGTCAGTGAAACTCAGGACTCCTTCCTCCTAAGTGAGAACCTTTACAACAGGGCTTATGAACGCTCTTGCTTGGTCTTTCTCTGGCCACCTTGAATTCATTATACCACTTTAACTGTAAGGGTAGAGACTGTATTCTCTGATAAGATAACCCATGGATTAGGGAGGTGGGAGATACAGGTTTGAAAAATCTCAGGTTGAGGAGAACAATGAATCCCTTCACATGTTACAGTTACCACATGCTAATTTTAAGGAATGTTAGGCTGTGTTAAAAGTTAGCACATGCTGTGAGTAAGCAGTCATACATTAAGTATTAATACCCTCTCTAACATACACTTCTGACCTGCCCTTAGACGACTGGCAAGCAGGGTGTGACTAGGAGCTGCCACATTGTCTCTGTTCCTGGCCAGCTCACCTGCTCCCTAGGGTGGTATAGGTCCCAGGAATGGGCCATGGCCCAGACTGGGCCCCTGACAAGCCTTGTCAGCCTGCATCAGCCCACCAGCCCAGATCTGGCTTGCCAGCCCATACTCACACAGATTGGGTCTCCACTGCCCCAGAACAGGGCTGTGTCACTCCCCTGCTGCCCACCAGGGAGGCCTGCTGCCAGTCCGGATCAGGCTAAATGATGACCCAGATTACACCTGCCACCCCCCACCCCTCCCCTGCCCCACCAGCCCAGATAACAACTACTACCTTCAGAAACCTAGCAAGACACCTTGACCTGTCTGCTGCTG
>NW_017728993.1:43800778-43801925 GCF_001723915.1 Gavialis gangeticus | reverse complement strand
CTGGATCATGCTTGCTGCCCACCTCCCCCCACCTGAATCATACTAATTCCTATAAATAGTATAAATGGCTCCAATTAGTGAAGAACATATATAAAATACCTTGAAAAAATATATTTGGGGTACACTTTCAGTAAGAAACATCAGAGCATAAGAAGTGACATTTACTGGATTGGACATTAGGTCCATTTAGCCCAGTATCCTGTCTCTCACAGTGGCAGAATGTGGAGGCTGAGAGGGAACAAGGTATGTCCAGAATTTTCCACCCCCTATTCTCCTACTGTATCTTCCAGCAATCAGAGGTTTAGGAAGTTCTGATTTCAAATCTGCTCCCTTATCTGCCATGTATAACACCTACTGATGAACCTTTCCTCCAAGAATGTGTTCAAAATTTCAGTGAAAAGAATCCTTAATAAAATAGCAGATGAAAATGATGAATACTTCACTGTAAAAAACTGACAAAATTGACAGCCTTAAAACATTACTTTTTTATACATCTATGGTGAAATTCTGGCCCCACTCAAATCTATGAAACTCTTGCTATAGGATGTGTGTACACACCATAGGCATGTCCACACGTGCAAGCACATGCGCTTGCAGCAGCTCAAATAGAAGGGGTGCAAATTTGAGTCGGGGCTTTTTGCCTCAGTGCACATGCTTGGACATGTACTATGTGGCGGAGCAAATTGTGCCACTTCGGGCAAAATAACCCTACCTGGCTCCTCCCGGATCTGCAGCCAGGGGAGCTAGAGCATGGGACCCTGCACCTGTGCTGTCCCCAGCAGTATAAAAAGCCACCCTGGCAAGTAGCTCAGGGCTACTAGATCTCAGGAGCTTCTGGGGCCCAGCCAATTGGTACTTGGGGACGCTACCTTTGTGCCAGCTGGACTGCTGAAGCAGCCCTGAGAGTTCCCTGCACCCTCTACCCACTGCAGGGGTCTGACAGTGGGGGCTGCTGCCTAGCTGTGACTTGCTGCGCACCTGCCAGACCCAGATGGGAACTGCATAGCCGGTAGAGGCATCTGCCCCTCTGGGCCACCTGCCAGTGGGCTGTGGCTGCAGGTTAGGCCTCTGTGCGGCACTACTACCACGAGTGCCCCTTGCCCAGCCATCTGGGCAGCTATCACCCAAAAGATGTTCTAGGTGTGGT
>NW_017728993.1:43795519-43795778 GCF_001723915.1 Gavialis gangeticus | reverse complement strand
AAACAAACTCCCCCAAAAAATGGGGAAAAAAGCCTCCACTTAGCTTAGAAGCAGGGGTAGGGTCTCCTGGCAGAGCCTCCCTGGGCAGCACAGGGCATCTGGGGGGCATCAGGGCCTGGGCTGGAGTGGCTGGGGCTGTCCCTCTGCCTTGCAGTGTGTGGACGGGGCCCCAGTCAACCAGATGGCACCTCCAACTGCTCATAAGTGCCAGGGTTTTATTTATTTTTTTGGTTTTTTTAAACTATGGGGTGGGGGAGCA
>NW_017728993.1:43790311-43790519 GCF_001723915.1 Gavialis gangeticus | reverse complement strand
TCCCTAGCAGGAATTCTGGTGCTCCCTATTGGAAAACTGAAAAATGCCTGATAAAAAAATATCCCAAAGTCACTCTGTAAAATACCCCAAAATCCATGTTCCTTCACAAGTAGAACAAAAGACTATAATAAAGCGAGAGGGAGAAAGTGAGACAGAGACTGAGATTAGTTGAACAATGTTTTATTGATATATCTTACAGTGTTAAAGA
>NW_017728993.1:43779802-43780159 GCF_001723915.1 Gavialis gangeticus | reverse complement strand
TCTAAATACATGTTTAATGAATTCATGAATACATATTTTGCTGCACTCCCACAGGAGAATTGGCCCCCACACAAGGGCTACAGCCCCCCAGCAGGGCTCCAGCCCCCACACAAGAGGTACAGCCCCCACAGTGGCTAACTGCCCCCTATGAGGTCCACATGTATAGATGCTGAGACTTTACTGCACAGCTAATTAGACAGCTCCACAGTAAACATCTCATGTAGATGTGCCCACCTGAAGCAGCTTTGTGACAATAACTGCTGAGGAGCCCACTAAATGGTTGAAAGAAAACTTTCCTGGTGTTGATGCTCAAAAGCCCTGAGACAGAACAAAATATATGAAGTACGCTAAAGAAAT
>NW_017728993.1:43775318-43778741 GCF_001723915.1 Gavialis gangeticus | reverse complement strand
CCCAGGCTGCTTTTTTTAGTTTCAGTTTTTTTAGACCCCTGGATATCTAGGGATCTAATTTTCTCCCCATGCTGCAAGGGAGTTTGAGGCGGGGCAAGAGGTATGTGCACGCTCATCTGTACATGCCCCATGGGGGTTTATTTCTGTTTAATTGTCCCTAAATGAATTAAACAGAAATTGTTGGGTTTTTGAAAACACCGCTTCAATTTAGGGCCAACTAAACCCTTGTGGTATGTACACAAGGGTTGGGCTCGATCCTTACTTGCTTCTCCAGTGGTGGGAGAGGGAGGGCGAGATGCTGGCACGCTGAGTGGTCTGTGAGCTACATGGGGGGACCTGTAGGCACCCGGTCCTGGGGGGCACTGCAGCCGTGGAGAGAAGCACTGTGCCCATGTGCAGTTCAGGCTGGCAGGCAGACCCTAAGGAGGAAAAAAAAAAGATCAGGCTCACTGCTTTTTTTCCCTCCCTTCAGTGGAGCTTGCCTGTATGGGCTGTCTGCATAGGCCCTGAGCTGGACAGGGCCCAGTGCTTCCCTCCATGGCTGTAAGGTAGCAAACTAAAACATCTCAGACCTGTTTTATTTTGCTGTATCCCAAAGTCATTTAATGTGCAATATGCTGCTGACAGTGTAAACAGCCATGCCATTGAAGTGCATTACACTGCCAACAGAGTAAACAGTTGCACCATCAAAGCAGTGCGGAAGGGCATTTAAGGCACTTTAAAGGCCAATTTTGTGGTGTGTACAAAGGCCCATAGACTTCAGTGGGACCAGAATTTTACCATGAGTTTTGATGAATTAAAAACCTTTCCATGAAGTAATCTTAAAAGAAGTATCTGTAAAAGGTATCCTCTATTTCTCTTATTTTGGGCAGTGATACTGTTTATCCAGTTCCACAAAAATCCTGCTCTCATAATATCCCATCCAATGTAAATTCCTATTAATTTTTGCACTGACAACAGGTAGTTTGCAGTGTTATGTTTTGGTTTTCTTTCAGAGGGCTTATTTTATGGACTCATATAAGAAATTGTAAATCAAAGGGAATCAAGTTTCATAAAAGGAAAATATTTCCACCTCTCAGCAATATGAAAATATTCAAAGGGAAATCCTTTAAGTGTTGTGCAGGGGGAAAAAAACTTCAAAGAGGATACCCGACCAATGTGACTGTTTTTGAAAATGAAAATCTTCAAAGGAGGCATCTCTTTTCAGTATGAAAATCCTCAAAGGGGAATCCCTCTGGAGTGAGAATCTTTGAAGGTGAAATCTCTTCAATGTTATGAAGCTTTCAAGGCAATAAACTACTCCAAAATTTCAAGACAGTATTTCTTTAATATAGGGCATTTTTAAGAAAGAAATTACCCTAATAAGGTGATTGACCTTTTTCCTTTTCCATGTAAAGAATGAAGATTTAAAGACATTTGTAACACCCAAAGTTATTCAGATAAGTTATAAATAAACAATACATTTAGTTTAGAAAACATGGTAGCAGAATATTTTTCTATAAATGGATCAGCTGTTCCGCATCCACTACTGCTTTGAAAGTTGCCCAAATTTTGCAAACTGTCTGAGATGAGGGCTATGAAATAGAATTGTTGAGGGATCTCTCTACAAACAATTTCCCATTTAAAAATACTGATTTCTCAAAACAAACTGTTCAGAGGAAATGTTCATTTTTTTTATTAGTTTCTTGCCTCAAATATTTTTTGTAATCTTTGGAATATCCCATTTTGCCATTGTTCAAATGAAAATATGTGTTTTTTTCTGTTTATAACTTTTTTATGTATACAATGTTGGGATAATTTTTGCCATTTTAAACTGTGGCAAAATCAAAACATTTCAAACACTCTGAACCAAATATTTTAATTGACCCAGGCCAATTTTTTGTTTGTCTTGTTAGTTCACAATATTTTTTTCTTATTTTTATCCAAGTTCAGGTCTTTGGAAAATGTTACCCAAGATAAGAACATTTCCCATTTATCTCCACCACAGAGTAGTTCACTGATTCCCTTGTATAAAACTAAAATGATCTGAAGGCACAGGTATGGCAACAAAGTAAAGCAAATAATCTTCATAAAGGCTATAAACAAAATATCAGAAATAAATGTTTTACATTTTGTAATACTGAATTAATATGGAAGGCAAAGATTGTTCTGGTCAAGTATTCCTTTGTGCAGGGAAGGGCAGTTTATCTATAGCTGTTGTCATTTTAAAAAAACAATCTTTTAATTTCTTTGACTTTAGCTATCTGAGCACCAGAGGCAAAACCAGAAGCAATGAGAAGCCAAAATGTTGTACTGGGGAATTTATTAAGGTTTGCAGTAGTTTAACAAGACAAGGGCCTAAGTTGATTCCATTATTAGCTGTGTAAATAGCATTTTGGGGCATGTATTTTATATCCTAGTCCTTCTGGGAAGGCATGTTACACTAGAGAGGAGCACTTTACCAATATTTACCCTAGTGGATAGGAAGTGAGAGACCCTGGTGCTCAGGCCACCTTCACCAATAGAGTATTTGAACTTATACATCCCACTTTCTCTCACAGAGCCCTAACCATTGGACAATCAGCTAGGCACAACCAAGAGTATGCTGCACTCTTACTGTTGAGACAGACCCACCTGGGGCCAGAAGAACAGAAAACCAGAGGGAATGTACCTTGTCCCAGGGGTGCAACCACAGGGGAGCTAGAGACCCTCCCAACAGGGGACCCTGGGATGGGGGCTACAAACCCCGGGAGAAAACACCCTGAAAACAAAAACTATTTACCTGCCATAGGATGCCAGACACAGGAGGAATGAAGAGCAAAGCCTGCGCAGTTCATTAGCTATGCTTATATACAGCTGGAGCCGGTGGGTGATGTCAGGAGCAATCATTGGCCGGCAGAGATAAAAAGGAACGCCGACGGAGAAATGGGGAGAGTGGGAGAGCAGTGGAGGCTGTGGAGGCTCTCCACACTGGCAGCAGGCAGCATCAGCACGGAAAGGAGGATCCCACTTGGAGAGAAGCAGCAGAAGCTGAGGAGGCTCTCCACACTGGGAGCAGGCAGCCCCAGCGAAAAAAGGCAGATTCTACTTGGGGAGAGGCATCCCAAATGGCAGCAATTAAAATGCAGTCCCACGCCAGTCACAGGCAGCACCGGCATTCCGCGGAAGACCCTGCTCCTGAAGAAGTTATAGAAACCCTGAAGACGGTAGAGACTTCCCGCTCCGGGTTCCCACAGGTACAAAGCCAAGGAGCACTAAACCGGGGAGGAACAGAAGATAACCTCGGCAAAGGCAGAGAGCGGAGCAATGCTGGGGGATGCCACCTGGCTCAGGTTCTAGGGCAGAGAGAGGGAAAGAGCAGCTTGGCCTGTTCTCTCCTCTTCTATCTGCCCCCCTCCTTTTTCTTTAAGTCCCTTTTCTCTTTAGTTGTCTCTTGCCTGTATA
>NW_017728993.1:43753572-43770318 GCF_001723915.1 Gavialis gangeticus | reverse complement strand
ATGCGAAAGACTAAGAAAGGTAACTGGTAAAATCATGTACATATTTCACATTCACATGATTTGAGAAAGTTATACTAGACCCTATTGCCTGTATATAGTTCTTTTTGTTGCTTGTTATGATTTGTTCTTTTTGGTTGTTCAGTGGTTAGGTCCACCTCAAGGGGATCTGAATGACACCTCAACACCCGGGGGTGCTCACAAGGCTCAGCAAGTAGCCGACAACACCAGGACAGATAGATGAGAGAGGCAAATCCAGTAGGCCTGCAGCCTACCAAAGAAACGAAGATAATAACCAGTC
The DNA here is from genome assembly GCF_001723915.1 of Gavialis gangeticus. Lineage (NCBI taxonomy): Eukaryota > Metazoa > Chordata > Crocodylia > Gavialidae > Gavialis > Gavialis gangeticus. The sequence continues at coordinate 43,770,020 of NW_017728993.1, read as the reverse complement.
CTGGAGAGGGCATGAAGACTGAAGATCATCTAGACCAGAGGGATGGCCGCATTAAAATCAGGTGGCCCGCCAGAAGTTGGCGTAAGGAAGCGGTGTAGGGGAGGTGGAGCCCCGCTGTGGCAGCAAGGAGCCACAACAGGCTCCTGAAGGGGAGAGGGTAATTCCCATGGGCCCCAAACCCTGGAAACAGAACCCTGGCGGGGGTGACTTACCCCCTGCCAGGCAGCCAGAGCAGGAGCCAGGACTGCGGCTGCAGCTGCGCAAGCCGGCATTACGCCAGCTGTTTAATCAGCTGTTTCCTGCATGGGGAACAGCTGGACCAATCAGGAGAGTTGAAAAGCCCCACCGGAACCAGGGAAGAGGAGGAGCCAGAGAGAGAAAGTGCTGGTGGGCAGCACGTTAGACACGCTGAGGCTCCAGCGTGGAAGAGGAGCGGCACAGCCTGCGCAGCTCCCACAGGTCACGCAGGGGAAACTCCCGAACCCCCTGCAGGAGGCAGGGCAGGGGAAGCCTTCCAGCTCCCTGCTGAAGGCAGCCTGAGGGCAGCATTTAAGCACCCTGTAGGGAGCAGGGCAGAAGAGGCATTTGAGCCCCCTGGAGGAGGCTGCGGTCAAGGAGGCAGCTCCACAGCCCTCTCCTCCTCAGAGGAGTATTTCTTCTAAAAATAAATAAATAAAAAGGAAAATCAAGGAAATCAAGGAGCCTAGAGAAGGTGGGCCGTGCTTCGAGGTCAGAGGGAGTAGTGTCATCTGCATCCACATGGATGTGGGACCTCACCCGAGGCAAGCTGCAGGCAACTCCGCAGGGCCAAAAACCCCACTCTATGAATATCCATCTGGTTGGCGAGTAGACAGGGTGCAGGGGGAGGCAGAGCTCCGTGGAACTTCATGCCTAACACTCGTGAGTACTGCTGTTTGTCAGGAGGCCCTCCCAGGAAGATCTTCACTGAACACCCCCCTTGATAGTTTAACATCAAAGTCATGGCAGACAAGTTGAGGGGCAGGTCTATGCATCTGACAAGCTGTGCAACACGTAAGGCCCCAGAGGTCACACTCACAAATATCTGCTGGGAGGAGTGACTGACCCCAAGGGACCTTTAACAGAAGACCCCTCCACTGAAAATACACTCAAAGTCATGGCAGGTGAGTTCAGGGGCCTTCTCCAGGGTGATCAAGGTCTCTTCCCCCCCCCCGGCTATGGCACTGATTTGGAGTATTCACAGCCGCAGGGGGCCCCTTGGTTGCTGGACCCCCTGCAGCCACAGGTTCTGCAGGATAGGGTGGGCTAGCCCTGGCACGAGTGGGGCAGAAGCTGCCCTACTGATGTCCATCCTCTTTGCCTAGTAATTATTAAATGCAGAAACACCACTGAGGGCAGGACCATTCAGCAGAAGCCAAAACAATCTCCTTAGGACAACAAAGCAGAGATTTCAGACTCAGATAGACATGTTCATATAAATGGAAAAGGTTCTTACATCTCTAAAATGAACATTATTACTCCCAAACTTCAGTTTCCTGAGCCAGAGGACAAATAGAGTTTGTAATTCTGAGAATAACTCTGCACAGCCTGTGGCTGCTTAAAGAACTGCTGAAGAACATTTCTAGTTTGTACTGTATTATATTAGCTGTCCATAGGTAAACTTGTGAGAATTACTAGCAGCACGTGATTTAAAATGTCTCGCTACCTTGTTTCCCCTGTATGTAAATACAGTACACCTCACTGCATAAATTTCCTAATCTTTAGCTTTTGTTTCTGCTCATGAAAGGTAGAAAAAGTTTGATAATTACCTCCAGATGTTTGGTAGTGCTGGAATGATGTTGTACCCATGATGGTCCAGGAATAATGCAAGAAGCAAGGATTTTTGAGGGTAATGTCTTTTATTGGACCAAATACATAGTTGAGATAGAGTTAGACAAGTCTCTGAATACAAATCAGACCTGAAGAAAAATGCTTGCCATTCAAAATCTTGTCAAACTTCATCCCAGAGATGCAGCTGGTCCCATAAAAATATCACTCTGAAAAAATCCTTGCCTCTCCAGATGTTTGAGACATAAAAATCCAGCAATATTTTTGCTCCTCAGATCTGTTAGACTGTAAAATGCTTGTCACATATCTGAACTTACACATGACTATAATGGAAAAAAATCTTTATTTTTTTTACTGAAATAAAAACCTACCTTTTGTTAGGTGTTAACATACAGTATTAGGTTAATTCTGTAGAGCCTAAGGAGTTTGTTCAAATCAAGGTTCGGCAACCTATGGCCCACAGAGCCATTTGATCTGGACTATGAATGTGGGGCTTCAGCAGTTTGATTGATCTAGTTCAGGACAGGCAGGAGACTGTGTGGCTCATGGCTGCTAGGACCCAGCCACTACTGCCATATTCCCCAGCAACTGCCCAGGGAAAGCACCTGCTGTCACTGCTCTTCCATGTGGTGGCATAAAGAAAGGGTCCACAGCCAGTGCTTTTTCCCGCAGCAGCACAGGGCTTTGGCAGCAGTAGCTTTTCCCTACTGCCACAGGGATGCATGGCAGCTCTGGACACTTTCCTTTTGCTACCATGGGGAAAATCAGTGGCAGTGGGCACTTTCTCTTTGCAGCAACTGGGGGAAAAGGAAGTGGTGGCTGAGTCCTAGCACCTGTCTGCCAACATGAACCCATCTATGATCCATACGGAGGTCAATTTGGCCTGCAGCCTGAAAAGGTTGCCAACCCCAGCTAAATTATGGGTTTCAAAGATGTAGCCTGTAGAACTATGTCATCAGGCCTATGGGGTTGCCCACAGAGCCAGAAATTTGGTGGTATGGTTGGGCAGGCAGCAACAGCATTAATTGCCATGGCTTCCAGGCTTGCAGCAGCCACTGCTTGTCTCACCACCAAATTCCAGACCCCTGGCAGCTCTGCAGGCCAGATCCAGAGCATGGGTCAGAAATTTGACAGTAGAATGAGTGGTGGCAGGCACAGCTCCAGAAACTACAGCAATTAGTGCTGCTGCTTGCCCCACTACCAACTTTCCAGACCCATAAGCACCTCCACAGGCCATATGACACAGACAGATCTGGTCTATGGACTGCACCTGCATTACTCATCCAGCTGCAGGGCCAAATGAACTAGTCACCCTGATCTAATTTGACTAGAGTATGACTGAGGAGAGAATTAACTTTATTCTTACCTTTATACTGTTAAGATCTCTAAAGCAGAGGTCATTATCCTGTGACACCCAACCAGGATGTTGCTTTTGACTTTATACAAGAATGACCAGATCTGTACACAAGCTTTCAAAGGGAGAGGAAGAGCTAAGGAAACACATTTTCCTTACCCAGAAGCCAGAATTAGTTATAAGTCCTGCCCTCCAAGGCAAAGGCTTCCCCAGAAAGGGCTGGAAGGAACTATAGACATTGGCTGTACATAGATGAACTCTGGAAAAATTATGTTTCCTCAGACATGATCTCTGAGGGTCCAGATAGATATAATATTTGAAACATTACAAAACGTACAAGTGGGATAAATAATTCCTAAGAATGACAGAAATATACCTGTAGGGAGCAGGTACTATTTTGTACTGTTTTGTTCCACCTGTACAATTCCATGGTTCCTTCAGCACCCCACAATGCAGTACTCAGCTGCCCCATGGTCTCCTAGTACCCTGATTGCTGCTGCTTGCCCCATCTCACCGCATCCTGGCAGCTGGAGAGTGCCTGAAGCACCACTGGAGAGTTTCCTGAAGCACCTAGAGTGCTGGAAGTGATAGCACCAGCAGTACCAAAGTGCTGGGATTCCTGACTTGGAGTGCTTTAGGCCGCTCTACTCCCTAAACTTTGGGCACTGCTGAAGACCTGCTGTTTTCAGTATTCGGGGTGTTGCCAAGACTCTGCAAGACCTGGGAGACCCTGAAGCTTTTTATCCCTGTCATAAGATACCATCCAAGACCCCACCACCAGAAGATTCCCCATGCCCCACCACTGGAGCTGGGATTCTGTCCAGGCCTCAATCATGTCTCTCACTGCTTTGGCACAGGGGTACCCTGTATGGAAGAACACTCACTGGGTGCATCTACACATGCAATTAGTTTGATGCAATAAACTCCAGAGCAGTTTGAGCTGGAGTAAACTGCTCCTGGGCTCAGGATCTACATGTGTGCCTGGGATAGCAGCAATCTGAGCCAGGTTGAAACAGGCCCCCGGCTGGCTGGGCTGATCATGCCAATTTGTGCCCACGGTCACTGTCTACAAGTGCATTTCAGTGCAGTAAATTACTCTACCATAAGATAGTATTGTCCCTGACAGTACTGTCTTATGACAGAGTTAATTTACTGCACCCTAATACTGACATACATGTAGATAGTAAGGTGTTATTGTGGAGCTAATTAGTCTACTCCTCAATAAAGCACATGTGTAGATGCACCCATTGAGATTAACTCTCCACTTCTCCTGTCCTTCCTAGTGGGAAGAGGAGGGGAGTAGCTACAGCCTGGGAGAAGGGACCTAAGAAACAATGGCAGTCTGCTCCATTCCCTGTGCCTTGTGTGGAGGGAAGGAATAGCAGAGCCCCAGGTCACTGAAGTCTCCTGTTGTGCCAGCTAGCTATAGAGCACACAGCAGCATGCAGCGACGGTGATTTTGAAGTACTCCAGCCAGGGGTTGTGACAGGAGCTGTATACATGTCCAGCAGCTGAAACAGTATGCCTTTAAAACATTTCCAGCCCATTACACTTGGAAATGTTTCAAATGTTATGTCTGTTTCTGCCCTAAATGTTCCAACCCAGCCTGAAGCAATGCAGCTCCATGCTATTTCAGATATGAACTACTGTACAAATTACAGTACATAGACTGGTTCTAACAGCCATAGCAACTCCATATGCATGACTTCAGCCTAAACCCCTTTCATTTTTGGAATTATCCCTGCTCCTTTCTACCCCTTCCCCTACACCAATTTTCATAAATAGTTTCATCTATGGTATGTTCTAAGATGTGGCTGAAATCCAGTTCAGGAATGTAGCTTGGGACCACCCAGTCTAGGGATAAAATTATTTATTTACTGGGAATCTAACATCAGTACCATCGCAGAGAAAGAAAAGCTCAAGCTTTCGGAGAAGTATCAGGTACATCATTAGCAGCTGATAAGGCATGAGGGGTCAGTATAGTAAGTTGTTGACCAGCAGTTGCATGCTTTCACAACTCTTAAATCAACAAAGGCTATCCTTACTATATTCATGGGTAGGCCTACTCCTTGGAATTGTTCTATAGTTGCTGCAGATATTTCAATTTGGAACAATTTCATTTTTGGATTCAATTGTGATTCCCTATGTCTAGACCTGTTAAACCCACACTTAGTGCCACAGTATATTAGTAATGCAGGTGTTGAATTACAAAAATACAAAGCCAGCAACAATTTCAGGAGTAATTTTCATGAAATTCTATACTCCCCGTTTTCATTTGTTGACTCTATTATTTTTCCTTTAATGATACATTTATAACAAGACTGGGTTTTGCCAGAGTTAACAAGCTAAAAGTACTCATGAATTAGAAACAGCTCTTTTTCCTGAATGCAAATAAATAGTAGTATTTAGCTAAAGTTTATAGTACTGAGACAAATATCATAATACTGGAATACTGGGTGAGTCTACATGAGATGCTACGTTGCCATAGTGACAAGCTACAGCAATGTAGCTCATTGCTACAGCAATGTAGCATCGACAGGCACTAACTGTTGCTCATTGCTATTGCACAATAGGGTCAGAAATGACCCGTGCACTGCTAGGACTGCATAGTACCAGCAGGTACTGAGCAGTCATTTAGTACTTGCTAAAGCAAGAACTAAGTGGCTGCGCAGTACCAACTGCACAGTGGGGTGCATGTGTAGATGCCTTCACTGTGTCCTTTATGAAGAGTTTCCACAATAAATTATGACATAATAATACAGTGTGCTTAGATGCCACTAGCTTCTTTTATTCATAGGTCACAGAGTGCTTTACCAGTAAAAACTGACTTTTGTAAGTCCTTTGAAAGACCAATATGTTGGTGTTGTGTTGTGTTGTGTTTGTGTTGTGGTGGTGGTAGTGGTTGTTTGAATTTAGAAGTGGGCAAATTGAGATACAGAAAAGTTAAATATCTTACTTCAGTGCAAATAGCAGTGCAGTGGCAGAAAAATGAATGGAGGCAATAAGTCTAAATCTTCAGTCATGTATTGTCATTATTGTACAGTAATACACTCAAGACTTAGGCACTACATGTAGCTTTTCTGGGAACAAAATATGGGTCACATTTTGTATTTGAATTACAGATTCTGTTCATAATCTGCACTGCTTGAGAAAGTGTTTAAACTTTGTATTTTTAATGGATGGATAAAAAAGGAAAAAACAGTACAGGGAATTCCCACTTAATGCTGTTTTGCTTTGTGCTAGTTTGCTATAACGCTCATTTTAAATTGATACCTGATTTCACTTAGCACTCAGCAAGTTTCACTATAACACTCATGGTCACCATCTTGGGTTGTCAAATACTTTTGGTTTCACTTAATGCTTGTTTCACTCAATGCTGGGTATTTCAGAAACCAATCAAGCAGGGGCTGCCTGTAGTTTTACCCAAACATTACATAGGGTCTCTGTGAGAAGGTGTACCCTACCACCCCACTGCCGTGTTGGAATTACTTTGATCTCTGGCTCGTCCTCCCCACTCACCTGCCATGACTTGATGGTACAATGGTACTCGGAAGGATGGATGATTCTCTGAGCAGATGTCTTTTTGGAAGGGTCATTGGTCTTCTGCATGGCTCCATTTCCCTACACCCTACCCCTTTTCTCTTAGGCTGTTGATTGCTACTCTCCATTTGTCTGGAGTGTGAGATGCCTGGTAATGTCTCTTCTTAAGCTCACCTGAGTTCTTTGCTCTGCCGTTCCTCAACATGTGTTTCCTTTGCCCAAATCCATTCTTGTCTTAGCTACTCAGGTTACACTTCACCCACCTTCTCTTCTTTCTCTCTTGCTCTTTCTCTCTCTCTGCTGTTGTCTCTACTTCTTCCTTCATGAAAATCTAAGTTTTTGTAATTATTCCTGGATCAGTTCTTTTCATGCTTTCTTGTCTTCTCTAGCCTTACTTCAGGTCTTGCAAACTGAATCACTTTTAAGATCGCAGGTTCAGGGTATAGGGCCCTGCTAAACGATAAATCAAACACTAAAAGGATCCTCCTCCTCAGCTCTCCCTCATATACCCAGGGCCAATAAAGCAAAAGGGAGATTTCTAATTCCTGTTCTCCACTACTTCTAATTCCTGAATAAACAAAAGGAGTTTAATCACTCTGGTTTCTTTCACAGTTTGAGGGCTCAGGCTGTCACCATCTGGTTTAAGGCCTGCTTCTCTTCTCCCCAAAGTGCTATGAAAATCTCTTCTTTGCTTTGGCCACCTCAGTTTCCCTCTAGGTCCTGCTCCTCTTGTCAGGTCCATCCTCTCCCTCTTCCTGGTCATTCCCTACCAACCGTTCCACAGGATATCCCCTGATTGGTCCTGGCTCTAGGGGCTTGCTGAGATGATCCAAACTACCCTGCTGTCTTGTGTTACTTATCTCTCTGATCATGCAGGGTGGTCCTTACTTGTGGCTCTCCTGGGTCGCAATGATCTACAAGGGTTTGGCTAGCTGGGCTCTCATCTCTGCAGGTCTTTCTCCCTCTCACTCCAGCTGAGCAGTTCCTACTTCTGGAGGTGCCAAATGCCATGCCTTTCTTCAGCATCTCCCTTTAAACTGCCTGGTTTTCTTTCTGGGCTAATCAGTGCAGGCTCCCTGGGGCACGTGTTCTCCTGCCCCCAGGGCCTACCTTTTCCCCTGGTTTTCCCTGGACCTTTACCTCTGGCACACTGGGGATGCACTGGTTGCCCAGACCTGTCTAGGTAAGTTTCCCATCGGTGCAGCTGGCTCCACAGGGCTATAGCAGGGGCTTGGGCCCAGCCCCTGCTACAGTCTCAAAGACGTCTTTGAAAACATTTAATTCCTGAATTAGCACACAGCCTGAAACAACTGCTGTCCAGGAAATGTCAGCTCTAACTCAACATAGTTAGATGAAACACTAAGCATTATGGCATAAATACCAACATTATTAACTGATCTATTAATTTCTATCCTGCTTTTTACTTAAATTAACTTAAACCTGCCTGATTCGCTGACATCATTATATACATTCTAGAATAATTTGAACCCTGCTGCACTTCTCAGAGAAAATAAGGACCACACAATGCCCAAAATACCCTAGGAAGGACTAAGAGGGAAAGAGAAGTCTATGAGAGACCATCCCTTCTGAAATACCTCATTGTTGAGACCACAGAAGCCTGACTATTCAAACCAGTACAGTGTTGAGGGCCTGTGATTTGGGGGACTGCAAAAGCTGGTGGACAGATCTTGTCCATACCATCCTTCTCTAGCAAACCTCAAGTACTTTCTGAAGAAGTTCCAAAGGGCTTAGTGCTGATCATAGCTCTGGTTCAGCAAAGCCTTTAAAGCATGTGCTTACACTCCCATGCTGTACAAGGCTATTCCTTGACCACTCCACCTTTGTACCCCCTGTGGCAGAGAGAAGATAGCTTCCACTGGAAATAGTTTACCAGAACTGGTTGAAAAGCCATGAAGGAACAGGCAGCATCACCACCACAGAGAGAGGCCCTGGCCCCAATCCTGACACATTTTATGAGTGTGTGTCGATGCCAGTTGCTGGGCAGAACACAAATAGTGAAATAAAAGCAGCCCAGGTGGTGAAAGGAAAGGGACTTGAAGTGCATGCCCGGAGCTGCAGAGAACAGTGTTCAGGCATGGACTGCCCACAGGTATGACTGGTGGGAACTGGTGCAGCATCTCACAGATACAGGCTCAGAGGAGCCTGTGTACTTACTGAAGGAACCTGCGTGAAAGTCTCGTCACAAAGAGTGGGTCTGAGACAGCAAGGTTCCTGTGGAAAGAAAATAAGAAAGTGTCAGAAGCATGAGTAAAAGGGAACTAGTGAGCAATTATTGCATGGTTTGTCCCCCAACCCCTCTCTAAAAGTGGATTCATGGACACTGGGCAAGTGATAAGAATTAAAGGACTGTGTAGCCCCAAGAAGTTGACAGGGTATTTTTCTTTGGGACATTGTTGAAGATGGTATTGCAGTAGGGCCATGAGCCTTTACTTACCTGATTGGGAGTGTGACATTGGGTTGGCACCTGGTGGGGTGTAGGGCAGGCGGAGCCCCAGGAGACAGCACTTGATCTGGCCAGGTGTTGGTGCCAGGAGATCAAAGACCTTTCTTCCATTCACAAGAAATTTTAAGATCAAGTCGTGGCAGGCAAGAGCGTGAGCATTCTGCACTATAGAAGTTAAGTCACCAGGTTAAACTATCTGTCCAAAAAGGTATAGAAGGAGGGAGCTGAACCAATCAAGGTAAATATCCGGCTAAGGAATGGCACAGATGGTTACACCACCATAATAAAAAGAGGAGAGTGAATAGCAGAACAGAATAGATACCCAAAGATTCATAGGTTTTCTCAATGATTTCAGGACATCAGCAACACATGTAATCTGGTTCCAAAACCCAGCCTTTCTGGCAGGTCATAAAACTTAGCAGTCAGAAGGAAATGTACCACAGGAATTCCATACCCAGATGATCAGCTGGTGTAAATAAGTGCAACTCCACTGAGTTCAAAGGAACTACATCAGTCCACACTAGCCAATGAAATGTCTTCATAAATTTAAATGTCAACATTTTCTGAGCGGCATTCTCTCTCCTACAGGTTTATCAATGGAATGTCCTGATAATGCCTCAGAAGATGATGAAAATAATGCATCTATAGTCAAGTTACTTGTCTTTGGTAAGGTCCTGTTTCTAGCTCTAAGTCAAATTTATGAACAATTGACATGCTTCATGACACTGAGGTATTTCAGAGAATCAGGTACATTATTTTTCTCCAGTCAAGAGCATGGTGCTAGGCTCTATTCAAGTGCACAGTGGTAGCAGTTCCTCTCAAAACTGCCTACCACTTAAAACTCAACAACTTAAACATAGCAGAGAAAAAAATGATGGACTCATAAATAAAGGCAGACTGCTGCTCAACTTCATGTAGGAGAGCTGAGGCAAGAATATATATCCCAGGACTCATGTTCCAATGGCCTATTAATTAGACTACAGTACTACAGACTGTGCCAATATAAATCTGACTAATTCAAGAAGCAGTATTACTTTACCTGTGTGTTTCTTCTCAAGGTTTGTTTTGTAAGTCTTCCACACATTTTTCTGCACAGCAGTGATTCTCTAGTCCAGGTATTTTGTGATCTTCTACTCAAAAAGAGTGGTTCACTTACCCCATGCCAATTATTGTAGTAGCATTTGAAATATAGAATGCCTGCTCTATACATATGGTCAATTCTACTACTTTATACGTAGGGTCAATTCTACCACTATGGGAGTGTCTACACGTGCAATTTATCGTGACTAAATTTACTATGCATTAATTTAATACACAGTAAGCATTTTTGGCAGGTGTCTACACGTGCAGCGACTTGGCACTAAATCTAGTGCCAAGTCCCTTCAGCCCAGCCATGTGCAACTATGGACACTGGGGAGACCACCAAACTCTGGCCCTAGCTGCCAGCACTTGGTAGCTATTTTTAGAAGCCAAAACCTGCTGCCAGCACTTGACAGCCATCTTGGAAACACATCCCAACCCTCTGATCCCTTGCCAGCCCCTTCCCTGTCCAGGAGCTGCCCACCCTGCCTCCCCAGGCTATGGCTGCCCCTGCCCCTGCCAATGACAACCAACACCCTGCACTCCTGTTGGCCATAGTGCTGGCCCTGCTGGCCTCAGCAGCACCCCCACACACACCTGTCCAGGCCCCAGGAGAGCCATGCACCTGCAAGCAGGGGTCAGAGCACTGGATGCAGGAGGCTCTGGCTGATCCCCTCTTCCTGCACTCCTCCCTCCAGCCTGCCTACCCCACCACCCACACACTCCCTACCCTCTGCCCACCCCCAGCACCACTCTCAGTCCAGACATATGGGGGTCGGGCTAGAAGATCTACTAGGTCCCTTCCGACCCTTAATCTATGAATCTATGAATAAGGTTGAAAGAAAAAACTTTATTCCCCTCACAACCTCCACCCCATCCTTCTCGCCTTCCCTGTCAGGGTAGCTTGTCGTATTTTATGATTTAAAGTTGCATCTGTTTATAGAGTGGTGAATTATAGTATTATTTAAAGTTTTCTTCTATATTTAGCCTTATTTAATCATTGCTTAAGTTCCGTATAGCCTCATTGTTATCTACATTTTTCTGCAATATCAGTTGGCCTTGCCTCTTGCAAATAGCTATGGCCTTGAGTTTGCTTACATGATGTTTGTTTCCTTTTCTATCACTGTGAGAAGTTTTTCTAATACAACATAGTATTAATTTTGTTACCAGCTCAAATTAACTGAACTTGGCACTAACTGACTGAATCAGAGGGATGAAATGATTGGATATGTTAATGGAAAGTGATAAGGGAGATCAATGGACAATGCCCAAAGTAAGACACCAAAAAAAGGCCAAATTAAGAGATGTGCTCATGATGGGTCTGTTGAACAAAGGAATATGCTGACAGGATAAAATATGGACAATAAGATGAATGCAGAGACCAATCTGAAAGCAAGGATTCCTCAAAGACGTGAACTTAAAGAAAAGCATAAAAAGGGGGCAGCAAGCAAGTTAAGTGCATTGTCGTCATCATCATCATAAATCCAGCTTTCAACACCTGTCTGGACAGTCCCAGACAATGACACACCATTTGCTTCAGGAATTGAGTGGCTGTTTTTTCTGTTGAGCAAAGTAACATCTGGGATTGGGTGAGATTATTGTGCTGAATGTTTTTCTGTCTCTGAATATAGAAACTACTAAGATAATACTTGTTGTACTAATAAAGTTAGACTTTGATTTTAGGACACTGAATTGTCTGTGTTCATATTTCATGCTCCATTTAAGGGTTAATTGTGCTTTAACAATCACTAACCACTATTTGGGGGACAGTGGTGCTAACATCCCCCTCAACATGTAGAGTCCATCCCCAACACACTGAACCCCCTCCCTATCCCCCCTCAACCAACAGAGCCCCATCCCCCCTCCTTCCCCAATACACAGAGCCCCTCCACCACCCTCCTCACCCAGCAACAATAAAAAACCCTCTTTCCAAAGTGAAAACTTTTTACAACAGTCTCAGTTTCTGTCTGAGTCTCAGAGTGGGGGTTTGCGGGATGGCGGCGCCTAAGGGACAGATGCTCAGCACCCTGGCCTTGGCCAGTTTCCCCATGGCTCTGGGGGCTTCAGTGACCATGGTGAGTGGTGAGCTTGTCTGCAGGTGATGCTGGATGGCTCTAGTCAATGGCAGTCACTTCTCCCTCTGCCTGCCTGAGTCCAGGACCAGTGTCACCTTGTGGTGCCACTCCTGGCACCTCTGGGTGTTTGGATGCATGGCCTTGGGGTGAGTGGCAGGGTTGGGTCCAGGCAGATGGCAGGAAACCAAGGGTAGGGCAAGGCTCCAGTGGAAGGGAGGCACCAGAGAACCTCCTCCCAGAGCCGGGTGGGGGCCTGCTGCAGGGTGGTGAGTGGGACACAGGGGCCCTGCAGGGCCATGGATGGGGGTCAGGCAGTGTGGGGCATGAACGTGACTCCCAGGCCCAGAAGCGTTTCCAGGGCCCAGTAGTCAGTGTTCGTGGCATCCACTGCCCAGGCCTGGAGGGCCATCTGCTGGGGCAGTTATATGCATTCTCAGTCCAGGGCCTCCATCCACACCCAGTGCCTCCGCTGTGCCCAGTTCCACACCTCTTCCCAGGCAGATGTCCCAGCGTGACATCCTCTGTCTGCCAGGCCTGCACCCATGCTTCCCGCTTCTCTGCCACTGGCACCAGCCACTAGAGCAGGACAGTCCTATCCAGTGTGTGTTGCTGGTACAACTGGTGTATCTGGATGGCTCCAGCATTGGGTGGCAGTGACCCAGAGCCCACATCCCTGCCAGGGCTGGTGGACTCTCCCCCACATCCAGGTGTTTGCCCTGCAGAGGCAAGAGACAAAAGCCTTTTGTGAGAGTTTGCAACACTTCATAGATAAGATGCTCTGCACCAGGGGCTGTGTGTTGCCCGGCCTCACCTCAGGGGTTGGCAATGCACAGGTGCTCAGGGACCATGGTAAATCAGCTGGGCAGACCTGGGCCCAGGTGTCCTGGTAGGTACTAGCCACAGGCAGCCTGCCTCTCCTGCCCCCTTCCCAGGGTGGGACAGGCCAGGCTGCTGGCAGCACCTGCTGTTGTGGCTCCAGAACCTGCTCCTCTCCTCTGCCCCTGCAGGCCACCTGCTATGCTGCACTGACACCCAGACCATGATGCCAAGGCTCAGGGTGTGTGGGCCTCACAGACAACTGGGACAAGGGGCTGGTTGTGCCCCTGCCCTCTCTGCTGGAGGCCTCTCTGTGGGGTGCCCTGGGGCAGGCCCCCCTACATCAGCACTGTGCACCAAGTGTGCCCCTGCTGTGTGTTCCCTGGGTGGTGTACAATGAGCTGCTTGTACAGACTGAAGTGTGCCCAAGCCAATATGCTCTGCTGCTGCTGATCCTCCTGGTGCCCCAGGCACACCTGAGCTCCTGGTTTGGGACCCTGAGCTACGATGGTGCAGGGGGAAAGCCTGGGCTGTCCCACAACTTTCACCATGGCCTGAAGGGCTAACTGTGGCAGTGCTACATGTGCATGCTGCCCACTGTCAAGGAAGACACTGCTGCTGGCAACAACACCTTCCTTGGGGTGTGAGAGACCCATGGCAACCCAACTACAGGGACTTGGGCTGAAGAATAAAGTTTTGAACTGTGTCCTGCCTCCCTGTGTGCTATGGGGGCGGGGGAACCTGGAGCCAGGAGAGTGTGGGTGGGCTGAGTGTGGAGTGAGGGCAGGGGCCAGGGCTGGGGCAGGGGCAGAGATGGCCCTCCCCTCAATGCAAGACTTACCATGTGTCCAGGGCTGGTGAGATTGGCAGTTTGGTGCAGGCCTCCCCATTGGTGATGGCATCTGGCTGTGCTCAATGTCCTCAGCCCATGTTGTGTGGCAGGCTATCACCTGGCTTGGAGCCCCCCCACAGAGAGAAGCTGGCATTTTTGATGTCCAGCAGTGTCATGGCCAGCTCCTCCTCATGGCAGGGTCCGCAGGCATGGAGGTGGTGAGGCTGCCACTGACCAGGGCTCCCCAAGCTGCTGAGGGGTCAGGGCAGAGTGGGGTCTCAGGCAGGCCACCCCTGCAGGTGTGAACTATAGGGTTGTGGCCTGGGTCCCAGGCTGCCAAAATGTTGGTTACCATGCCACATAAAGGGCATGGTCTTGTGGGCATGACCAGACAGATGATTGTGGTCAGTCATGGCCACCTACTGTGCCTTGATCTTTATGTGGAATTGCTACACTGTCCAGAACTGCCCTCGCTCCTGCATACCGCCTGACAGGGCCTCATAAATATGGGTGTTCGAGCGCTCACCACATGCAAACTGCCTGTGAACCTCCACATCCCCTCAGAGGGCCACGAGGCTGCCAATCTCCTCTTAGCTCCAGTTGCAGCCCTGAGCGGAAGGCATGGGCATGCACAGGTGGGCAGGGCTGGTCCTTGATGGGGAGGGAGGACATGGTGGTGTGTCCTATGCTGGCTCCCTGGGCCCATGCACAGCTGTCCCTTTGTGGCGGCCCTGGACAGTGCTCAGAAGTGTTCACAGAGGGGCACAGCCACAGACTGTAAGCTGTGTGGCAGAGGCAAATGTACCACAGTGCCTGGGGGTGAGCAACTGCAGGGAACAGGTGCTGGCCCTGTTGCCAGAGAGAGCAGGCAGCACCCCTGAGGAGATCTTAGGGCTGGGCAGGGGGTGCAGCAGGCTGCAGCCCTTTACAACATTCACCCGTGGCCAAGAAGCAGCTCTGGCTGGGGACAGGACTGGCAGAGGCAGCCTGGGTCCTGTCCAGGAGGGCACACAGGGCCTGCAGTGCTCCTAGGTCCTCATGTTTGTGCATCCCAGGGCACGAAATGACCACAGGATTTTATAGCCTGCAGCTAGGGGATGCCACAGAGCAGCCCAGTTCTGAGGCAGGAAAGGCACCCAACCAAGAGCCCTGGGGCTGCGCTCAGGGTGGCCCCCTAGGGGTGCATTCTGGGTCACATCTACATGTGCATTAACTAATTGCACCTAAATTTGATACCTGCATTTTCAGGTATCAAATTAAGTCACAATTAGCCATTTTTATAGCACAGTAAGGGCACGTATGTGTAGACATGCACCCATACTGCACAGTAAATTAAGCTAAGGTCAGAGGTTTTAGAAACATCTGAAGCCCTAGATGGGGCTGGAAGTTGTTTGCCGGTAGTAGGGTTGCTTATGCTTCTGTACTGACTCACGAATTTGGAATTTGTTTTGGCTAATATGACTTGGAATACAGAAAAACAAAGAAACAATAAAAACCCCACCAGGCATCCGGGGAACTTAATTAGAAGAGGACCTGGGGTCCAGGTCCTGCTGGCCCATTCATTAATCCGCCTGCAGCTAAGGTGCAGTAAAGCATCTCGTGTAGTCGCATCCTACATAGTTTCATAGTTAGTAGGGTCGGAAGGGACCTGAGCAGACCATCAAGTCCAACCCCCTGCCACAGGCAGGAAAGAATGCCAGGGTCAGACGACGGATCAAAGGGAGCAGGAGGGCACATAAGCCCCCATGGCTCACCAAAAGCATCTGGGAATGTCTCTTAGCAAAAAGGGAGGCATACACCCAATGGAAGGGAGGGGCCATCACCAGGGAGTTCTATACTGCAGTTGCTCGGGGATGCAGGGGGGCAGTCAGGAAGGCCAAGGCAGAGATGGAACTGGGACTAGCTTCCCGGATTAAGGAAAACAAGAAGTCCTTTTTTAAATACATAGGTGGTAAAAAGAAGGTTCCGGGTAATGTGGGGCCCCAGCAGAACACGTTAGGAAATTTGGTCATCATACTAGACGACAAAGCCAACATATTTAATGATTCCTTTGTCTCCATTTTCCTAAGCAGGGACCGGAACAGTCATCCCCCTCTGGGCCCCCCCTTGGATCCCAGAGGAGGCGCACCTAGGCCAAGAGTTAGGGAGGAACTAGTTAGGGAACTTCTGGAAGGACTGGATGTATTCAAATCAGCTGGTCCAGACAATCTCCACCCTAGAGTACTGAAGGAATTGGCTGAGGTCGTTGCAGGACCCCTGGCATGGCTTTACGAGTACTCGTGGTGCTCTGGTGTGGTGCCAGAAGACCGGAAGAGGGCCAATGTGGTTCCCATCTTCAAAAAGGGGAGGAAGGAGGACCCCAGAAACTATAGGTCAGTTAGTCTTACCTCGATCCTGGGCAAGGTTTTTGAGAAAATTATTCTGGCCCATATCCACGAGGGGCCAGCGGGGGAGATTATGCTTAGGGACAACCAGCATGGG
>NW_017728993.1:43735044-43753147 GCF_001723915.1 Gavialis gangeticus | reverse complement strand
CGGACTAGATGATCTACTCAGGTCCCTTCCGACCCTAGAAACTATGGAACTATGAAACTAAGGTGTCTATCTAGCCTTCTGTTAAAGACCCCCAGGGTAGGAGCAAGGACCAGTTCCCTTGCAAGTTGGTTCCAGATCCTAGCTGCCCTGACTGTGAAGTAGTGCCTCCTGATATCCAGCCTGACTGCTCTTCCCAGCAGATGTCCGGATAGTTTAGGTCCCCCATGATGACCACATCCTTTGACCTAACTGCCTCTGTGAGCTGACCTGAGAATTCCCTGTCAGGTTCTTTCCCCTGGTCAGGTGGTCTGTAGTAGACCCCCACCGTTAAGTCCCTTTCCCCCTGACCCCCTTGTAATCTGATCCAGAGCACTTCAGTCTACCCCTCCTCTGACCCAGTGCTGCTCACTGAGGATGTGAATTGCTCTTTGATGTAGAGCGCCATGCCTCCACCTTTCCTCCCTATTCTATCCCTCCTGTACAGCCTATAGCTCTTGATGTTCGCCACCCAGTCATGTGTTGGATCCCACCACATTTTGGTGAGCCCCACTATGTCTGGGTTTGCGTTAGCTATCAGGAAGACAAGTTCCTCCTGCTTGTTCCCCATACTATGAGCATTGGTGTATAGGCATTTAAGGCCTCCTAAAGGTGAAAGCCCTGCCTCCCTAACCCCAGGACTATTTGGGCCCCTGTCACTTACCTGGGTATTTCGTGTGCTCATAGTCAGTCTTGGCTGGGGTGTTCTTGTGGGTGACTCATGGTTTGGTGTTCTGATGCTCCCTCCAACCTCATCCTCCCCTTCCCCCGATGAGTCTAGTTTAAAGCCTGCTGGAGGAGACCAGCCAACCTGAAAGAGAACACACGCTTACCTTTGCGGGAGAGATGAAGCCCATCTCACCCAAACATTTCGCTCATCTGGAAGTATGGGTTGTGAGCAAGGAAGCCGAAGCACACCTGGAAACACCGTTTCCGAAGCCAGAAGTTGACCTCTCTGATGCAGTTCTCATGGCGTCATCCCCATCCTCTCACTGGAAGGATAGAGGTGAAGACCACCTGTACTCCTGTCTCCTTCAGCTTGCTTCCCAGAGCTTGGTAGTCCTTCATCAGGCGATCCGGGCTTCTCCCGGCCACATCATTCATGTCTTTAAATATATGGATTACTTAGTCCTGCATCAATGACAATCTGTTTCAAGCAACTGGTGGATTCTATGCCAAATAACAAAGTAAAACAAATATTTTAACACTTATTGTTAAAATATCTTAATTCCTGAAGTTACATACAATTTGCTGTGGAAATAGTTCTTTCTTGAAAAGGCAGCTTGAGAGAGAATGATACTGTTGTACTTGCTGGGAGACATCTAGCTTGAAGACATGTGTTTCTTATTTTAAGTAGCAGTAATTTTATTTTCTGCCTCAAGCAATTCTCTGGGATGATGCACATCAAAATACAGCTTTTCTTCATTCATTTTAATAGGTAGCAAACAGTTCAGAGTTTTTAGGTTCAGAGACTGATATAGTCATGGTTTGACCATTCTCAACATGCTGAATGCCCTCCAGTACTCTGCACTCGAGTGTGGAAGACACAGTAGAATTCTCATCAGTCTCATGAAGAGAGGAAGTACATTTGATCTATATCATAGTTCAAGAATGATTCTCTTACAATTCAAAATATATTGTTGCAGTCCATTTCCTGCAATGGTGGATGCCTCGGTATCCTCAGTCTGGCACACTGAATATTCAGCAAACAACTGATCCTTGCCTTCTTAAGTACCACAAGTTCCCAGTTCACTTGCCATACAACTGATATCCTTTAATTCAGAAAGAACTGCAGTAGCCTTATTCAGCTACTATGCTAGCCAAATGTTATCAATAGAAAATGCTGACAGCTCTTGCCTGAAGTATCTTTTTCCAGTTCAGGTTGACTCTTAAGTTACAATGCACGTCCTATAACAATGATTCACAGCAGGCCGTTAGCTAACAGCAACATGATCTACCAGAGCTAATCTGTAACAGGATTTGAACATTTACATTGTGATAAATGCTGAATGAACACAACTAATAGATAATAGTGGCTATTAGCTGTTATAGAATACTGTGTGTCTGCATTTGCAAAACCAAGTAAGTATCATTAAACTCATTTTTTCAGATGAGGAACCTGAGGAATAGAAAGGCAAAGTAACTAGCTCAAGATCACAGTAAGTCTGTGGAAGAGTAGAATGCATCGCATAATCTCATAATAATTGGAGACTAGACTCGATTCGGGGGCTGGACTCGATGATCTTCTGAGGTCCCTTCCAGCCCTAACGTCTATGAAAAAAAAAATCTGGGCATGTTCCAGGTCAAATAATCACAAAATGTATCACATACTTCCAATACCATAAGAGAATTTAAGACCCTTCAGAAGCTGCAGACAGACATGATAAAATCCTGGAATATATTTGACTGATACTTTGGTGGAGTTTGGATTACATGGGAAGAAACTTAAAATTGGTAAAGCAATAGGAATTGTGAGTAAGGATGGCTTCCAGCTGCAGCACCAGGACTGGTGAATTCTCTGCTCTCCTGCTCTAGCGGGGACTGACTTTCTGTGCATTAAGCCTATAGCACAGGGGTTGTCAACTGGGGATACATGTACCTCTGGGGGTATTTGGGAAGGCCCTAGGGGCTACGTGTGGGTGCATGGAGATGGAGCGCTACCACCCATTACCCTGTGCCACCGCCTCTCAGGAGCAGGGGCAGGGCAAGGGCAGTGGTGCCCCTCTGTGGGCCACACAGGTGCCACCTAACCTGCTGGACACAGGGGTAGGGGGAAGCTTGCACATGGTGGCCACCACCCACCACCCCGCATTGCCGCCAGTCCACATCCGGCCGCATCCCCCTCTCTCCCCAACTCCACATCCCGCCATGCACTACCCCCCGCCCTCCACTCTGCATCCAGCTGCCAGGGGTACGCTTACTAAAAAAGGTTTAAAACCCCTGCTATTGCATATTAATAGCACTTACAGATGCACCCACTGGACATGTCCAGACAACAACAAATGTTTAGTTCCCTGGGGACAAGTAGCAGCGATGTAAGTTGTGCTGCAGCTATTTGCCCCCAGGGAATGCCTGTGTGCTTTGGTGTGCAGGAAGTTACTCTGGGGGTGGTAGGAAAGGCTGGGGCCAGCACTATCTTGACCCCAGAAGCCTTACCTGGGGTCCTCCTCAGGCTGCAGTTGCGGCAGTCCTGTCTCACAGAGCCTGGCTGGCAGCCACAGTGCAGCTCCAAGTAGCCCAGCTCTGCTTTTCAGCAGCACACACTGCATGAGTGTGCACTGCTCATTTTTTTTTTTCCCATGGGTTTTTTGACCCCTGGAGCAGCGCATACTTGGGCAGTGTGGCCTTGCAGCATGGAGAATACTGGACTGTGCGGTATGTGGCGCTGCAGATGTGTTTGTACTCGGGCTCGTCTGGATGTGCCCACTGAGTCTAAAAATACTTCCACAAAGCTCTGCTTAGGTTAACTATAGCATTCACACTTTGTTTCAGTCATACCCTTTTCAATTGATGCAGAATCTGGATAAGATTTTGACAGATCTTCTGGTGCATTATCCATTGGTTAAATGCTCAGAGACATTTCTTCAGTATTACAATTTTAAGGGCCAGATTCTCAGTCACAAGCAGAATACGAAGAATACAAATCATAAAACCCACTGTTGCAGTTCCCCAGTCCTGTTGTAGCTCAATGCAGGCAAACTCCTTTGTACCAGAATTGTTCTCATTTATGTCATGCTGCAGTGACTACAAAGGGCTGAAAATGCATGCCAGAATCAGCGAGATAGGGTGTTGTGGACACAGCTTATTTGTTTAAATGTAGGGCTAAGATACATTGGAGCTACAGCATAAAACTACCACAGAGCAAGCAGAAAATATGATCCACTATTCAACACAAGGCAACTTAGAAGCTTATTTTTACTATGTCATATCCATAAAATGCTGTATTAATGGAAATGAAAATTATTTTTATGTTAGTGTTAATGACGTACAGTTTGTAAGTTAGTTATAACTACAGCCCAAGCATTTCAACAGAACTTAATTTAATATTCCAACTCATTTTAACAAAACTTATTACATAAAACACTTACAGGCTTTATAAACACATTTTCAATACAATTAGTGAAGGATCTTAATAAAGAACAATTTGCATGGCAACAATGCACATATACTGCAAGTTGTTTATGATAGAACTAGCTAAATGAAATTGGCTACCAGCAAACCTTCTATTGTCTTCATTCTGATTAGAAAACTATTACTGTGTATTACATTTTTATGTACAGTTTTTGTAGAATTGTAAGTTATTTAGATGTTATTAGTCCTCTTTTAATAACAATTATCTACAATAGTGTCCATGCAAATGACTTGTATAGAAATAACAGTCTAAATATAGGTCTCAACTCTGTACTGTGAAAATAGAGGGTAAAATCCCAGAGTTGTCAGTACCACAGTACTGAAAGAGACTTGTACAGGTAACGTAACTCATATCCATTCACACTGGAATTTTTACTGTGTATGTTGTAGAGTCTTTATATTCAGAGATTCTTATAACCATCATATTTTAAAAAAATACACCCTGAAACTTATGATATTCTCTGCCTACTCAGTTTCCTTCTTGGATCCCAAACTTTTACCACCTTAAAAAGCTAATTTTGACCTGTCTTGTATATTCAGCTACTAAATAAATGAAGTAAGCATTATTATTTGTATTTGCTGTTGTTGTTAGTGGTTAAATGATAACACCATGAAGTAAAGAACCAGCAATATTATTCATTATTTGTGAACGTGCATAATTTAATTAAATAAAAATTGTTAAACTTGAAAATGCATTATTATTTATTAGTGAATAATTATATTCATCATTACAACAGAAAACAGCAATATCATCTGCTTTGGTTCTTTTTTTAATTACATTCTAGCATTTGTATTTTAACTACATGATATATTTAAGGCCATGTACAGGCATCACATTTCTACCAAGAGAATCGTACCTCTTCGGGTAGAAACTGCTGGAGAAGTATATAAGAATTTATTCAAATTTCTCACAGGGGAAACATACCTCCTCCAAAAGAAAGATCTTCCAGGTGTCAACCTGAAAGATTTATCTTGCAACAGAAACTCTCTCTCTCAAGAATGAACACTCTGCTCCTGGTCTGTTCTGAGAGGGAAAGGGAGAAGCAGCTCCCCACCAGGGACTGCTCAACTTGGGGAACAGGGTAGGGGCTTTGCCCTGCTGCTCCCCACCTGTTCCCTAAACCAAGGACTGTCAGCTGGGTGGTGGTGGTTGTAACTTTAGAGCCAGTTCCCAGCTGTGACTTAAAAGCTGCAAGGAACAGGAAGTGGGCTCAGAAAGGCTTTCCCCAACCTGGTTCTAGGCTCTGTCACATTTAAATACTGTGTGTGCAGCCCAGCTGTGCAGCACATGCAGTGATTTAAAAGCCCACCATGCCAGGAACTAGGGCTGGGGAAGTTCTCCCAGAAGCAGTGCTACACATGATTCCCCAAACTAGTGACTACCTGGTTTGAGGAACAAGTTGGGGGCCTTTGTACTGCTGTTCCACTTGCCTCCAGGACTGGTCTATGAGAGGGGAGTGGAGCAGCAAGGAAACACTCTGGTCTTTTCTTGGTCTGTTTGTCTGTAATCTGGCATAGTGTAGGAAGCCTTTGCCCCCATGGCTGAGAAGAGTGGAGCAGCTTCTCATGCCTTCCCTAGGCTGGCATCATCCTGGTCTGCAGGTCCATGTTAGCCAATTATAATATGTTTTTGTAAACAAAACAAATACAACAAGTCAAGTAAGTTTCTCAAAAACTGCTGTGAATTGATCATTAAGTTCTTGTTGCTACTCTTCTGAAACTACAGGCAAACACAAGAGCTCATGTGGATGGATTACTGTAAGTTCTGTTTACCAGCAACTGATACTATAAAACAATGACTGTTGGTAACAACTGACAAGTACAAGGTACTGAAATTAATCATACATGTTTTCAGATTAAAACAAAATTGCATACCTCACAGTCACCTAGTTGAAATGCAGATTTTTCCATGGGTGTCATTGGGCATGTCTACATGTGCAATTACAGTGTATGAATAAACAGTGGAGCTTAGTGTTCCAGAGTTTATTCACAGTGCAGCATGTGGAGCTGGGGCAGAGCAGCCCTGGCTGGCAGCAGGCATTGGGGCTCAGCCTGCCAGCCTGGGGCTGCTCTCCCCAGCTTAACATGCTGCAGAGAAGCTGGCTGGGGCACAAGGGGGCTTCAGCATGGGGTACAAGGGGGCTTGAGCATGAGGCTAGTCAGCAGACAGCCCCCTCACTGAAGAACCCTTGTGCCCCAGCGAGCCCCTCCAGCATTTACATGTGCACTACTGTGGAGTAAATTAGTTTACTTCAGCCTAATAGGGGCGCACGTGTAGCTGCTGAGACATTTACTGTGCGGCTAATTAGTCAACTGCACAATAAAAATCTCATGTAGATGCATCCTTTGTGCGCTAAACAAACTCTGAAGCACATTGTAAAGATCCTTAACCAATAGAATAATCATCTAGGAAATGGCACTAAAGAGCTAATTCAGCCAGAGTCAGTTAGGTTTCCTTATAGGCTTTCCCCTCCTTCCCATCTGTTCAACCTTCTGGAATCATCAGAAAGAGATGCAGGTAATGGAATCACACAAGGCTCCCTGTGAATACATTCCTCCCTTTTATTCTGTATGCTAACTGTCCTTTGCCAGCTGTTATTATAGCATCAGTGGCTGTCTACACGAGACGCTACTGTGCAATTGTTACTTGTTTATACAAATACTAAATACAGTTAGTGTGCAGTAGTGCCAGCAAACACTTTTATTGTGACGTTACTACACAGTAGCCTAATACTACTGCACAGAAGTGTTGTGTTATGGTTTTTGCCACGTGACTCTACTGTGCATTAGTATCAGGCTACTGCACAGTCAGCATCTCTTGTAGATGCACCCACTATTGACCAAATCCTGGATATCCCATTATGTCAAGTACCTAGGTGGGAACCAGGGACCTCTATTGTTCTTCCCCCAGAAACAATAGGGCTGTTGTGTTTTACACAATATTCTAGGTGTATGAACAATGGCTCTAGTACCAAGTATCACTGTTCAGTGTAGTGCAAAGAGTTCCCCGCTGATCTAAGCTCATAGCACGTAGAAATTACATTCCCCTTTTCAGGCTCCTGAGAGCTTCTATATAATACTCCAAAGGCTATGTCACCCATTACATTAAGGATGTGTTAACTGAACTTAAAACATGAGCACTTTTACATTCCAGCAGTAAAACATGCACTAAGTGTTATCATATCATAGCAAAGTTATGAGTTTTCACAGGAGTATCTCAAGATCATGTTAAGTAACAGATGTTCAGCTATCATTGTACTGTAGCTCCATGGAGACGATACAAGTTCAAGATTTCAGTGTGGTTGAGACCAGGGAATGACAATCAGCTCTTTGTTGCTCCCAGCCCTGGTAGTGCACTGGAGCTGGTTCAAGACTCCAGTGTCCTGATTCTTGGTCCTAGCCCCGGCACTGCACTGGAGCTAGTTCAAGACTGCCAGAAGCAAAGACCCAGCTCAGTCTATCTCATGGATTCAGTAGAAGAAGCAACACTCTTCTGGGCTCAGCTCCCCATACCTCTTCTGCCTACCAGCAGCAACAAAGATTTGCCTTGCCCCATTGTGCTGGGGCAAGTGCTCCCAGGCTGGGCAGCACTGGGCACATGGCAGGGAAGATGTGAGCTCTGGGCACGTGGGTTGCATGTCCTCAATGGTGGATAGGCAAGTTGTGGTGCCTGGTGCTGGAGTCAGTGTCCTGGGCTGGAGGGGCATAGTGGGCTGAGATCATAGTAGTAGGCATGTGTGAAACGGGTCTTATTTGATTCAGATTCAGATTTGGCCCAAATCAGGGACAGTGATTTGATTCGTTGATTTGGATCACTGTCCCTGATTCAGTTTGGCTAATCCAAATCTGAAGATTTAATGCTGATTCACAGAATCAGTGATTCAGACATAGACACAGCTTTGAATGTTTTTTCTACATACCTCAGAGTACCAGCGTGGCTCATGAACACTGTGCTGGTGGGGTGGATGGGGGGGTCCCACAGGAGCACGGGGAGGCCCCCCACACACTTGGCGGCAAACCTGGAAGTGGACCGGAAGTACTTCCGGTCCACTTACTAATCTGCCAGGGAGCACACTGGGGGGAGGGGGGAGGCTCCCTGGCCCCCCAGCTCATTGATTGGCCACGGGGGGACCCCGAGTGCCCCCCCCCCCAGACCCAGGAAGCCTCAGTTGCTGAGCTGAGGGGCCATGGGAGAGTGCTCCCTGGAGAACCCAGAAGTGGACCAGAAATGCTTCTGACTCACTTCCAGGTCTCCTGCCAAGCATGCTGGTGAGCCCCCTGCACTTCTGTGGGACACTCTATGTTCCCCAGCTCTGCAGCAATTACAAGCCCCTGCTACCTAGACGTATGTAGAAAAAACATTTAAAGCTGTCTCTATGTCCGAATCTCTGATCTCTCCAAATCGATTCGGAGGGTTCCAGTTCAATTCGGAGAGACTGAAGGGTCCTCTGATTCAATTCAGATTCAGAGATTCAGCCAGTGAATCAGGCAGGATCTCCACCAAATCAAATCAGGGGCCGAAGCTTTGCACAGCCCTATATAGTAGCATTACTGTGCAACTGCTCAGAACACATTCTAAACTGAGTCTGGCCTGGTAATGCCTACTGCAAGCTCAGCTAAAACATGTACTGAGTATCCCATGCAATAACTGCCCTGGTTCCGTTTTGTTTGTTTCCCTCTGCACTTAAGAGAAAGACCAGGGTTTGCCCGCAAGAGAAAAATTTACAACACTGTATTCAGTGAACACAGGATTTTTTAATAAACTGTGTGAAACAGTACTGTACCTTATACATTTACTTTAGTGTTATGTCCTCCAGTGCACTGGCTTATGCCCCTTTCATTTAATACAGCAATAGGCCTCACATTTACAAGTAAAAAGAACTCTTTTTGTTCTCTTCAACATGTATTCCATTGATGCTGCCCTTACAGGTTTTCTATTGCCGTATCTCACTCCCAATGCAAATGTCATCATCAGATAAAAACAAACTTTAAAACTACCTAAAGGACTACCTAACAAAGTAGCTCTGTTTGCCTTTAGCAATTTAATATAGCTTTTGCATAAAACTTTGGCCATGTGTGGATGAAAATGCTTCAAAACATCTGTATGCAGTCTTGAGCTGACTTTCTCCTCTGGGCCCATGGGCTGAACTGATTTAAAGGCTCTTGATCATCTTTTAAGTACATAGCCACAAAGTTCAAGTACAACTAAAGCTTTGCGATTATGCCTTTGCTAATAAAGCAAAAATGGAGTTAGCAAATTTAAGTGTATAAGCAAAGTGTCCTTAGTAATTCTGATTTTGTGCATCTGTTGTCATTGGGAGTCTGAAGAAACACTGTAGAAAAATTCAGCATTAAGTTTTTTTTTCCATGATCATGCCTGTTCTACTCATCTCCGTAAATACCCAATATTTAATAAAAATAAGAAACGTCCATTCACAATACCCATATTTTGCGCTACTAGCCAAAAGAAGATTGAAAAGGTGTTTTTTTCAACCACTGATGAAACATGGTCTCAGGAAAATAACCGAAGGTTTTGAAGCAGAATGTTGAACTTTTCTAAAGGATCTGCTGTGCTATCAAATAGATTGTCATGCTCCTGGTTCATACTGTGCCATGCCAACAAAACTAATTATGTTACTTCTAAGAATTCTATAACAGGATGTTATTCACTGCTAATGTATGTTGGTTCATATAAACGCAGAAAGGAAATCTGTGATAGGCAGCTGTACATCACCATATTATTTTTAGCCCAACTACATCATTTACCTTATTCACTGCTACAGGAGATTCACAACTGATCAGGAGTTGTGATAGGGACTCAAATCAAGTTAGAAAAAGGTATTATTATTACTCTGTGTACAAGCAATCTACCAGAGAACTATTACTCAATTTGGGGGATGGGTGAAGGTTTGGAATGCTTTTATTTACAATTCACTTGTCCCTAATAATGCTGTGATAGCTATACAACCATATATGTGAGATAAGGATCAGCTATTTTAATAGCAAGTTTAAAGATACAGAGCCAATTCTCAGCTGGTATGAACCGACATAGTGCTATTGAAATCAATGGCGTTATAAAGAATTACACCAACTGAGGATCTGACCACAGTTTAATGAAACCAGCTGTTTCTTAAATCAGCCAGACCAGTTCTATCGGTAGGATGAACAAGATGACAAAAACACTATGTCCTTCTAAATTCAGAGGTTCTGGTTATGGAAGACAGGTTAGTTTTAATTGCATGTCATTTGATTTGACCTTTTGAATGACTAACCACTAGTTTTAAAAAGGTATCCAAAAGTTGAGCAGCTCTCTTTTTTAAATTGATACTTATCTGTGAACTATTTTGGATCAGATTTAGTTTATTACTCCCACTTTCTGTGGGAGTCCTTTCAGCTGCTCTCAGAAAGAAGGTGAACTTTTTAAAATCACTAGAAAATGAATCCCCATACTGTGTTGTCATATCTGAGAGAGCCAAGTATTTCAGCTGACCATCAGCATATCACTGGGTGTGTCTACATGTCACCCTACATTGCCATAGCAACATGCTGCATCACCGTATCATGCGCTAGGGTGATGTAGAGAACATGTAAATCTACATGTGACCAGCAGCTACTTTGTTGTAATGGCGCACTCCCCTGTTTTAGTGCGCCTCTACAGTAAAGTAGAGCTAAAACTAACTGTGCACCATGCGCATGGCACAATATGGGCAGTTACTGTACTGTGCTTTAGTACTTCCTTTGAGAACACAGTAACAACATCACCGTAGGGCAATGTGTAGATGTGCCTACTGTCAATAGAAAAAATAGATGTCACAGTTTTAAAGTGAACTTACAAAATACCCATACGTCTCTTGATAGACAAATATACATGGACAATAAATTCTTATACTAGAGGAAACAAATTCTGGCCCAAATCCTACCATTGAATTCCCCACATCATTTATTTCAGCTAAGTGGATGAAATTATGTATATGGGCCTGAAATATATAGTTATGGATTCACAAGTCTCTCTCATTCTAAATAGTTTTTAATACCAAATCATCATGCCCATGGATTCTAGTGTTTTTGATCAAATAACAAATGACAGAAAGGTTCAATAAACAAGAGTGAATTACAGTTAATACTGTTCCTTTGCACTTTTGTTGCATCTTTAGTACAGGAATCTCAAAAAAGCTCATTAAACAGAACTAAGTCTTACATATCCCTGTGAGATTAGTAAAGATTAAAATACCCCATGTTACAGATACAGAAATTTCATAGGTTTCATAGACACTGGGGCTGGAAGGGATCTCGGAAGATCATCGAGTCCAGCCCCCTGCCCAAGGTGGAGGGAGTCAGCAGGGATCATAGGATCCCAGCAAGATGAATATCCAGAAGGCTCTTGAAGGCATTCAAAGTAGGTGCTTGAACCACCTCTGGCAGCAGTCTATTCCAAACCTTGGGGGCTCAGACAGTAAAGAAGTTCTTCCTTATGTCCAGCCTGAAATGGTCCTGGAGGAGTTTGTGACCATTCAACCTTGCCATCCCTTGGGGCGCTCTGGTGAACAGACATTCCCCCGGTCCTGGTAAGCACCCCAATAAACTTA
Source organism: Gavialis gangeticus (assembly GCF_001723915.1). NCBI lineage: Eukaryota > Metazoa > Chordata > Crocodylia > Gavialidae > Gavialis > Gavialis gangeticus. The sequence goes on along the minus strand of NW_017728993.1, from coordinate 43,741,394 downwards.
TAGGTGACCACCAGATCACCCCTGAGCCTGCGCTTTTCCAGGCTGGAATCCCATAGCTCTCAGGTTTTCTTCATAAGGTCTGTTTTCCTGACCTCTGATCATGTGTGTGGTTCTCCTCTGCACCCTCTCAAGCTTCTCCACATCCTTTTTGAATTGTGGAGCCCAAAACTGAATGCAGTACTCCAGCTGTGGCCTCACCAAGGCCGAGTACAGTGGAAGAATGACATCCTGGGATTTGCTTGAGAAGCATCTATGTATGCAAGCCAGCATTTTGCTTGCTTTACTAGCAGCAGTATCACATTGAAGGCTCATGTTCATCTTGTGGTTGATCATGACCCCCAAGTCCCTTTCAGCCATGGTGCTAAGAAGCATAGCACTGCCGAGCCTATAAGGATGCTGCAGGTTTTTCTTCCCAAGGTGAAGAACCTTGCATTTTTCAGTGTTAAACACCATCAGGTTCTCAGCCTCCCATTTCCTGAACCTGTCCAGGTCAGCCTGGATCACCTGCCTGTCTTCAGGTGTGGATGCTTTATGCCAGACTTTGGTGTCATTGGTGAACTTGGCCAGCCCACTTCTGACTCCAATGTCCACATCATTAATGAAGATGTTAAATAATATAGGCCCAAGGACGGAGCCTTGGGGGACCCAACTGGTCACAGAGCACCACAATGATTGACTTCCATCAACCACCACCCTCTGGCTCCTGCCATGGAGCCAGTTCCCCAGCCAGTGGATCCTGGTGAGGCTGAGGCCACAGTTAGCCAGTTTTGCTAAGAGGTGATCATGGGATACCAGATTGAAGGGTTTTTGAAGTGAAGATATATGACATCTATCTCTTTTCCCTTGTCCAGGTGATAGGTCACCTGGTCGTAAAAGGAACTAAGACTGGTCAAGCAAAACCTACCCACAACAAACCTGTGCTGGCTATCCCTCAGGACGTTGCCATCGGCCATTCTGTTAAGAATAGCCTCTTTGATAATCTTTTCTAAGACCTTCCCTGGGATAGAGGTCAGGCTGATGGGCCTATAGTTTGCCGGATCCACTTTCCTCCCTTTCTTGAAGATAGGCACCACATTGGCAGGTGAGTGCCCCCTCAACCTGGCTCATGCACTGGCAGCCCGGTCATGCGGCTCCCTGGGGGGCTGGGCCAAGTAGCAGCCTGGGGGACGTGACCCTCCCCACCTCCACTCAGCCAGCTCCCGGCTGGCTATGTCCCTCCCACCATGGGCCCCTGCTTACCTGCGGGCAGGCCAGGGTCTGTCAGGGGTCCTGGGGTTTCTTCCCGGGGTTCCTTGGGTTCACGGGGGCGCAGCAGGCTTACACCCGTGTGTCTCACTCTGGAGCCAGGTCCCTAAATTGTGACACAAAGAAATAAAAGCAAGTGTTACCTTCAACTACTTGGTCATAAAATGATGCCTTATAACACGGCCTATGCAGTTGTGCAAGTGGGAAGAGATATTAGGTGTAGGGGAACAAGCTGATGCTTCACATCCCCTGTGTAATATGCATGGATGCTCCTAACACATTGCCTCAGACAGGCAATTGGGAAAATAAAGATGGGTGAGGACAAGAGGTTTTGTTGCTGTGCAAATCTTCTCACCCTGCACACTGTTATACAGGAGTTTCTGCTCTGTAGCTGAGGTATCTTCCAAAGAACAGCTCTATGGTTTGAAGACCAGGATTTCTCAGTCTCTTACCTGCCCTCATCAATGTGGCTAGGGGTGATATTAATGCAGGTTTACCCCATAGTGACTTGAAAACTCATGTTTCCACATTTTAGAAAAATTCCCAAAAGAGATACAATTAGGAACATATTAAAAACAAACAAAAAACAAAAAAACCCAAATCCATTTGACTTTGTCTTGTGAACAGTAAGGCTTCTGAGAGCAGCAAATGGTCACTGTTTCCCTTTAAGTATTTTTAAATATTATAAGATGTTTTCAAAGAAAAAAAAATTTTAAGCACACAATAAAATGCTGTTTCATGCACAAAACCTCTCTATTGCCAGTTGCTTAGACTGCTCTTTTAAATATATTTATTTTTATTGTGTACTATATGGCACTATACTTTCCTGTGAATCAAGGACAAAAAATTCAGTGATCTTGTTTGTACAAGGAAAAATACATATACCTCCATTTTTATACTGCTAATGCATTTTATGCAGAGAAAGTATATTTGCATATTCAAATCAAGTAGTGGAGCCCTAAGTACCTGACTGACAGAAGCTAACATTGTAAGTGTAGGCACATGAAATTGAAGTTGAATGGCATTTTATCTTTTAAAATATATTCATTGAAAGTTTAATGTATAGCACTGCTACTTTTGGTTATCCTCCCCTCCACTATTCAAAAACATCACTTTCAACCTAGTTCTGCTACCGCTGTAGGGAATAATGTTCTTATCTTTGACTGTTATGAGAATAGAATCAGGCTCTGTATGAGAAGGTAGCTAGCTTTCTAAAATTCATGGTTTACTATTATTATTCTTTGTTTATATTCCAGAAGCATATAGGAGCCACAACCTGGCTTCAGGGCCCTAACATGCTAAGCACTGAACAAATACATAGCAAAAACAGATCCCTGCCCTAAGAGCCTACAAGCTCTATTTATAAGACCAGATACACTAGGGGCCTATAATCAATAGAGGAATTACACAGGGTAACAGCGGGAACATCTACATGAGACGCTATGTTGCTGTAGTGACGAGCTATGGCATGCACCATGATGCTGATGCTACTGCGCGTTAGGGTTAGAAACGATCCGTGTACTGCTGAGACTGCACAGTAATGGTGGTTACTGTGCAGTCAGGGGCACATGTAGATGCTCCCAGTTTGACACTTATGAGGAGTATTACTCCATTTCAGGCAAAGTATACCAGAGAGTGTACATAGCCAAATAACTGTATATCAAAATAACATGACAAGCATGATCAACAGTAGATAATGAAACATTTTTAATATGGAGAAACCTTAAATTAACTTCTCTTTTTTCAAGATATGTAATACATACTAGAGATTTGGATTGCCACTCAGCTTTGATAACAGTTATACTTGATCTTATCTTTTTTACCGTTTCTGTTTAGAAAGTATGTGCTTATTTTAGATTTGCTCCTAGCCAAATAGTCAAAAAATATAATCTGTTGGATCAATATTCTCATTTTCCCACCTCCTATTTTATGTTTTCCTACGGTATGAAGAGACTAGAAAGCCTAATAAAATAAGAGGAGCATAGGTCTCTCCCATTCTGCTTTACAAACTCACCAACAAAGACATTAATAAAAATATAACAAAATTTAGTTCAAGCCTCCTGACTGCTCCTAAAGTTTCTCCATTATTCTTGCTCCGGCTATACCTTAGATTCCCTCCCTCTTCATTATTCAGCCCTCCAGGTGAAGCAATCAGCAACTGTCACCAATAAACCACTTTACATTTTCCAGCAGCATAAGTACTTATTAGAGTAAGGATTTTTAGACTAATACTGTCAGCCTCTTACATACAGGCCATCTCTACATGGGATGCTGACGGCACAGTCATTACTGCATAGTACTTGTTTATACAAGTACTAAATGCCTGCGCGTAACTGGAGTTACTGCATAGTAGCTCTGCCAAATGGCATTTTATGAATAGAATATAGACCTGCATTTTGCATATTGGCTTAACCTTCTATTCAACCCTAGAGAGAAGACAAACACCAGTAGGCTCTCCCTATGCCTGAAGAAGGGCTCCTGTGCCTAAAAGCTTGCAAAGAACAATTTTTCCAATTTTTCAGTTGATCTAATAAAAGATATCACATTTACCCAAATAACCTTGTCTGCCTACATCCTTAGACCAACACAACTACAACCAACACCCCCAAATATTAATTGACTAGCTATAGGAATAATGGCAGTACAATACTCAAACATAGGCTCCAGCCCTAAATCCACAACTATCTTGCTGTATGACCTTGGCCTATTCACATAACTTCTCTAAGCCAAATTCAGCTCTGGTATAAGCAGATACAATTACCATTACTTGTAACTGGGTGCTATATCTGCTTAAGCTATGACTAGAGTTGGACTACTCTTTCCCTCTTTGTTAAATGGAAATAGGATTTATTTACCTCACAGACACTAAAATACTCTGAAAATGCAGGAGCCTTATGATTTTCTGAGACTTGCCATTTCTGTTGGCTTCTATTACGGCTATTGGATACTCATAATCTCTGAAAAATAAGACAGAGCATCATATTACAAAATATATATATACTCATTATTTACTAAAAGTACATTAAGCTGAATTCCTTTTGAGCATGAGTTATGCCTTCTTATATGTGTTGACAGCACGTTGGACATTGGGAGCATTATCACTATGCAAACACCAACTTAAACAGTTCTTCCTTCAGTGTGACATATACAATACTGAAAAAAGAAATGTTGCACACTAAAAAATAGTAGAAGCTCATGTAACTCTGTGATCACAGCACAGAGAATCCCCTGTAAGTATATAATTGTAATAGCCATTCCAACCCTAATAAAGAATTACATTTTAATCTATTTCTGTCAGGGGGGTTTTATTGTTTGTTTTACAGTTACTGGAGATGAGGATCTTCACAGCTGGTGTGAGGTCCTCTCTTCTAAGGGGAGACTTTTATGAACAACTAGAGTAACAGTTTTAACTCCAGATAAATAACTTAAAATTCCAATTTGTCCTGAATTCTCCTGAGTCTCCCAGGGTCATATCCTGTCATTCTTGAGCAATATCTTTGACTGAATCTGTCTCAATAAGGAGGAGGAAGGGCACTAGGTCAGATTTGATCACTAAGTTCTTCCTGTTTATTATGGCAGACAGTATCCATAACCTGGGGGAAGTGTGGGGGTTTTTTGCCACTGTTCTCATTTTGTGCATGATAAGCAGCAAGGCAGATGAACTCTTAAGAATCAAAGGCACTTTTTAAATGCAAATGCTACTAGTAATGCACAGAATAAGGATAAAGAGATAGGAAAATATAGGCTATATAAACAGAATTGTTTTACCACAATAAAGTGTGTAGCAAAGCTCTCCACAAGGCAGCTGCAGCTCTGTGAAGTCAGCAAAAATGTAAAATGACAACATCCAGTGTTTTGTTGTTTACAATTAGTGATTTGTCTGTCCCCTTTTAATTTAGTGGCCATATTACTATATGGAAACTCAATTCAATTATCTTCATTTAAGAATATTTCAGAATTATCATCTTTTAGAGGTCATAATTCAAAATAACTTTCTCTATGTGAAGCTGAAAAGGTACTTGTTATCAGAATAAGGAGAGTACAGACAGATTCAAGAAGCAAAGACAGCTTTTTCATTAAAGTGCAGTTGACCTTTCTATGGAAAAAGAAGTTCCTAATACCTTGTACATTTAACAAACGTATGACTGCATGTCTTTCAATTGTGTTGAACAAATGTATGACTGCATGTCTTTCAAATGTCTTTTAACAGACTGCATGTCTTTCAATTGTGGAATAATGCAACCTAGAAACAGCCGGGCCACCTTCTGTTGTGATCTTGTTATATCTCACAAGCTAAAATACTGGGCTGGGTAAAGACACTACATTGACCATTGGAGACCTTCAGGGAAGACTGTAGTCTTCCACAAACAGTCTGGTGCTAGAAAACAGTTTTTGTTTCATGTGAAAGTCTGTGATATTTTTTCAGTCTTAAGTAAAACGAAAAAGTTTAGAAATGATCCATGTAATGACATTTTGTATATAAAATCGTTCAAGATCAATCAAAAACATTTTATTCTATTTTTTACCTTTAACATTTTAACAAAAGATTTAAAAACAATGAAGTAGGGGCATGGCTATCTTGGATCTCTCAAGTGTATTTTAACAACCCTTGTAGCAGTAGGATACTGATGGCCCTCGTTCCCCAGGGTGCTTCTAGTGTTTTGGGGTAATAAGTCCTGTAGTTGTGCAACACAGGTGCTTGTGCAGTTTTAGGAACAGGTTAGACAAACACTTGAATGGGATGGTTTGAGTAGGGATGACCCTGCCTTGAGAAGAGGATTGCCTGAAGTGATCTCCTGAGGTCCATTCCAGCCCTACTTTCGTGTGATGCTATGAATTTTGTATTGAAATGTCAAATTGGGAAAAAAAACAAATCAAGCATTTTTGTTCTGAAAGCTCTTACAGCCACAGCCCCCCTGCCCAGGTTCCCAGGCACCCTGGAGGGCCACAGCCCCCCCGCCCAGGGCCCATAACTTACCTTCCACTGCAGCAATGGGAGTGAGGTGCTCTGAGCCTGCTGCTGCCAGCTTCCAGATCTCAGGGGCCACAAGCCACAGGACTGGCTCAGCCAGGCAGCATGGGCAGCCCCAGGGCTGGCAGGACCC
>NW_017728993.1:43734755-43735033 GCF_001723915.1 Gavialis gangeticus | reverse complement strand
TCCCCACATGCCGCTCCAGGGCCTGCCGCCATGGGACTGGCCCAGCTGAGCAGCAGAGCAGCCCCAGGGCCAGCGGGACCTAGATGGGCTCAGCACATGGTCCCCGCACACTGTGCTGGGTCCTGCCTCTGCCCCGCTGTGCCTGTGGGGAGGTGGTGCGTGGTGGGACCTGGCCCAGACTGGTGAGGCTTGCTAGTCTGGCTTTGCACCAGAGTGAGTCATATGGCTCTGGGAGGCGCAGCTGCTGTGCATGCCTCCTGGAGCCATGTGACCCACTC
>NW_017728993.1:43731547-43734475 GCF_001723915.1 Gavialis gangeticus | reverse complement strand
TTCACCACGGCTGCTCTGGCCACTCACACCTTGCAGCCCCGGAAACATCCCCCCACCACTCCCAACCTCCCCCCACATCCCCCTGCCACCCCTCACACCCACCCACACCCATAAACCCTCCACCCCCATTCCCCATTCCTCACTTACCTTGGACAGTGTCAGGGGCAGCAGGAGCACCAAAGAGATGCTCTGGCTGAAGCCAGTGTCTCTTCTGGAGGACTGACTCCCGTGCTGGCTCCAGGCACAGTCTGTGACCATGCCTTGCTCTGCTGTTCTGCAGAGCAGTTTTTTTTACCCCTGGATAATCAGGGGTTTAATTTTCTCCCCATGCTGCAAGTTTGCAGTGTGGGGAACAATTTTTTGTTCCCGCATGTGCCTCTTGCCCCACCTCAAAGAGATTTCAGATAGGGCAAGAGGCATGTGCATGGTCATCTGGACAGGCCCAGTGACGTTAATGGGAGTTTTCCCACAGAATTTAGCTAATGCTTAGTGCTTCTGAAAATGCAAACCATAATGTGGTAAGCATGTTCACTGCACTTGTGTTCTTTATTAACACCTTTATCTTTAAGTAGTTCTCCCAAGTGTAGTGCAGCATAAATTCTTCACTATGGACCATGAACATAATACAGTTGATGTTTTAATCTTAAGTCATTTTGTGTCATTTAAGTACAAAAAGGCAGTTGGAAATCTTCTTGTGTGTTAAAAAATCATTGTTTTCAGGTTTGAAAACTGAAAATATACTTATTTCAATTGCTCCTTAATTTTATTATCAGATGTATTTGTGACAAGTATAAACATGAAAAATGTCAGGCAATTGTGGAAGGTGAGTTACAGATCACTAAAACTTAGGGGTTGTTCAGAATGGAAGTAATTCCAAATTTTCACTATTCATAATAAGGAAACAGAGCAGTCATGCACTAGAAGAGAAACTCTCATAAAAGGCACAATATAGAAAAAAATTAGGCACACGAGTGTGCTGAATATGCATGCACAATTGTATACTTAATTTGCACACCCAATTATTGCCATTGTGCATGGAATTGAATAATTTTCCATGTAAATAACTAATTATGGTTATTTGCCTGCATAATTGCTTGATTTGCACATACAATCATGGTAATTAGGTACACAAATTAGTCATCACACAATTGTATGCCTCACCTTATTTAAAATCAGGCCCAGTGTATTTATTTCAAATTGTACTTGTCCAACCCTGCTTTATTATGGTTTTAGTTACTACAAGATTTGATACATTTGACATCAGCCAAATTCACTCTTGGTTTACATCCTGGGCTTTGATAGTGATTTCAACTGAAATGCACAGAATGGAAGTCAGCCTTGAATATGACCCTGTGCAGTAAAATTAGGGCTGTGAGATACCAGTGCAAATGCATAAAGCTAACAAACTCACAAGTTGTTAGTAGTGAGATTTCCAGAAAATATAACAATTATTATGGGTTTCTGCTTCTTCTCTCTGAATGTAAAATAAGTAAATGAGATGTTTCTAACAATCATTAAAGATAAGGCTTACAAAGTAAGAAGGGGAAAATCAAATTGAAACGATGACTTTGCACTGTCATAGTGATTGTCAACAACATCTTTCTAAAACACAAATGAACTGATTTTCACAATGGTCCCATAAGTCAGAGGAGCACATTATCCATACTTAGCAGATGAAACAGCTGGGGAATGGGAAAGTTAAATGTTCAAGACCATAAGGTACTGTTATTGACTTGGGAATAGAACCCAGTTTTCCAGACTCTCAGGTGTGTCATTTAACTGATTAGTTCAGGTCATCTTCATTGGCTGCCATTGGTCTTGAGAGACCATGGAGATTGTGCCTTTGGTGGGTTACTGGGTACCACCACAGCTTCTTGAGTGGCTGAGGAGTCCAACATGCAACAATCAGACCATCCAGCAAGTTGCACATACAAACTTGGTTGAACTTGTACTGGCATGCCAAGTACCATTTTGTCTTGCCTGCCTCTGATGCTTCTTCTCTAGCTCATCATTTAAGCTCTCCATCTTGCAGCGACATAGGGCCTGCTTCACGGTGGCTTTCTACTTGCAGTGGTCTGAAGTTTAGGTATCGTTTTCTAATAACTGCCATATCTAAAAGTACAGTAGGTGAGTTCAACTATCGTAAGAATTCTCACATATTATATTTTGATAGGAAGCTCAATAAAATCCAGAGGGACTGATCCATAAAATCATGACTCTTCTATGATAATAAATAATTACGGTGCTTGTATGAAAAAGAAAAATACCTATGAAAATCATAAAAAATATAAATGTTGAACCTTGTTTTTGGCTGAAATTTTGAATGCAGCAGCGTGATGCTTGTATCTGATGGAACTGTGAGAATCTAGTATGACATCTTGGTGTAAGTGTGCGACTAATGTAACATGGACTGTGGGTGTAAGGCTGGGGTTTTCTCTATATTATATACTACAGTCTAAATGTACTAAACCCTGTATTTCTTTGCAGTTGAATTAATGGCAAAGTGGTTGATGCTGGAAGAAATGTGGGAGTTAAAACAATTTGTTCTGGATGTATATTTTTTTTAATTATACCCCTTAATTTAGTCTTTGCATAGTGCACTTTAGAATTAATTGTATTTCTTGTAACTGCTTTATTATTACTTGATATTAGTTTTTATGATAACCAATCAAAATTGGTTTTCATAAAAAACCAATCAAAAATATGATAACCAGTCAAAAATATGATAACCAATCAAAAAATCAAAATATGATAACCAGTCAAATGGGTCACCAACTGGCTGGAGGGCCGCACCCAGAGAGTGGTAGTGCATGGGCCCTTCTCAACCTGGAAAGACGTGGGCAGTGGGGTTTCGCAGGGCTCGGTCCTCAGGCCCACGCTGTTCAACATCTTCATCAGTGATTTGGACGAGGGGGTAAAAAGCACCCT
>NW_017728993.1:43702490-43726547 GCF_001723915.1 Gavialis gangeticus | reverse complement strand
GTGTGGCAAGATGAATGAGCAGATCAATACAGAGTGATGATAGCTTTACATCTGTATAGCAGTAGGCTTGTACCTAAGTACCAGAATGATTTTAGGACCAAAGATATGCTTTCTTTAGATTATATATTACCAAAAAATCATGTGTAGGCAGCTATTTCATTTCTGTTAGTTTTCAACAAAGTTTTGTTTTGAGTAATTGCACATCTTGTCTCTCTTGATTCATTTTTGTCCATATTTTTCAGCCTTATCATTTTGTAACAAAGTCTACAGAATCAAATGAGATAGAAGCTAATGCTTGTGGGTGGTATAATGTAATCATCCTGAGATAGGAGTATAAAAATTGTGTATGTGTGTATTTAGAAAAATATATTGAGAAGTCAATGAAAAAATGCTGCATAAAACTATTTAAGGCTTTAATATAATAGCTAACACTAAATCCTTTAAAGTATTAGGAGACCCAGGTATCAAAGTATGCCAAAAATACAGTATCTGCAAAATACACACCCATTAATGTTTTAAGAGCCTTCAGACTCTTTCAGAAAATGCATTCACAAATCCTGATGAACTGCAATTTAGCAAAAATAATTTAGGAGTTCCAAAACAGATGTTGGCCTCTCTTAGTAATTTACACCTTCCACCTTGCATTTTTATAAATCACAAGTGATGGATGATTTATAAATGTCATTGCAACCAGTCTGAAAAATCAGTTAAAACAAAACTATAAAAGGTTTTTTATAATTTAAAGCATTTTTTCTGTCACACAATAGTCCTATTTTATTCTGACAGAATACTGACTTGGTGTGTTAAGTACCTGATCAAGTGCTAATACCATGCAGAATGAGGTAATTTTATTTATTTTCATGCATTTATTTTCATGCATAAGGTTAGTTTAAAAAATCTGTAAATTTAATGCAGCTAGGGGGTATTTGTTCAGTTAATGTAGTATTTTCTGTAATGATTTATGATTACCAAAATGCATAGTACAAATGGTAATCAGTGCCCCTTTCAAAGGAAGTGTTGATGCTGAGTACCTCCTATGAGTTTAATCACAGTGTGTGATTCACACAGTAATGTGTCATAATTGCCCCCTGCAAAGTTGGCTAGAGGGTCCTGTTTCATTTTAATATGACTGGACTTCATAAACTACTGAAACTCAACATGAGATCCTTGAATGTTGCATCCTTTGTCAAGATTTCTACATGCATAATTAATCTCAAATAAGGTTACCATAAGAAGGGCAAAGACATTTTTAAAAAATCCCTTATTCTATGATAGAATAAAAAATTAATAGTGGTGCTTTTAAAATTTCACATTGGCAGGCACTTTTCTTTTACCTTGAGATGCAGTCTGATTGCCATCTCTCCAGATAATTAAATCTATTCTTTCAACGAGAGTAGATTATGTACTGCCGCATTAGAAAGCTTTTTATTTCTGTTCGTTTCTGACATCAGGGGGTTATTCTTATTCTGATGCACAGGAAGTTACACATCTACATCATTACATATTGAAATGAGACTATAACTCTTAATTATTTTTAAAACCATTTTTTTTACAGCAAGTATAGACAACCCAGAAGCTTAATGTCCTCTATTAAAGACAGGACAGCTGAAGAAGTGAAATAGGAAGCCACACGGAGCACAGAATTTACTTCACATTTTTGTATACAAAGTGTTGGACCTTTAATTTTCGTATCTCATAGGAAGTTTTTTGTATAGTGATTGTATTATTCATTGTGAATATGTTTACCTATAAACTGAACCCTTCTTATCTGCATGTGAATTGTTTGTGAATCAGTCCTAGGTTTGTTTTTTTTTTATTACTGTATGTGTTATTCACAGAGTATTCACTCAGTACCTTACAAAGCCATATTATTTGGCTAACTGTATACTTTAACTATTTGCTATAATGTGTAATATGGTCAGTTTCCCATCAAGGAACAGACACGTTTTAAACTGTATGTTAATGAATGATGGAACATCCTACCTGAGCTGCTTCACAAAGCCACAACCCTCTCCTTGTTTATATTCTTCCTAAAGACCTTGACTACAAGGCATTACAATGTTCTCTGTGTCCTAACATCTCTGAGGCTGCAGGAACTCCTATAGATGAGAGCCTTGTACAAAAGTTCCTGCCTTTATGGAGTTATGGCCAGATAGGAGTCTGTTATGTCATTTAATCATCACACAAATTGACTGTTTAACTGTTTAGGGAGAGGGGGTAATGATCAAGGACCCTAAAGGAGCTTGGACTGAGAATAGTGTATGAAGAAAAGGATGCATATTTAACTTAAATAAAACATAACTTCCTTGTTAAACTTCTATCCTCAGCCATCAATACAAAAGGAGATTCCAGCACAAAAGGTAGTTTTGGCTGCTCAAGCTTGTGTCTTTAGTCAGTTTGGTTCCTGGCTTCTCGCATGTTTCTGGGAAACAGAAACTGTTCAGATCTGCCTTCTCCCATTGCCGTTGGGGCAATTAAGATTGTGCTTGCATTTATCCCCACAATACAATCATTATCTGGTCCCTGGTGACAGAAGGTTAACTCCAACTCAGTTTCTTCAGTAGAATAACAAAGTGGTGGAGGGAGTGGGAGAAGGTAACTGTGGCATCAGTCCCAGGCTCTGAACTGGGATGGGACATGCAAAAATAGCAGCAGCTGTGTTGCTGGCCAGGTCACCACAGCAGCACAGCCATTGAGGCTGCACCTTGTGTTGATTACACCCAGGACATTCATGGTGCAAAAAGAAGTTACATTTGTCATACAATTGGCCCACTGAAAGTGCAGAGTGCTTTAAAAGTTCCCAATAGCATGACAAATTCAGATGCAGAATGCCTTCATCAACTTCTGTCTGCTCATGCAGCTGGGCTGGTGCAGCCAAGCCCTGCCCCCAGTGCTGTCTGCATGATGGGGGTGGGGCAGGGGGGAGAAGGAAGCGGAGGGAGTTCATGTTGGGGTTTGTCCAGCCTGCACAAGAGAGCTGTGTGTGGATTGGAGCCCCTTGCCTCAGGAGGCTGCAATCGACTCACCCCACCTCCAGCACAGGCTGAGTAAATCCCAGCCAGAGCTCCCTCCCCTTCCTTCTCACCCCTCCCATTGCACAGACAGAACTGGAGCTGGGAAGCGGGGAGGGGGGAGGGGTTGGACCACGGAAGAGAAGCTGCAGATACACAGCATCTTGGCTGGATCAGCTCCAGAGTGGAGCTTGATCCTTCACCTATCCAAACTAACAGCAAATGTCTGTTGGGTTGGGAGGGTCAGTCTAACTCATGGCGCTTTCTGTGAAATGCAGTGAGTTAGACTGGGGACCTGCACCCACTAGCATCCAGTTATACCTCTGCCTCTAACTCATGTGCTTTGGGAATGGTTGGGTTCCTAATCATGGTTGCTGAGTATACAGAAGCTAGAGATCCATGCCCAGAGTTCACTGAAATGATTGAAGACCAATTCTTTGCCTGGAGTATTTCTGTTTATTTCCTTATGTCACGATATTTTATTGCTTATTGTCAATAGCACACCTATAATAACCCTTAAGGACATTTTTCCCAGAGGCTTCTTGCTGACTAAGGCTCAGACTAAAGAATTGTAAAAACTTTCCCAGAGGGCTTCTAGATTAACTGAATCAGTCTTAAAGCAGCAGAAGACCCAAAGTCAATGAAAGTCACTAAAACATTGTCTACTATAGAGCTGACAGTGGTGATAAGAACAGTTTAACTAATCATTCTTTGCCCCAGTCAGAGCTTAGTGGAATTCCCCTAGTGTTGCCATGGTCCAAGACTACATAAAATTTTTTTTTAATAAAACTGCTGAACCATTCCATTATCTCATACTCCTTCTCTGAACTCCCTCAGGAAATTTCAAGTTTGCTGTCTTCAGTGAATTCAGTATTATAGCAGGTTCAGGTCCACCCCATTATTAACAACAACTCAGCTACTCCCAGCTGCTCTTCCTGCCTGGACAGAGAGCTGCCAAACAAAGCCTATTTAACAGATCACCAACCAGCTTTAAAAACACTCATCTCCCCAACCATTACTTTGTTACTGGCTATGCACTGCACAAAAGACAATGTTTCCAAGTAAAACTTGTATCCCCACTGCTAGTGTTAAATGTGTCTGGAAAAAAAAAACCCTATTAAAAAAATCAGACAAGTACACAAAAATATAAGAAATCTCAGTTTTGGTTTCTTAGGAGGTTGCTTCCAGATTCATGAACAAGATTTTGGAATAACAAAGAAGAGATACATATTAGCCTGAAAATTTGTATTGTTTCAATACATAACTCACATGTCAGGGAATAGATTGTACTGTACTACTGTTTCAAAAAAAGAGTTTCATAGATTTCATAGACGTTAGGGCTGGAAGGGGCCTTAAAGACCATCAAGTCCAGCCCCCAGCCCCAGGGGCAGGAAGGCAGTTAGGTCAAAGGATCCCAACAAGATAAGCATTCAAATGTTTCTTGAATGAGTCCAGAGTAGGTGCCTGCACCACTTCTGGAGGGAGTCTATTCCAGGTCTTGGGGCTCGGACAGTAAAGAAATTTTTTCTGACATCCAGCCTAAAACGTCTTGGAGGAGTATATGACCATTGGTCCTTGTTTTCCCTTGGGGCGCTCTGGTGAACAGATGTTTTACCAGATCCTGATGCACACCCCTTATGTACTTATAAGCAACCACCAGGTCCCCCCTGAGTCTGTGCTTTTCTAAGCTGAAGAGTCCCATGGCTCTCAGCCTCTCTTCATAAGGCCTATTGTCTTGCCCTCTGATCATGCATGAGGCTCTCCTCTTGACTCTCGCACGCTTCTCAACATCCTTCTTGAATTGTGGAGCCCAGAATTGGATGCAGTACTCCAGCTGCAGCCTCACCAAGGCCAAGGATGACATCCTGAGATTTACTTGAGAAGTATCTATGAATGCAAGCAAGAGTTTTGTTTGCTTTACCAGCTGTGACATCGTATTGGTGGCTCATGTTCATCTTGTGGTCAATCATGACCCCCAAGTCTCTTTCTGCCATGGTGCTAGCAAGTGAAGCACTGCCGAGCCTATAAGTATGCTACAGGGTTTTTTCCAAGGTGGAGTACCTTACATTTATCAGTATTGAACGTCATCAGGTTTATACCCACCCACTTTCTATGCTTATCCAAGTCAGACTGGATTACTAGCCTATCCTCAGGTGTGGACACTATGACCTTGGAGCCAATTTCCCAGCTGTGGTGTAGCTGAAGCCACAGTTGGCCAATTTTTCATGAGGAGGTCATGAGACACCAGATCAAGGCTTTTTTAAAGTCCAAATATATGATGTCAATCTCTTCTCCCTTGTCCAGGTGATATGTCACCTGGTCATAGAAGGAGGTGAGATCAGTCAGGCAAGACCTACCCGCGACAAACCCGTGCTGGCTGTCCCTCAGGATGTTGCCATCAGCCAGCTAATCAAAAAGGGTCTCTGATAATTTTTTCCAGATTCTTACCAGGGATTGAGGTCAAGCTGATTGTCCTGTAATTCCCGGGATCTACTTTCTGCTCTTTCTTGAAAATGGGTATCACATTGGCCTTCTTCCAGTCTTCAGGTACATCACCTGAGTGCCATGAGTTTTTGAACATTTTTGCCAATGGTTGTGATATGACACCTGCCAGCTCCTTGAGTACTCTAGTGTGTAATCTGTCGGGACCAGCTGACTTGAAGATGTCCAGCCTCTCGAGGTGTTCCTTTACTAGATCTACACTGATGGGTATAAATATGCCCTCACCCTGGCTGTCCTAGCATTCTGGGAAGGGCGATCCCTTTGGGCTAATGAAAGACTGATGCAAAGTACCCATTAAGCAGGTTGGGTTTTTTCTGGGTGTCTGTTATCAGTTTTCCCATTTGGTTCAGCAGGGGTCCAATGTTACCCTTGTTTTTTTTCTGATTGGGTTGGGGGTTAATAAGCTGCTGTTTCAAATAAAATCAGCAGATGTACTTTCCCCATCCCAAAATAACATATTGGCTGTAGATGACATCTAAAGAAGCTAAATGCACTGGTATGTGAAATAATCTTTTAGTTTGGTAGCCTTTCCTGCTCTGTGATCTCAGACAAAAGATCTTGGACAAAAGAGAATACAAATTAGGTCCAATAACTTGGTTCCACACCATAAAGTCCTAATAACTAAGGGAACATGAAAAGATTTAGACCAATTTTCATTGGGGAGAAAGTTACGAATGCAAGTTTTCCACCTGCCAAGTTTTCACAAAGTGCAAAAACACAAGAATTGCAAAACTACTCTTCCCCAAGGTAAGAATTCTTATGTCTTTCACAATTTACCATATTGTCAAGTCTGTTTTAGGTTTTAATCCATGTTCCTGAAAATAACAACAAGCAATAGCCTCAACAGTTATAAGTAGGGACCTACTTAAATCATGGTTTTGTGATTTTTGTGGAAACTGCAAAAAAAGTGATCTCTGCAAAAAATGGTGTATGCTGCAATTTCCCATGGAATTGACCCAAAAATGCTTACCAGAATACACATATTAATATTTAAATTCAATACTTAGACTTATAATAATATGGTCATTTATATGATATTTCCACAGAATTTTCTATTTAATTATGCAGTTTTTGCTGCTCAGCCAATCAGTGGCAAGGGGTGGAGCCATCACAAATCAGCTCTCAGCAGGCTGCAAAAAACCTTTTGTCTTGCTGCGATTTAATTAGGTCCCTAATTAAAAGGAAGAAAACAAACTCATTTCTGCAATTATTTTACATTTCACAAACGGAAGTTAGTTTACCTCATGCTGAAAAGGAAGGACAGATTGTCTGGGGTGGTCAGAACTATAAATTGCCCAAAGTAACAAAAGTCTTCGTAATACATAAAATTGTTAATAAAAATCAGCCTAAGTCAAAGATAAATAGACTATTATAACTCAGATTGTTTATCTAACAGAACTATGATATGGTATCTATGAGGCTCCTTGTAAAATCCCATATTGTCATGACATATAAATGCGAATAAATGTTTATAGTTGAAATCACCAGAAGGTAGGTTGATCTGCTAGTATTAACAGGATAATGTTGCCCTCTTTTCTGGGACCTTGTTTATCTGGGCTGTGCACAGACTGGAAGGGGAAATCTTTATTATCACAACTGTCACCCTCCGCATTTCCTAGAATCCACAATTACGCACTAGAACCTTCACCATCCTAAAAGGCATCTTGACCCATCTGTGCCAGAGAAAGATAGCTGATGACATCCCTACAAGTTTACTATATCCTGAATAACACCTTTAATAGAAGACATGAGTTCCTGCTGTCTCCCCTTGCTTTGAATATCATTTTTCTTTCCGTGCCTTACTATATCTCTTCCCTCCAACACTTTCTTCTTCAAATATTTTAACAATTTTTCCCTTTATTTTCTGTATCATTAACAAGGGTTTAAAAGAATATTAATGGTGTTTGTTATTATGGGAGTAACCCAGTAACAACTTGCCACACAACCCCGTCAGTGTTCACTGCTGTATGAGTGAACGAGGATTTTATTGATATCTTATGCCTTGTTAAGCTCTTGATGCTCCCTTAACTTATCAACAGATAGACTCCTGCCAGATTTTAGAGCAATCAAAGCCAAACTAGCTCACCTCTAGGAATCTCCTTCAGGACCTACAGTGTGCTCACTGCATGTTGGAAAAGGACTCTGAGAAGGTAATGTAAACACTACACTGATACCCAAGAAGTATCGGACTAGATGATCTGCTCAGGTCCCTTCCGACCCTAGAAACTATGAAAGTAAATTCAATAAAAGTGATGTATACATTACATTGATTCATTGATACGTGACTCATGGAAGATATTGAATGTTAGACAATTTTTTCAATGAAATCTTCATAATTTCCCAAGGAGGAAGCAACTTTGACTACCTGAAACCTGAGATACTGCTCCTGCCTTTGTTCAAGGTAATTTGTAGGACTGTGCAAAGCTTCGGGTGGTGATTGGATTCGGAGGAGATTTGGCCTAATTTGGTGGCCGAATCTCTGAATCCAATTTGAATTAGGGGACCAATTTAAAGGTCTGAATCAATTCAAAGCTCTCCAAATCTTTAGAAAAAATTTGGAGAGCTTTCATGATTCTGGCATCCCTCCTGGCTGCAGCAGGGAGCTGCAGCCAGACTCCAAGCTAGTAAGTAGGGGGTGGGGAAAGCAGTCTGGGGGAGGGGAGGACCATGGGGTGACCCCTGCCAGCCCCCCAACCCCTGTCCACTCCCCCAGCTCCCCCCCACAGATGCCCTACGCACCTCGGCTCCCGGTACTTTAAAGAAAAGCCCTGGTGCTCACTGGGTTCTGTTGGGAGGGTGGGTGATCCCTGCTGCCTCTCACTGCCCCACACTGCATGAGGGACGCTGCACGAGCCCCCGACCCACCCCTCACTCCCTCAGTCCCCCCACAGGTAGCCTGCCCAGGCCAGCTCCAGCCCTTTAAGAAAAAAAAAAATGGAGAAAAGCCCCGGGACTCACAGCTCCTGCAGCAGCCTTGGGGCAGGAGCGGTGATTCGGGGGGGGGGGGGGGGGGGGGTTGTTGTTGTTTTTTCTTCAAGGGCCGGAGCTGGCCTGGGCAGGGCACCCATGGGGACCCAGTGGAGCAGGGGGTGTTCGGGAGCTCATGCAGAGCTCCCCATGCACCGTGGGGTAGTGAGGGGCAGCAGGGTTTGCCCCCCACCTGGCAGCACCTACTGAGTAGGGGCTTACTTGTAACAAGTGCCGGGAGCTGGAGTGGGCGGGGCAGCCATTGCCAAGCTGGGAGAACAGGCAGGGGATGGGCCAGGCCTGGCTGATTCAGATGAATCAAATCAGGACAGTGATTCAAATCACTGAATCATATCACTGTTCCCTGAATCATCCGAATCCAAAGCTTTGCACAGGCCTAGTAATTTGCATCATCACAGAGCTTCACAAGAGAGCTGAGAGACTCCTTACCAGCTAAGACCTGCCTGCCCACAGGAGCCTTCCATCTATTGACTCTTCTGTGAAATCCTATGAAATATGAACTTTCATTTCTACCCAGCAGAACTTTTAAAATCTTTTCTCCAATGCCTTATGAAGGGAGTTTGTGACCAAAAGCTTGCAATTAAAGAATTTTTCTTTTTGCAAAATTTTTGTTGGTCTAATAAAAGATATCACTTCTACTATGAGCCCTGATTGATTCATAGTGATTTTATTCATGGAGTCCTCAGCAACCTGGTACAATACAGAAACATGCCACTTTTCTATGTTAAGAAAGCATACTTGATACATAGATTTGCAAATTCTAAACCCAGGGACTATTTAAAATATGAAGTTCATAAGAGATTTTCCAGAGCTTTTATAAACATTGTCATAGAGCACTGATGTTTTCAAAAATAATTAAAACAGAAATTCTTAGGTTTACCTTGCCAACATCCTCTGACAATTATTCCCTGAGCTGCATTGTTTAAAAGAAAAAAATTGCAATGTGAATTGTAATTCATTCAAAAGCACTGCAGAATAAAGCTACAGTAAATTCCTTCACAGTTGAACTAAACTGTTTAACACATGAAAACTCTAATTGACAATTCTGTACCAAAGTGTAAATTTGTCAAGGAAGGATACACAACAAGTTTTTTTTCCTTGAACATCTCAGTGAGTGCTGTTGTGATTTGGATCTATTACTTCTGAATATTGCATGAAGCTGACAAGCACTTGTCATTTAAAGACCACATGGAGGCATTTAGTTTTCCATTTAGACATAATAACACATTATGCAAATAAGGTTGCCAAGGAAAGCTGGAGGCTTACATGAAATAAACTGTCAAACACCAGTTGCTAATAAATGAACATTTCTTTATAGATGGTCTTAATTTGGGGAGCTAAAAAATAAATGTGGCTGGATGGATAAAGAACCTTACTACTACTATAAGTTGTATAGGTGTTAAGTACAGAACTATATATAGAGAAATTTTAACAGGAAATTAATACTCCTTGCTCTTGATGAAACTTGTCTTTTCTGAGAACAAGTGGAACTTTAAATAAGACGGTAAAACATCTCAAATACATGACACACAGTAGAAAACAAAAAGGATTTTCAGTTCATGCCATATGAATAAGAAAATCACATACTTGTTGTGTTCAGTGGCATTGCTCAGATGGATCCAGCCTAACAATGCATAGATTAAGGCGACCTTTTAATTCTGGGGTTCTTCCTTCCTTTATGTGTTACCAAAGCTCTCCATCTGAGAAGGTAGGACCCTTTTCTTTTTTGTTCCATTGTCTTTAGCTGTGCAAGCATTTTTAGTCCTAATGGAATCAGAAAGATCAGGCAGTATACATGGCTCCCCTTACATAAGCTATTCCAAAGGGTACTCCCCACCCCCAATTCATTTAAACTCAGGCCATCAACATCTCCAAAATGTCTGTCTTGGGCCTTTCTGGAGCTGGCTGGAAGCCCATCATGATTTGCTTGAGTAAAGACTAGGATCAATCTATCAGATTTATTTTTTCCCTCAGACAAGAAGAAATCAAAAACTGAAGTCACCAACACACACCTCAGTCTAACTCTAACTAGTAATGGAGCAGTCAGAAAAGATCTTACAATAAGCAACTTGGAATATGGATAGCTCAGGAGATTTGTAATGGGATCAGAATCTTTCATGTCCAGCTAACTGATATGTATCCAGCCCAGCCCAGAAATGAATGAATGAATGAATGCTTAGTGAAATTAAACCAAGATAGATTACCCCCTTACAACCTTTGGGACTGCACCTAGTAAATGCATCAATATAGCAGAAAAGGCAAATACCTACCAACAAAAATGAAAAGGTAAATGATGGTTCCATAAAAGTGACTTACAATCCATTGGCCAGATGAAGTAATATTGAAAAATGTAATAATTACATGTAGAGTTTATTATTGGTTAGTAAAATCCCAAAAGTTGAATCTTTCTTCAGTGTGATGTCAAAAGGCAGGGCATTAATTTATCATTTAAATATTTGATGCTTTCTATAATTTGGAACAGAATACAGATAGGTTCTCTGAATACACAATCATTCTGCAGTTAAGCTTGTTTTGCTTTGGTGAGGGACAAGTACTAGAATTATTTAAGCAGATGTTGCTAAAGAGAAGATCTTAAAAACAAACAAACAACAACAAAATCAAGCATTTGTGATCATGCTCTCCTTGTACAAGCTGGGCACGTTTACAGGAAATGCTTACTGTGCAGTAGCCTAATAACACTGCGCAGTAGCATGCCAGTCAAAAACGATGCTAATATACTACTGTGCAGTAAGCATCACAAAAAACCCATGTGCTAGTGCTACTGTGCATGAGCTACTGCGCATTTAGTTCGTACCTGGTTAACCAACTATTAAATTTAATTAATGCACAGTAACTAGGATGCATTAAAGAATGTGTAGACACACCTGCTAAGAGGTCATTCAGAATATTGATTCATCAGTTCACTTATTTCAGAAATAGCCTAATTAGTGTAAATATTTAATATTGCTTTTAAAGGTAAACTCAAATCAATAGATGAGTTTGCTGCTTTAGAATTTCTCTTAGTTTCTATTTTAAGTACTGAGAATAAGATATGGTTGTTTCTAAAGTGGTACTTTCTTCACCCTTCAGGAAACCATATTCTACATTAATATTGTGTCAGAAATCCAGTCTTAATTGGTCTAATCAAATAGCATTTCCACTTTAGGGAAGAAGGATTATAGGCTAATTTACTGAGAAGTTCATATGACAGTGGTAGACATTTATATTTGACTAGCTGGTTTGGGATGTGTCCAAATCTTTCTTTTTTTGCTTCTTTTTAATTAGTATTTCAAGGATACAGGATATTTTCTCCCTTCTTGGAAACTGAACAAAGGATTTGATTTTGCATTGGGCATTTTGCCATTAAAATGGAATTCGTGAAGTTTTGCTGCATAAACTAGTTTCCAGAAGGTTACAGTTACTGTACAGGGGGCATTGTACCAATACAATATACAACTCCTGTGTTCAGACAGCATAGTTCAGGGAAGCAAACCATTTTCTCATTCCTGTAGGATCATATAAAAATGAGTTGGTAATACTCAGAGTGATACAACCAATCTTTAATAACAGAAACTTCACAATTAAATTGTACTCCCTTCTAAATGACTGAGAAGGATATGTTAGCTTCACTTATTATTATATATACTATACATCTTAGAATCCCTTTGGAAGGCCTTCTTAATACAGCTCAAGATTGTCTCTACAATCACACTCTGTAAGTCGTTCCATTCAAGCAGCTCTGTCAATTATCCATACATTCATCCACTTCAAAATTGCAGAGGGTTTGGCTTTGTTTTGGTTTGGTTTTTAATATAGCTTGCCAACTACTTGTAGAAGGAACTCATAACACAGCTGGAACAGGGCCTTCCTATTTTATCCAATCTATTTTTGTGGTCCCATAGATATTAAGGGCAACCTTAAAATACCAAAGGCATTTGAAACTGTATTTCTTTTTAGAAACATTGATAAGATAGAAATTTACCCAATTTTATAGCTCGGAAGGGGGCCTCCTTCGGACTGACTCAGTGAAAATACACCCATCTGTACAATATCTGTGCAACTTTTACTTCAAGGGAAAAAAAAACCCAAAACTGTCTCTTGGATTTTTATTCATCTACTATAGCTATTTCTCATTTATTCTAAGGTAATGGTGTCTCCAAAATAAATAATATTTTGAAAGGGCTGGGGGAAAGGGCTTCTTTCTAAAGACATTGTTTTTCTTTGAACCTAGAACTTAGGGAAAGTGGTAACTTTTGAACCAAACTGAATTCTCATTGGCTAAGCTCCATAAGAAAAGGAATATTTTTGTTTTTTGTTTTTTTTTAAGTCTGTTGGTTTCTATTTGTGTCTCATGGCATTTCTTTTCTATGGTGAGTGGAAGCCTATAATTTTGTAGGCAACTGCTTTCAGGTCTTGTCTGAGTAAATTCAATATTTAAAAAATACAGGTGAAAGATTGCGGTAGGAAAGGTGTGCTTTTCAGAGTTGTCACTTCTATGAAATATTAAAAGATTTAAAAAAATAGAAATGTAGTTTCCAGAAAACAAAGATATTGATTGAAGAACTTCAAACTATAATAAAAAAATTAGGAACTTTAATGTTTTCTTTGTAGTGTAACTCAGGTGGCGGCCCAATAGTTGCTACCTCTGCCCAATATCAGGGATGATGTGGTGAAAGTGGGGGGCCGACTGCCACCCCTAGCCTCTGGGATGTCCGGCACATCCAGCACACTGAGATGGGGCATTGGGGCACCAACTCTCTGCCCCAAGCCCTGGCCGCTGCTCCCTCTCTGCTGCAGGGCTGAAGGCATGACTGAGTACCGCTGCCTTCTTCCCCCAGGGCCTTTGAGGCTCTTCAGAGGGGTCTCGCTGCTCCCTCTGCTGGGTCAGCTCACCCAGCTCTTCTTAGGCCTCCTGCATCATTCCCCAGAGTCACTGTCAGCAGCCCCCACGCCAGTTCGGCTGCTGGCTTTATCCCCTCCAGCAGTCCCTCCCTGGCTTGCTAACCAGCCAACCAGGGCTCATGGTGGCTGGTCCCCCCACTTCGGCCATCCCCCTTCCATGTGAATGAGGAGATTGAAAACCCCTTTTTTCTATTGGCTTCTCCTTTTCTACAGGGCAGGGCTCCCCTGCTCCACCCTTGGGGTTGCTCAGAGTTCACCAGCACTGTTTCTAGCCCAGGGTAAGTATCTCAAGCCAATCTGGTGAGCCCACATTGGGAGTCTGTTACAGTAGAAACATCTTTTCCTACAGCAGGGGTAGGCCCACCAGCACGAGTGCCAGAGCATGGCACGCAAAGGTATTTTGCTTGGCACACGTGCCTCAGGGTGGATTGTGGAGAAAGGGGCTCCACAACAAGGACTGGGCCCTTTGCTGCTCCTCTGCTGCTCACCCCTGGCACGCCAACATCTTACAAATCGAGGTTGCAGGTGTTTGTGGCACTCTGCTCAAAAATGTTCCTGACCCTGGTCCTACAGGGTAATGAGTCTAGGCTTGATTCTTCAAGGTAATGGGCCACATGTTCCTGATCTAAAGCACTAAAGTTAACTTTAAGCACATAAGTAGTTTCACTGACGTCACTACAGCTTTGCTTAGTCAAGAGCAGACAGCTCAGGCACTTGCAGGACTGGGCTTCAAGTTACTTAATTTTTCCTTACCTTTGGCTACTTTAATGCTTGTTAATTGTGCAGACTGGTAGATCTGGTAAAAATAGCTTCTTTTCCATCCAAACTGCTGTTGTAATAATCTACGCATATTCCCAAAAAGGCAACCCAAGATCACAGTATAAATTGAGAGAGAGGTTTCCTTTGACTTCCATTAAGTTGCATCCAGAGGAAAAAAATTATGTAATCACTTAAATCCCTTCCTACCATGGTAGTTAAAAGCCTTCAAATCACAACAGTTGGTATTTTGATTTCCATCAGGTGTCAAAGGTTGGATAATGGGACAAAACTAGACAGCCAGAAATACAAACGAACTGCCACATCCATACAAGAACATTCCAATTATCTCTTCTGGATCCTGGATGTTGCTTAATGTGTTTGTGTGTCAGCTTCATACTGTGTACACTATTGTAGCTGCATCACCAGTCTAAACACAAAAGATAAAATGCTGAGATCAAGAGATATGAATATGAAGCACAAAACTAACATTGATATTGAATTCTAAAATGGTGGGGGAATATCCTAATGAACATAATAACCCTGTTCAATTTATTCATGTGACAGCTGATTTTAGTCAACAACCAGTAGCTTCACAAACCATAATCCCCATCATTGTGCGAATACTGCAGAATTGCTAACGGCTTACATGTGGAGCACCACTAACACTATCAACTCTCTGATCAATTAACGGAAAGACTGCCCGTCCTAATGGAAAGGATAAAGCCTGTTTTTGTATGTTCTTAGCACAATTAAACAACACTGCCCTTGAATTCAGGAATTAGATGATACACTGTGGCAAAAAAGGAAGGCTGACTTTCTCAATTTGCGATCTGACAAGGGCATCCTGGCAGAATTTTATTAGGTTATCATTTCACCACTCTGCTCTTGATACAGCCAATCCTCCTGGCAGGGTATACATTAATAAATAATTATCCATGACATGGGGGAAAAGATGAATAAAAAGATGTACAAATGTTCTTCTATTGCAGGCAACATTTTAATAAACAAAAATGGAATTGAAAACTTTTGTTAATCCAAGCTTGTCATCTAGAATGTTATTGAAATAACCCCCTAAAGCACTGTTGAAAGGCACGATTGAATTGCACATAGAGAATCAGTTGACTTCTAGATGATACCGTCTCTGCCACAAGGACCTATCTTTGTAACAGAAAGATTTAAAGGAAGATGCATTTCCCTGAACACTGTTGACTTACACAAGTACCATTCAGCAGCTTGGCATTCTTTGTGGTCTAGAATGCATGATTAACGTGTAATTCTTCACAAATGTGCTAAAGTTATTTTATATTTAACATTTACAAAACCCAGTCTAAACAATAACAAAGTGCCTCCAGGATTCAATTTAATGAGAAGTAACAGTGTTGCACAGTGGAAGTCTTGGGATGGGCAATGCATACAAGCATATTAATTATAATTTAGGAGGCAGGAAATGTGTGAATTTTATAACACAGCATGTAAAAAATAAATATTGTGGTAATCACTGGCATAGTTTTATTTCCTCAAAGGTACCATTAACCTATAAATGTGTAAGTCACATACATTTAGAAAGAGTTTGAAATGATTAGAAAGTTTTATTTTTTTCCCCTTCCTAATTGCAGGCTGGTAGTTTCCTTCCCTGTAACTAGTTGAGTTTTGAAATTAGTACATGATTTCCTGAACATCATACAGAATGCAGAAAGCATACAACAAAATTAGCCTTTAGTCCTGTGCACATCTGAAGAATAGATTTATTATTAGGAGCTTTCTATCTAAGCTATGACTTTCATCTGTGCTGGAACAATCATTTTGACTTTCATGATGATTTTATGGATCACTGATTCAAGGGTTTGTTGAGATACCTCTGCTGGATTTCTGGATGTTGTTTGCAACTTAAAGCTTTTTCTCTACCCCTAGGTGGAATATCTCTGCTAGAGAATTCACTTCTCAGTTGCCTCTAGCAAATCCAGTCGGCAACTGACAGACTGATGTTGGTAGTGCAATATATAGTGTTCCAAGTAGTAGATGATAACAGAGACTGAAAATTTAACAATACAATGAACTGATTTTCAACTTCACTGAGCATATATGATGACTATAACATAATTTCTGGTTGAAATTCAGATCAGAGAAGGCCTGCATTGTTTTAGGAGACAAATATATTAATCTCTATTGTTCTGTGGTGGATATCTAGGAGATTAGCTAAATTGCTGAATGTGTGACTTGTTCCGTGACGAAACTCTGACCTGGGTACAAACTATATGGATGCTTCTTCCTAAGAGTCTCTTGTTGTGGAATAATTTCCAGACAGATGTCCACACCAGTAAGATATCATTTATCTGGAACTAACACCCACCTAGAGTAAAACTAACTTTACTAAACACATTTCACTTTCAACATTTTTCCATCTGAACGTAAATGTCATTAATAGCATTCCAAAGATTCAGAGCTACCCTGGTGTCCTGAGTACTCATTTAAATGGAAAGATACAGTATACCTCTTTGAGTAAAACTGACTTTTTAAAAGAAGCTTTTGGAAACAAAAGTAATTTCCAGTCACCAATAGAAAAAAATAAATTTGCATTGCTTTTATAGGGTCAAGACCCCTAGACCTTCATCATACCAATCTCCCACTGACATTTACCAAGTAGTGCAAGTCTCCTAAGTATGTCTGCAATTCAGAGAGAGCTCAGGCCAGAGCTACATATGCCCTGAGTTGAACTAGCCAGGGGAAGAGCCGCCGGCCTAGAAGATGGCAGAGTGTGGGTTCCTGAAGGCTGCAGAAAACTGGGAAGCAGCCTTACAAGTGAGAGGCCAGGGGCCCAGAGATGGAAATAAGATTGATTGCAGTGAGTGCCTCAAAGCTGGGCCAAACATAGTGGGTCTAAGCTGGATGGCTTAACTACATAAAAAGGGGCAGAAGCCACATTGGCTGAGACCCCAACAGAGGGAACAGTATGCATATAACACCTGCGAGGCATAGGACACGGTAAAATGGGTGGTATGGAGCTGTGTAAATATCCCTTAAGGCAAAAGCTCATCGCCTCCAGATGTTTGGGACCTAAGACCAGATCTGGGAAGTCCTGGGGCAGCCTCCTGTTTGAGAACCCAAAGAAACATCAAGATGTGGCAGGAAAGTGAAGGGGAGTCTCTACCCAGAAGAAAATTCAACTAAAAGAGACTCTGGGGTGCCTCCAGGTGTTCTCAAGTACCCCTGGAGATGGCACCCTGTTACAGGAACCTATGGTTTCTCTGGTCTTCCTCTTACTTTTGACATACTTGTGGAATCCCTTTTTATTGCCTTTTATCTCCGTTGTCAATTGCATCCCAGACCATGCCTTGGCCTTCCTAATTAATTCCCTGCATACCTGTGTGATACTCTTACATTCTTCCCTAGCAGTGTAACCAAGCTTCCATTTTTTGTAAAAGCTTTTTGAGTTTCAGCTCATTGAAGAAAGTGCAGACCGGCAGGCTAGTCTCCTATTGCACTCCCCATTCTTCTGTCACATTGGGATAGCTTGCTCCTGCACCCTTAAAAGGGTCTCTTTGAAGTACAACCTCTTTCAAGAGGTTCAAGTACAACCTCTCCTGGCCTCCTTTTCCCTTGGACTTGCTTCCCAGGGAATCCTGCCCACCAGTTCCCTTAGTTTGTTAAAGTCTGATTTTTCTGAAATTAGACTTGTTTTTGGAGATCAGAGCTTGATTTTGCAATTGCTCCCATTCCTATAGCCTATAATTTACAATGGGGGTTGGGCACTTTGTTTTCCTTTAAGTCTTGGAAAAGCTCCCCCATAATATACCAAAGCAAACCACTTCATCCAATCTTTCTAAACTTTAGGAGAGATAGAGTAGAATTTAGGGATAGATCAACAATGGTGTTTAACTGCTTAACTAGGTGCTGAAGGCCAAGAAGAAATGAACAGGTTAATCGCCAAGATGCCCTGTGGGGGAAAAAAAGCGTGCCCCACATGATGATTCAACCACTTGAACACAGATAAAATCTGTCTTAACCCAGGAAATCTTACCTCCATTTCAATCTAAGGCAACTTCTTCCTCAGGTAAGGTAGCTTCCCTCAAGCAAACTCATTTATCTGCAAGCAAACTGCTCTAAGGTGCCCTGTTTTGTGTATCTCCATTTATATATATGGTTGAAAATTTCATTAAGGAACGAGGCAACCTAGAGTCAAGTACTGCAGTGTCTAAGTACCTCAGAGGGCCTTGGACTGTGTGTGGTTTGAGTCTCTCCCTTTCCTGAAGTCTTTATCTTGCTTTCTGGTTTTTATTAGTCCCTTAGCAGGGGTGGTTCAGAGTCAAATTTTGTGTTCATCTAACTACAGCAGCTTCTTATAAATAGTTCTGGTTTTAGCATGTTGTTTTTTCAACTGTACACTGGCAAAATCAGATGGGGTAGTTTTGGCTTTGTGAAATCTTATTAGCTTGGGTTTTGCTTTTGCAAGATCAAGACAAAAAACAGAACAGATCCACTTTATTTGCACTTCTGTGCCCTTCACACACACAGTACCAACTGTAGCCCATCTCTCAGAATTGATTTAGGATCCATCTATAGCCATAGCAACTACCTTCAGCACAGAGCCTTTCAGTTAGAAATATTAACAGCTACTCTGTTAGGATGAGGGTAACTTAACAATTGTTATTATTAATTTTAGAATAATTAAGTGAGAAGCTGTAAGACTAACATGGTTTTCTCAGCAGGACTGCAGAATATTTCAGCACCATTAAATGTTTTACTGTGCCCATATGTTTGGCTACAGCTGACTCTGACTATAAATGCAGAATACCTTTTAATTACATTTTAATGAAAGCTGTAGCTAATCCAATAGCTCATTTGGTAACCCATTGTAGCATCATGTGAGAGACAAAAGATCATGTGTAGCCTTGTAATTTTTGCCCCTTGGGTCTTTTGCCTCTGGGGGAAAGGAGGTGCCAAATTCAGCAATGCCAGAAGTCAGGGAAACTCATTCAAAGCCTTTGGAGTTGAACTCCAATATGCCAATAGCACATAAGTAGTATTTTAAATAGCTATACATTTTAGTATCTACAGAATGTAAACTCTTGTGTACTGGGATACAGCTGCAACATGCCTGTGAAACACAAGATAAGGGATATCATTAGGGGTGTGCGAAACAGGTCTTACTCAATTCGGATTTGGCCTGAATCGGGGACAGTGATTCAATCTGCTGATTTGGATCACTCCCCCTGATTCAATTTGGTCAAATCTGAATCTGAAGATTTGATGTGAATTTGGTGAATCAGCAATTCAGACACAGGCACAGATTTAAAAGTTTTTTTCTGCATACCTGGTGGTAGCAGCGTGGCTCGTGATAGTTGCAGTGCTGGTGCACATGGAGTGTCCCACAGGAGTGTGTGTGTGTGTGGGGGGGAGCTCCATGTGGTCTGCAGCAAACCCAGAAGTGAGCCAGAAGTACTTCCAATCCACTTTTGGGTCTGCTGGGGAGCATGCTGGGGGGACCCCCCAGACTTCCCCAGCCCAGAAATTGGCTGCAGGAGGATCCTGTGTACCCCCCCTCCAGACCCAGGAGGCACTAATTGCTGAACTGGGGGGGACACAGGGGAGGCCCCCAGAACACTCTCTGATGGACCTGAAAGTGCTTCTGGTCCACTTCCAGGTCTGCTGCTGACCACGCTGGGGACCAGCACCACAGCATTCAGAGCCCCTGCTACCTACAGGTATGTAGATAAATCATTTAAAGCTGTATCTACGTCCAAAATACCAAACCTGTCCAAATTTCTCTGAATCAATTCAGAGGGTTCTGAATTGATTCAGAGAGATTAAAGGGTCCTCTGATTCAATTCTGATTCAAAGATTTGGCCACCAAATCTCTGCTGAATCGAATCAGGGACTGAAGCTTCACACAGCCCTAGATACCATCATCTGACCAACCTGACTGCCTTCTATAATGAGATGGCTGGCTCTGTGGACGCAGAAAGGGCAGTAGATTTGATATACCTTTAGCAAAACTCTTGACACCATCTCCTACAACATTCTCACAAGCAAGCCAAGAAAGTACAGGTTGGATGAATGGACTGTAAGATGGATAGAAAACTGGTTGGACTGCCAGACTCAAAGGGAAGTCAGGAATGGGAATGGCTTGATGTCTAGTTGGAAGCAAGTACAGTGCCACCAGGGTTGTTCCTGGGGCCAGTTTTGTTCAATATCTTCATCAACAATCTGGAAGATGGGATGGAGTGCACCATCAGCAAGTTTGCAGATGACACCAAACTGGGAGGCATAGTAGATATACTGGAATGTAGGACTATGATTCAGAAAGAACTAGACAGATTGGAGGATTGGATCGAAAGTAATGTCATGACATTCAATAAGGACAAGTGGAAAGTCCTGCACTTAGGATGGAACAATCCTATGCACCACTATAATCTGTGGACAATTCAGGCAGACAGATTAATATAAAGACTTCCCAGCTCCCCTAAAGCACACGTTATGTGCACTCTTATGTCATATCTGGTGCATATCTTCAGACAAACATTTAATGATCACAGTAAGGGAACACACAGTAAGGGAAGCATGGTATGTTGCTAAAACTGTCCCACCTTCTCCTATGTACCAGACTGCTTCACCTTTTTGTGGACATTTCTGGGCAACTGATGGATGCATGTCTATCTCCAAGACCAAGTGAGAAGACCAGGGACTCTAAATAATGACCTTCCATAGGGAAGTGATCTTGCCCTGATTCTCTCCAACATTTATATAAGCAATATGTCTGCTACCTCTTCAACAAAATTTGCATATGCCGATGACTGGGAAAATCCTGGACAAATTTATTAAGGAGTGTATGTGCTATAGGCTTGCAGAAGGTAGGATTCTAAATGACAGCCAACATGGCTTCATTGTCTTGTCTTACCAACCTCATCTCTTTTTATGATCAGGTAACTCACCACCTGGATAAGAGGAAGGAGGTTGATATTGTGTACCCTGACTTCCAAAAAGCTTTGGGTCTGGTATCCTGTGATGTTCTCATGAGAAAATTGAAGGATTGTGGGCTTAACTACTCGACAGTTAGGTGGGTAGGAAGCTGGCTGTGGGTAGGACCCAGAGAGTTCTAATGGATCTGTGTCATCTTGGCAAAAAGTGGCCAGTGGTATCCCACAGGGGTCCAGTGCTATTCAACATCTTCACCAATGATTTGGATGTGGGGGTGAAGAGCTCACTGGCCAACTTTGTGGACAACACCAAGTTCTAGGGAAGCATGGTCATGCTTGAAGATAGGCTGCAGATACAGGCAGACCTAGACAGGCTGGCAAGTTGGGCAGATTGGAACCAAATGAAGTTCAACATTGAGAAATGTAAAGTGCTCCACCTAAGGACGAATAATCCCCTGCACACCTACAGGCCTGGCAATGCCAATCGGACCAGCACTATGAATGAAAGGGACCTGGGGGTAATAATAGACCACAGTATGAACATGACCCGGCAGTGCAACACTGTAGCCAGCAGGGCTAATAATACCCTGGCATGCATCAATTGATACATCTCCAGCCAAACCAAGGAAGTGATTCTTCCACTCTACTTGGCACTGGTGAGACTGCAGCTGGAGTAGCGTGTCCAATTCTGGGTACCGCTCTATAACAGGGATGCGGTACAGCTTCAGAGAGTCCAGAGAAGGGCCACACGTATGATCAGAGACTTGCATGGCAAGCCATATGAGGAAAGGCTGAGAGACCTGGGACTTTTCAGCCTGAAAAAGAGAAGGCTAAGAGGGGACTTGGTAGCAGCTTATCACTACATCAGGGGCATACATCAAGGGCTCAGTGAACAACTGTTCACCAGGGGACCCTTGGTGAAAACTAGGAGTAATGGCCACAAACTGCTTCAAGACCATTTCAGGCTCAACATTATGACAAACTTCTTCACAGCTAGGGTATCTAGACTGTAAAATAAGCTCCCTCCAGAGGTGGTACAATTACCTACCCTGGAAATCTTCAAGAGGAGACTGGACAGTCACCTTGCTGGGGTCACCTGACCCCATTTGTTTTTCCTGCTTGGTGCAGGGGGCTAGGCACGATGATCTTCTGAGGTCCCTTCCAGCCCTACAATCTATGAATCTATGACCTGGTACTAACCACACAGGCAAGGACCTTCAAAAAGTAAGAAGACTTGCTGATGTTAGAACTGTCAATAATAGCAGAATATTTCTGCAAGTAGAGGTTGCAAGTTGGCTGCAATCAAATCCAACTAAGTCTATCTCAGCATTTCACCACAACAATCATAAAGCACACATTCATCTCAACATTCCTTTTTGCAGAAAAAAATTACAACATAATCCAACTCTGTTCTATCTAGGTGTGACACTTGACCACACCTTAATGTTTCATAATCTTCAGAAAATAGCTGCAAAGATTAAGAGTTGGGTGAAGATAGTAAGAGAACTCACCAGAATGAACTGCAGTGCCATGGTGGGACTACTCCATCCACACCTTTGCTGTATCTCTGGTCTTCTCAGTGGCTGAATACTATGCACCTGTCTGGGTATACACCTGGCTGCTAACACCCATAACCAATGCGTGGATGTCCAGTTAAATTTTGCAATACATGCTATTGCCAGAACCCTGAAATCTATACCAATTCAGTGGTTACCGATGCTGGCAAATATTGCTCCTCCAGACATTTGTTGCAATGAAGCTACATACAGAGAGGTCATCCACATAAATGACAACCCAGACCTCCGCATCCATAGAGATTTAAAGAACCTCCCAGCTCACCACTTGGTCTCCCAGAAACCTTTGTGGACACATATACAAGCCCTTATAGGACATATCAGTGCAGTAGCTTGAAGGAAAACGTGGAATGAAACCACCATTTGGAATAAACATCTAATTTCTGACCCAGCAATAAAGCCTCCTGGTTTTGACCTCCTGCAAAAAACATGGAAGGCTCTAAATTGGATTTGAACAGGGCACAGCTGCTGCAGTAACTTGATGCACAAATGGTGTATTAGGAGTTCTGCAAAATGTGACTGTGGCAATCCTGATCAAACTGTGGACCACATAACACCTTGCCCTCTATACAGATTTGACAGTGACATTGCAGAGATGCATTCCATTTCCTCAAGAGCATTAGAGTGGTTAACTAACCTTAAACTGGACTTATAATTGTTGCTCCAAGTCAGCCATATGAAAGAAGAAGCAGCAAGGGGAAAAATATAGGGCATAAATAGGAATTTCTGGAATACATTTTCAAATACACAAGAGCTTATTTCTGAGATTTAAATTCCCATTTTCCTCATTACCAGGACATTACCATGTCCTGCTTAATGATATATTGGGCTTGAATCACCCTCCTGGTATTTTGTATCTCCTTTCACTAGTATGGGATATGCCCTTTTCTAGTGCTCCATTAGAGGCTAGCTAGGAGAGGTATTAAATTTAATATCAAGTCCTAGATGAACTCCCAGGCCAAGGGTGTTGTTTTCTGAGCGACATTGGATGGCTATGGGGCTTTGATGGAATGGAATAGGTAGGTGTCTGCTCTTGAAGTGGACTTAAGTGGACTTAATACTGTGGGAGGTTTTTTTTGTTATGCCAGCAGAAAACAGTGGATTAGAACAAGTTTGCAGAACCAAATCCTACCTCTTCGCTGCTACTATAACATCCCATTGTTTGGGGTTGAATTATAACATCTGTCTATATATAAAGGGCTTAGTCCATCTGTCTGTGTGTCTGTCTGTCTGTACATAACACTCTTGAGGGGCATGGCTCCAGGTGAGGCATGGCTCCAGCCTGTGTGGCATCAAGAATGCCTGTCAAGAATGACGGGTGGGGTGTGGCTCCACCAGAGTGGGCCAGGTGGAGTGGGCAAGGCAGATTCAGAGCAGGGGTGGGGAGGGGGAGGTGGGTGGAGTGGG
>NW_017728993.1:43693408-43702232 GCF_001723915.1 Gavialis gangeticus | reverse complement strand
TGGGGCTGGATGCAGAGCGGGGCCAGACATGGAATGGGGGGGTGATGTGGGGCAGGGATGGGAGAGTAGGGCATGGGTGGCTGGATGCAGAGCAGTGAGGGGGTGGCATGGGATCAGATGTGGAGCAGTGTGGGGGGTGGCACGGGGCTGGATACAGAATGTCAGGGGGGTGGGGCCAGATGCAGAGCGGGGGGGATGGCGCGCATGTCATTCTTGATGGTCAATTCACTAGTTAGAAATAAAATACTCAATGAGTCATTGTACTGGATGCCTCATTTTACTTTGGTGACAGTCTAAAATTTCCTAGGAGTTGCTATTTGCATACAAAAACAAGATTTTCAATTATTAAAGGCAGAATAGTCTTGTGGCCAAAGCCATGGACTGTGACCTAGTATCAGTTCATTTCAATAAACATAAGCAGTTACACTGAGTTATTTTGAATTATAACCACTGAAAACGCTAATCAAATCATTCCAAAAAGTGATTTGTGAATATTTTTATGAAGTTTCTTGTTTGGTTCACTTTTATTTTGGAGATAATGTGAGTGCATGTAAAACAGCAGTCATTAGCAGGCTGGGGAAAGTTGGGTCAACTACTTTCCTTGTGCCTCTGTTCTCCACATAAAATAATCTTGTTCATTTAATTGTTAAGATTTTTATGACAGGAGATACAATTTTTAGAAGCACCTAAAACATTTAAACACCTATACTCTTCAATTAGTCTCCTAATTGCTTGAGTCACCTTTGAAAATGTTACCCAGGCCTGAGCTATTCGTCTGTATTTGTGCATCACAGTGCATAACAAGAGCCCCCCCCAAATTCTCACTGAGGTGGGGCAAAAGTAAATAATGATCTGTCTTGTAATTTGTGAACACTCATGAAGTATATATCTTTTTTCAATATCGTCCATAAATTATTGTGTAAATCTGTAAGAGATAGTAGAAATTTCTGATTTTACTCAAGAAAATATCTTATAGTGTGACTGGGGCCTCCAAGCCAGATCCAGACTGTGGGACCCCTTGGGGGCCAGATCTGGATCCACTTCGAGTTACAGAACTGACAGCAGCAGGCTGAGCAGCAACAAGGAGCTTCAGGGGCTAACGCAGCCATTGCTCACATTTCTGCCCACTACTGTGTGTCCCCAAGAGAGATCCACATTTAGATTTCAACAGCAGGTCCTGCCCCTACTCACCCTGTGCCTGAATTCCTGGATTATCCAGGAGCTCTGCCAGCTGGATCTTGCTTGAAGCCTGGGCCAAATATTTAACACCTTTCCCCTATAGCATCTCAATCTATGACTCTACATGGATGTCAACAAATTTTGGAGTGGACCCTTAGTCAACCAGCATCTGCCAGAAGCTGTCCTCAAACATACACAATCTCCACTTTCACAAGGTAGATAATCTAGTCTTAGTTACGAGCTATTTTTTTAATACTTTCAAATCCTCCAATTGACATGGCTTGTTTTCCCATGTCTGAAAACTGCTTATTTTTCCCAACAATAGCCTGACTTTTCCCATCCTACTTGCCTGCTCTATGGACATAGGCAGTCACAATATTCATAATTGCTTCATATTCATATGGAACAACTGAACTGTATTTTGCTTTCAGTTTCAGTCTGAGAACTAGTAAATTGAAGGACAGTATAGGATAGAATAAACTATGTAAAGGGATCAAAATTAGGGAAAATAAAGATGTGTATAATTCTAAGCAGTGGAAAAAATAAAAGGCTTCAGCAATTAGCCCAACCACTTTGGGGTTTTAGTTTGGCTCACAGTGGATAGTAATTCTCATTGTCACATTGAATTGGTAGTTTTTGTTTAAGTAAAAACAAGACTGAATAACCCTGGAGTCTGAATTACCTTACAGCTGTGGAGATGGAGCTTACTTCAAGCCAGAATTGAGATGCATTTGTAGTCTACTGATACAAAACTATACATTTGCCCACTCAGTGGGAGTGTTGATATAGACTCTAAATTTGGAAAAGATATAATTTCTTTTCCTCTTAGTCTACAAAATAGTCATTTTTTAATGTAAAGACCAAAAATATTTTCCACTTCTGTGTTACTGAAAAGACAAGAAATTTGTTTAATTTACCAACACATCTATTAAAAAGTAACCAGCTCTCTTATTGCACCATGGTGCTGTGTTGCTCATGAGGAGGAGAAGGCTTCCACAAATACACCTTGTGTAACAGTTTCTGTAGCATCACTCCGATGCCTGTCATCTTTCACCCCAATGAAAATGATGCAGTTTGCTTGCGATTATAGACTCCTATTGATTTCCAATTTTCACCAGACATGTTTAAGTCTCTTGGGCTCTAGGCGCTTGTAGATTCTTATCAGTCTTGCAGTGAAGAAACAATGTGGTAATATAATTGGCACAGTGTAGCAATAAGACTCTCCTGTTCTACTTTCAATTTAGTCCTTTATTGCAATATCTTGACAGTAGATTTCTTCTAAGTGTTAAAGGCCTCATATAAGGCTCTTGATGACCAGGCTAAACTTTACAAAGAAGTATGGGCGCTGGGCCTTTTTAAATTTAATAGCCATGCTCTAGATATGGATCCTATACCCAGAATAGATCATACTGTACAACATCACCTCTTGGGTTTCTTTGTTAACTAGAGATGTTGACTTAGTTTTTATAGGTTTGTATTTTGCAGCACAGTCCCAGATTTCAGTGCAGCTTATATTCAAAGTATTTAATATGAGTGAATGTGCTTATAAAAGTATTTAGGTTGAATATTAAGGTACATCACATAGTCCTACACTGTTATAAAAATTACATATATAAAGCATATTTCAAAGTGATGTGAAATTTATCTGCCTCTCTCTTGTATACGAAGTACAGAAGCAGTGCTGCTATTTAGACCACTTAGTGCAAAATAAATTCTGGTCCTGTTCTCTGTTTTTCGTTTTTTTTTTTTAACTGATCCCACCCCTACATTTTAAACTGGCAACAACTTAGACTGCCAAAACCTCCTACATGCAGAAATGATAAAGAAAGGTGTAATGAGTATGCAACATTTTAGAGATTTCAAAACAGATATTTTTCTATGTACAACTGGAAAGTGCATAGCATTTATAGCTGATTTAGAGACTTTGTAGAGATGAGAGACAATGTAATTACATAACGCTTATTTTACATGTTTAAAGCAAAGCCAGATCTTTTTGTATCCCTGTAGAACAATGCTATTTGGTATAGTGATGAAGACTAAAAGTAAGAGCTTTTTTGCACATGGAAATACTCCATTTGTCTAAAGACTTAAAAATCTTGTTGCTTCTTTCCTAATTTACATCAGCAGCTTCTTGGAAGGGGAAATAATTTTACACAAAAGTAACTGTTAAACCACACATGATAATTATACATGGTAATTTGACTAGCTAACTCTAAGTCCAAGTTCAACCTAAATAGATCACATCTATTCAACTTATGTAGTACACTACTTTTAGTGTAAGTTAAATGCACAAAGCCTGTTTTGTTATTTATTCTCAAGTGGATGGAGCACAACTGTATCCTCAGTAGCTCAGTAGTAGGTTTAGTTCTACAAAGTGCCAAGCACTCTTTCAAAGGGAGGTATTCCCTTAACTAACATTTATGCACAAAAGTAAAACGGTACACTGATGGTTGCTAATCGCATTTGATTGTGAGCTTCTTAAGATTGCACTTGTTTTAGAAAACATGTAGCACATTATGGGCAGGACCACATATTATTTTCATGCTTAAATGGCAGTGGAGTTCTGTTGAATGGCTGACCCAAACGTATGTTGTATGCTCTTGAAAGTCTAGTACTAATTGCACAGCACAATATTATCTGAAGAACAAAATATTAGATGAGCCACCTGAACTCTACCAAGATTGTAGGAAACAGCTGGCAGAATCAGGAACGTGAGCCAAAAATCCGTTACCAGTGCAACTGAGATATGGCTCAAGGGTGTGCCTTTCCAAAGTCATTACTTTCTTTGAAATTTCTTTACACATTCCAGGTTAAGCTGAAGGTCGCCAAAATGTTGTAAACTAGCAAGCTCTGTTCTCGTGACAGGGGTTGCATGATTGAAATCAAGCTAAGAATTAGCTCATTTGCCCACCATAGCTCATTTTCTGCCACAGAGACCAGCCAGGTGCTCTATCTTCACACACAACTTGTATTCTCTAATTTGTAGTCATCAGTTCTCTGACTCTGCCTCTCATCTTCTGACTCCCTGGTCATCCTCTCTCTATCTAGTCCCACAGCTCTGTCTCTTGTTAACTGTTTCATTCACTTTCCCTATTTTGTGTCTTGAACACAAGTAGTTTTGGCAGTTGGGTGCCCTCATATGAATGATCTGGTACAATATACTAGACTAGGACTCCCTCCCTGGGTCCAGTTTGAAATGTACTGAGGTTGACAGACCTTGAATCAAACATTTTGCCAACAGCGGGTGATTTCTTGGACAAAAAAATAGCTTAGTTGGTAGCAGAGGGATGAAATTTCCATTTCTGCTTTATGTTTTCCACATTTCTTGCTACTCCCAGCCCCTAACAATAACTTCATGAAGGGTTAGGCAGAGGAGGAAGTTTGCCTGAAAATGAAGCTGGGCAATTCATTATGGAAGCAGCTTCTGACATGCAGCTTCTTGACCTGGCTAACTTCTCTCATTGATTGGAAGAGAGCCTTGTGTGTTGGACTCTTACTTCTGAAGTTTGTTACAGTCAAGGGAGGAGATGGGGAAGAGGACATAAGCGAGGTGAGGGAATGGATGCTAGCTAGAGCGGGGGCTAACAACTGATGGATTTATCTGGATGTGTGGTGTGGGTGTGAAGGTGGTGATGGAGGGTGTCCATATGGATGGTGTTAGAATATAAAAGTAGGTCAAAGCAAATTTGTTACAACAGCAATATAAATTTCCTTAGAAATTTGATGAAAAAGGCATCCGAAACTAAATCAAATCTTCATGTTGAATGGGCATCATGACATGATCAGCCCCCTCAGTGGACTACACGCTCATTCATCTCTTAAGTGGACTTAATTGTGCAACTGGATCAATTATTTCACAACATCCACTTTGAGTATTACTGTTGAAAGGTTAGCAGTGTTACTTGTCATGCCATGACCTCACCTCAGTAACATTATTCATTACTAGGGACTGAAAGATCCAAAGATGAAGGGCTTGGCACTCTCCTTATTAAAAAGTCAGGTGGGGAGTAATGAGCAACACATTAGCTCATGGACCATTCCTGGCATATCCTCTGGGCAAGTATTCACTTTGAACTGACATTTTTCATTCAGGCATTTCATAAAAACATTATCTTATTATTTAATTTTGTAAAGCTGAAATCCCATTTAAAATATCTCCAACTTTATTCAATACCCACATTATACAAAACCAGGATATTTTTTCAAGATTAATAACTGCACTAAAAGAGAGAGAATAACATGAAGATGATGAACCCACATTAAAGCAAAGGAAAAATGAAAAAAAAATTCTGGAAATTCCAAGTTATGGTTCTAATTTTAACATCAAAGTAAGAGTGTCAACTTGAAATTTAGGAGGCTTAAAAAGACAAGTTCAAAGTATTTTCAGGTGTTCTGCCTTTATAAGTCTAAATGCTATTTTAGAGTGGTTGGGCTGGGGGCAGGATCTTCAAAGGTCCAGCTGACTTAGGGAATGTAAATTGTTTTAGCACTTGAATTAAAGTTAACACTACCAACAACTACCATGGTAGACTACTATACAAAGATTATAAATGTACAATGTTTATTAGGGGTATCAGAGATACAGCCCAGGCTGCAGCTGGCCTTTGAAACTGCTTCATCTGGCCACAGGGGCTCCAGGAGGGGCTGGGAATCCAGGGGTATGGTGCGGGAGCAGGCCCTACTGCTGAATTCCCAGGTACAGAGCCCCACTGGGGATATGGCAGTGGTGGTGGTGGGTAAGTGACAGCTGTATTAATCCCCAAACCACCACAGCCACTTCCCCTGCTGCTGCAACTAGGGCCAGTTGAGTTTGACACCCCTGATGCACATCATATGCGACAGCTAAATTGAGCATAGCTGGTAGTCTCCACATATAAAGTAATGGATTTGTACCTTTGTATTTTAGGAAAGTTTGGAAAATTAGAAATGTTTTAATACCTTCAAGCAAAAAAAGCTGCTGCAGCTGCGTCTGATTGCACTAGCAATATTATAGCTCCCCGATCATCTCAAAATTAAATATACCCGGATATTTGAACTGTTCAAGCTTCAAAGTCACAGCCTCTGGCATTTCATAATACTTAGGTAATATACGAACAATCTTATTTTATCAAAAAAAAAAAAAAATGGAACATAGAGGAAATAGTGGATATGAAATGGAATCCACAGTTTCAGACACAAGGTCTCATTAATCTTACTGATAAATAGGGTCTTTATAAAAGGACATCTAGTAGTAGCAAGAATTGAAAGGAAATAGTATGGAAAGTGAAGCATCAGTTTCTTGCACTAGTTCTTACGTGTTTAAATTAAGTGGCTTTTGTAAAGGCTTGAGTTTTAAAAAAATGCCAGTAATTCCTGCTTTGCAGGAAGAGAATTGCACATGGAAGATATCAATGTTCCTTTTTGCTGCAAGCCCTTTCTGGCAAAGAGTTTAGATCAAGAATACAGCCAAAAAAGGAATGGAAATGCTTTGTTAGGTGATTAGTTTATGATATTCTACCCTATACACAGTGTCTATTTGGCAAACCCTCCTGCAGTCCTGTGTTTTTCATTGCGAGTGGCTTATATCAGTACTGACATCTTGCAGATGTTAGTAGCTTTGATTTTTTTTCCCCCATGTTGCAAATGAGTTGGCATGGAAACAACTCTTTTCTGGCAACATGACATATGATTCAAGGCAAAATGCATTTAACACAGATGAATAGTTCAGGAATATGCCTATAACAAAAGTCATCTTGAAAGCTGCTTTGCATTTGTTCATGTTTATGACAACTTTTTAAAATCAGGTTCTTGAAAAAAAAAATCAAGCATTTTAATGCTAGGTACTGAGGTGATTTTCTCATTGCTTTAATGCTGTGTCGTTTAGCTGATCTCTTATATATTTGTTCTACCAATAAACAGCATGAAAGTAAAAAGCCTGACTTTTAAAATTTTTTTTTTGGTTCTAAGCAAACCTTATTAAATGGCCTTTGAAAACTGAAATAGGTATTTCTTAATGTTGAACTAACTTCCTAGTTTATGAACCAAATTAAAAAAATCGGGTTGCTGCTTCAAATGTCAGTGAAGAGTATTTCTAAGATAGTCAGTGTTGCTAGTTGATGCCAATAAAATTATGAAGGTGGCCTACTTTGCTTAAATGAGAGCTGTCCCCATCCTCTAAAACTCTTCAAAAGAAGTTACACATAAGCTGGAACTGGTATGGGTCAGGGCAGGCTTCATTCCAAATCTTCCCACAGCAAGAATGCCTCCTGGAGAAAAGGGCTTTTATATGGTAGGACTCCCCTCCAGGGGCAGACCTGTGTAGTTGGCTCTCATCCAACTCAAGAATGTCTTGACAAAGCACCCTTGGCTTCATCACAGAACATGGAGGAGGATCCAGGCAGCACCCTCTGCAGATTAGCCATAACATTTAGAGAGAGGTTGAGTATTTTGGGGGTGAAGGAAACATGACTGGAGCACTCCCCATCATGGGTGACTGGTGCCTCCTGAGTCTGGGGAGGCACCAGATTGCCGACGGGGGTGGGGGTGGAGGGGTGATCCCAGCAGCCAATCACCAAGCCAGCAGCGAAACCGGAAGTGCACTTCCAGTTTCATGGCTGGCACTTCCAGGGGGTGCACAGACCATCTCAGGGGGTGCACGTGCACCCGCTTGCACCCCCTACGCATTGCTAATGCTCCCCATTCAATTATCCTAAGCCTTAGAAAAAGGGTCCCAGAGGAGATGGCATATGCCCTCCCACCCACTATGTAGGCAAGCCTACTCCCACGCGGGATTGTTAGCTAGACTTTTTGAAGGGCTTTGTTAGCAGACCCAATTTTCTGTAAGATGCCAGCAAAGTTATACAAAGCTTGTACCTTCAAACTATGTTTGTATGCTGTGTAACACATTTTCACCTAGATAGCTAGTCATGAACATGATAAGTCACAACTTATCTATGCAAACTGAGTTAAAATATAGGGCTTGTGCCATTAAACATCTGCTTGTGAATTATAAGGACTATTACAACTTTTTTCCTTTCAAATGTAAAAAAAAACAACTTTGGAACTTCCTTTCATTATATACGCCAGAATATAACATAGACTTTTAAAGCCTGTGAGTACTGAAAGTATTCTGAGAAATACCAAGCAATGGGATCTTGTATTGTGGAAGGAGGTTTGTGAGGGAACTAGAGTGGAGCAAGATGAAAAAAACCGTCAACATTTTCCTATGAATTTTGGATATGCAGCCAGAATTTTGAGAGCTTGTCCAACCCAAATGCAACTCCAC
Source organism: Gavialis gangeticus (assembly GCF_001723915.1). Lineage (NCBI taxonomy): Eukaryota > Metazoa > Chordata > Crocodylia > Gavialidae > Gavialis > Gavialis gangeticus. The sequence continues at coordinate 43,693,789 of NW_017728993.1, read as the reverse complement.
TCATTTCTAAATTTGATTATGATTAGAGGAGTCTGGCATGTGCTCATCTCCCCAATTTAAGGGAATCTGAATTTAATAATAATGGCATGTAAAGTACCCAATATAAATAATGCTTCAAACTGCAAGCATGTGAGAAAGGAAAAGGGTAGTTTGGCGTTTGGAGATCTGAGCTGGTAATTCACTAAAAGACAATGCTATTTATTGCAATATATGTAGGAGGATAATATGCAGATCTGACTTGGTTGGCTCATTGGCCTTATTTCATAGATATTTCATAGACATTAGGGCTGGAAGGGACCTTGGAAGATCATAGGGCAGGGAGGGCATAGGGTCCCGAAGGGCAGGGAGTCAGATGGGGTCATAGGATCCCAGCAAGATAAG
>NW_017728993.1:43691445-43693353 GCF_001723915.1 Gavialis gangeticus | reverse complement strand
GGATTTGCTTGAGAAGCATCTATGGATGCAAGCCAGCATTTTGGTCACTTTACTAGCCACAGCATCACATTGCAGGCTCATGTTCATCTTGTGGTCAATGATGACCCCCAAGTCTCTTTCTTCCGTAGTGCAAGCCAGTGTAGCACTGCCGAGCCTATAAGGATGCTGCAGGTTTTTCCTCCCAAGGTAGAGAGCCTTGCATTTTTCCGTGTTAGACACCATCAGGTTCTCATCCACCCACTTGCTGAGCCTGTCCAGGTCAGCCTGGATCACCCGCCTGTCTTTTGGTGTGGATGCTTTGCCCCAAAGTCTGGTGTCATTGGTGAACTTGGCCAGTCTGCTTCTGACTCCAATGTCCACATCTTTAATGAAAATGTTAAAAAATATGGGTCCAAGGACAGAGCCTTGGGGGACCCCACTGGTCACAGGGCACCACGATGATTGACTTCCATCAACCACCACCCTCAAAGAGCTTCCCCAGGACCAAGGTAAGACTAGTGGGCCTCTAGTTTCCTGAGTCCTCTTTCCTCCCTTTTTTGAAAATGGGGACCACATTGGCCCTTTTCCAATCCTACGGCATCTCACCAGAGCACTATGAGTGCTCATAGAACTGTGCCGGGGTCCTGCAATGTCCTCTGCCAATTCCCTCAGCACCCTTGGGTGGAGATCATCTGAACCTGCCAATTTGAAGACATCCAGTCCCACCAGAAGTTCCTTGACAAGGTCCTCTCTGACCCTGGACCTAGCCGTGCCTCTCCTGAGTTCGTCAGGATTCCAGTGTGGGAGATGTTCCGGTCCCTGCTCAGAAATATGGAGGCAAAGAATTTGTTAAAGAGGGCAGCTTTATCATCTGGTGCAACCACCAGATTACCAAGCATGTCCTGCAGGGGCCCAACATTAGCCGCTACCTTCTTTTTACTCCCTATATATTTAAAAAAGGACTTCTTGTTGTCTTTGATCTGGGTAGCTAGTCCCAGTTCTGTGTCTGCCTTAGCCTTCCTAACAGCCCCCCTACAGTCTTGAGCAATGGAGGTATTATCCTCCTTGGTGATGGCCCCTCCCTTCCATCAGGTGTACGCTTTCTTTTTAGCTTTTCAGACTATCCTGAATGCCTTTGGTGAGCCATGGGGGCTTTTGAGCACTGGATATTGGATTTGGCATATTTATTTGTAAGATGTTCAAACTAGTTTTAAACGGGCTTTAAACTAGGTTCATCAGGGGTAGGGAAAGACGAGGGCAGAGGAAGCCTTGGACCGCTAAACAAAGCAGCACCCACAAGTACAGCCCAGCCTAGACCGACGAGTGGAACATATACACAGGTAAGCAACAGGGGCCAGGGCAATGCTGAGATTAGGGGGCCAGTGCACACATCCACAGGAGGCCTCACATGCCTCTACACAAACGCTTGTCGTATGGGAAACAAGCAGGAGGAACTTACCCTCCTGCTAGCTGACACCAACCCAGACATAGTGGGGCTCACTGAAATGTGGTGGTACTCAATGCATGACTGGGTGGTGAATATCAAGGGCTATAGGCTGTACAGGAGGGAAAGGACAGGGAGGGAAGGCTGGGGTGTGGTGCTCTACATTAAGGAGGAATACACATCCTCATCAAGTAGCACAGAGTCGGAGGAGGGGCACACTGAAGTGCTCTGGGTTAGAATACAAGGCAGTCGAGGGGAAAGAGACTTAACGGTGGGGGTCTACTACAGACCACCCAACCAAGGGGAAGAGCTAGACCAGGAATTCTTAAGTCAGCTCACGGAGGTAGTTAGGTCAAAGGATGTGGTCATCATGGGTGACCTGAACTTTCCAGACATCTGTTGGGAAGAGCAGTCAGCCAGGTCTGACCGCTCACGTAGGTTCCTAGCCCAAATGCAGGACCTCCATCTAACCCAGGAGGTGCACA
>NW_017728993.1:43685584-43691039 GCF_001723915.1 Gavialis gangeticus | reverse complement strand
TAGGCTAGACATCAGGAGGCGCTACTTCACTGTCAGGGCAGCTAGGATCTGGAACCAACTTCCAAGCGAAGTGGTGCTGGCTCCTACCCTGGGGGTCTTTAAGACAAGGCTAGACAATCACCTTGCTGGGGTCATTTGACCCTAGTACTTTTTCCTGCCATGGCAGGGGGTCGGACTTGATGATCTGCTCAGGTCCCTTCCAACCCTACTAACTATGAAACTAGTTTATAAAAGATACACAATAAACATAAATATCTACTATGCCATGTGTGTGTACTGAAGCACATTTTACATATTTAATGCCTATAGTCTGGAATTTCCCATTTGCAAAAATAAGAAATCTGAACAGACTGCACTTATTTCACTGATATCTGAATGCATTTTTTCCCTAATAAATGCATACATTTTGAATGATGAATTTTCTATTAAACAAAATTAAAGTGTTTGGGTTTTTCTGTGTCCTCTGTTTTGATTATCCTGCTGCTAATGTAGTGTTGGACCCACTATTTGATTTTTATCATGGCTTCTGCCATCCACTGCAGCATAGAGACAAAAATGGGTGGAGTGAGCTTACATTTAACTAGTATTTTAATTTATTAAATAAATGACCTAATTGATTGCTTCAAGATCTATTTTTCTTTTCTTTGGACACTATTGATAGTTAATCAGTTTCTTGGTGCTAATTAGATGTCAGCATTAGTAGCCTCCTAATACATAAGAGATAATGACACCAACATACAAGACACAGTGGCCAACACAGGACTCTGCTTCCTTAAATTATACCCTAAGGAATCAAAGGTAAGACTGAATTATTTGCAGTTTCCCAGGAGCAGTACTTTAGTCAGCTGAACTCAGAGGCATAGAAGTTCAGCACAGAAAGTTGAGAATGAGCCACATGCGTCCCATTACTGTGAAGGGTTTTAGTGGGAATTACTACCCTTATTCCCCTGATCCACTTCATAAATCTAGTATACAGTGTTTATGCACATTAAACAATGATGTAAAAAAAAAAGCCTGAATACTGATCTACTGCCTCAATTTTATATACTCCTCCCCCACCCGCAAACTTAAATTATACCCTAAGGAATTGGACAGTTCCCAGTGGCTACAGCAGGGAGCTGCAGCTGGACTTGGAGCTTATACGTAGGAGGTGGGAGGGCTGGAGGAGGCAGGAGGGGACCATGGGGGGACCCCTGCCAGCCCCCATCCCCTGCCTGCTCCCCCAGCCCCCCCCATGGCTGTCCCTCCTGCCCTAGCTCCCAATGCTTGAAAAAAAAAAAGCCCCACTCACTGGGTGCTGCTGGGCAGGGGAGGGGGTGATTCCTGCTGTCCCCCATTGTCCCACATTGCATGGGGGGCTCTGCACAAGTCCCCTGACCCCCCCCCCCATGGCTGCCCTGCCTGCCCCAGCTCTAGCCCTTTAAGAAAAAAAGAATGAGGAAAACCCCCCGGACTCACCACTCCTTCAGCGGCCTCATGGCTTCAGGGGGTTCATGCAGAGCCCTCCATGTGGCATGGGGCAGTGGGGATCACCCTTCTGCCAGGCAGGTATGGTGAGTCTGGGGGGGTTGGTTTTTTTTTTTTTCTTAAAGGGCCAGAGCTGGGGCAGATGGGGTAGCCATGGGGCAGGGCTTGTGCAGAGCCCCCCCATGCAGTGGGGGGCAGTGGGGATCGCCCCCCTCCCCAGCAGTACCCGGCAAGTCAGGGCTTTTTTTTTTTTCCAAAGTGTCAGGAGCTGGGGTGGGCAGTGCAGCCATTGCCAGGCTGAGAGAATGGGCAGGGGATGGGCCTGCCTGTTTCGGATATTCAGCAGCAGCCGAATCTCTGAATCAGATTTGGCCAAATCGATTTGGGACAGTGATTCGAATCACCAAATCTAATCATTGTCCCCCAAATTGGCCAAATCCGAATCTGAAGTGAATTCTAGCCACTTCTCACAGGCCTAATGTCCAATACCCCTGCCAGGCCTGCATGATGGGATCTGATGCATAATCAACACAATCGTGCTTCCTGCTGTGCCACATGTGCATGGTAGGTGGCATGACTGTGGGACTGAACAAAAAATCCCATCATACTTTATTGCCAGCACAGGGAGAGCCTGAGATCACAATCCTGGGTTTCCATTGCACTAGCAAGTAGCAAGCTCCTGCTGCTGAGAACTCCCTCAATTTTAACTGAAGGGGCTTCCAGCCACAGTGGCATACCATATGGCTGAAAGCTCTGTCACCTGATCTGGACTCCTGATCACAAGATTATGCCATTCACCCCTGCAATTGGGAGCCCAGATCAGCTGGCAAACCTCATAGCCACGTGGGTGCACCTGACCCCATGTTCAATAAATGGCACGATAGAAACCAGCAAGAAATTTTATTATACATTTTTGTGGAATAACTTCATGGCTTATTCCTTGTTTTATGATCCCATTAATTGCTTTAATGTGTGGCTGGGTTACAACTTAAGATGTGATTAATTGGTTAATCATGTTTTAAGTGTAACATGTGGCAGGGGCCTTATAGGCTAGCAGTACTATGCTAGCCAGAGGGCCAAATAGGAAAAAAGAAGCAAGGAAAAGTTCAGTTCTTTAGTCAAAGGAAGGAAGATGGGCCTCGTTAGCATCAGCCACATATGTAAATGTCCCTGGAGAAGGCTGGGGATGAGAATAGTGGCCCTTAGCTACAGTTTGAATGTGTTGTACATTAGTATTCTGAACAATAGTCATGATGACTGGGGAAGGGACCTTTGGGTGGGGGACTGTTATTGCAAAATACTTAAAAAAGCAAGAATCTTGCCAGAAAAGAAAGGAATTGTTCAGTTTTCCAGCCAACCAAGAGCAAGTGGTTTAGCAACTACATCTCATTTTCAGAAGAATTCAATATACAAACCGTAAGCTTCCATCAATGAGAGTGGTCTCAGGCAAAGGGAAAACAAAACAAAAATTATTCCGCCTTTAAGAATGCCTCAGGGAGGATGCAATTTTGAGAAAGTTCACAAGACCTTACTTACTTCAGGGCTTGGTTCAATACAACAGTAGTTATTAGAGTCTAAGCTAGCTTGCTACCCAAAACCTGAGAGAGTGTACTGCCTTGTACCAGCCCATCTATGTTATCCTTCTGTGTAGAATAGAGATCCTCTGTGGGTACAGCCAGACTGAAGACTCAAGATTTTGCCTTAAAGATACTATGTGTGCTTAGAAGCAGACTTCTGTGGGGAAGAGGTGACAGAAATAACTTAAATTTGCCAACCAAGCAAGAGTAACCTTTTCCCCCTCTATAGTTATACCTTCTAGAGTAGATCAGCAAAAATACTTTTTTTCCTGGTATAACTACATTTATACTTTTATACTAGGCTTTTGGCAGATGGAAATACAGGTTAGAGGTCTGCTTTTTATAATATTTCTATTCCACAAAAACTTCAGACACAATGTTTTTAAAGTAAAGTTATACCTAATTATGATGATGGAAAAATACCTAAGGTAGACCTCACCTGGGATCCAAACAAGTTTTCTACATTTCAAGGAAAGCTAGATCTCCACAGTCATTGTGGCGGAATGATGGAATATTTTGTGTAATTCACTTAAAGGTTTCTTAGTATATGCCTGTACTACAAACTTTAAAGAAGCAGTTCCCAGTCTGTGGTACGAAATTAAACATAGCTGTAATAATTTTCATATAGTATCCATAGAATTAGTTAAGGGGTTTTCAAACTTTTTTAACAAATGTACCCCTTCTGCCTTAAAGTTTCAGTTCATGTACCCCTTTGTATTTTTTCTTGTTTTTAATGTTACCAATTATGTGATATAAGGCCGGCTACGCTAATTAACATTAAATGAATTATTAATATATGCATTAAATATATATATATATCATAGCTATGCCACAACAGTTTGGGCTTGGTATGCTACTGGATTAGTACATAATAGGAAACAATATTGCAACTGTTAATGAAGTATTTGCATAAACTCATTCCTGTATAACAATGTTATTATTATTGTCCTTTAAAATATTTGGAACTTCAATCCTTTAACATCAAAATAATAAATATCTTAAAACTAAAAGATATAAAAAAATAAAGTGAACAAAAAATATCCAAAAATAAGCTAAAAGTAATTTAAATCTTACCATTTCAGTAGGACACCCCGTTTCAGTGAGGCTGCTGGTGGCAGCTAGAGACCCCAGGTCTTTCCAAGCCGACAAAGGCTGTGCTGAGGGGCTGAGGCCTGCAAGGGGCACAGCCTGGGTGTGGCCTGGTGGGAAGGCAGCGGGCACTGCCAGGCTGTGAAGGCGGTTGAGGCAGGGAAGTGGCCACACCTTGGCGGGAACCTCACGGGGAGCTGCTCAAGGGCTTCACGTGCAGGCGGCCATGCCCAGTGGTTCCTCAGCCCACAGCTGCACAGGGCATGGACCTTGCACACGTCAGAGCTGCATCTCCCTCATGTATCCATGATTTCTGGTACAGCTGCGCTCTGTGCATCAGCTGTAGCAATGGCACTGACAGGCAGGCTGGGCTGGGCCGGGCCAGGGCCGTCTGAGTTGCTACCATCTTCCATGGGCTGAGGCAGGACATGGCTTTCTTCAATGTCTAAGTGCTCTGTGGATGGTGCGGCATGGCACGGACACACACACACACACACACACACACACACACACACGGTACAGGATATACAGCCTCCCTTCCCTCCCATCTTGCTTGTGTGAACTGCTCATTAACCCAGTCCCTGCCATGAATTCCCCATGGCACAAGGGCCTGCACCCCTGTGTGGGGGGAGATAGATCAGGATTGGCCCTGGGGCTCAGACATCCACTTCTCCCTGAGGGGGTGTTTAGCAGCAGATGGGTGACAGTGGGGCGCTGCTGCAGGCAGCCTGCTCTTGGCCTCAGCTCTTGGCATGCACTTAATGGCAGAAGAAAAAACAGAAATATTTTATTTTTTATCCCCCACTCCCAATTTATTTTATTTTATTTTTTTAAATGATGTCATAGTGCCTATACACTAATGCTAGGAGCATGGGGAACAAGCTGGATGAACTAGCATTCCTGCTTGCAGAAAACACTTACGACTTAGTGGGGTTAACAGAAACCTGGTGGGACTCTACCCACGACTGGGTGGTACACATTGAGGGCTATAAGCTGTACAGAAAGGATAGAGTAGGGAGGAGAGGGGGAGGGGTTGTGCTCTATGTCAAGTAGCATTATACATCAACCCTTATCAAAATGGAATTGGAGGAGGAGAAAGTTGAAGGATTGTGGGTTAGGATACATGGATGTCAAGAGGAAAGGGATTTAGTGGTAGGGGTCTGCTACAGACCCCCACACCAAGGGGAAGAATTAGATTTGGAACTCCTGAGGCAGCTCTCAGACACCATAAAGACTAGGGAAGCGGTAATCATGGGGGACCTAAACTACTCTGACATCTGCTGGGAGATGCAGACAGCAAATTCCCACCGTTCACACAGGTT
>NW_017728993.1:43685327-43685573 GCF_001723915.1 Gavialis gangeticus | reverse complement strand
TGCTCGGCAGCATGGAAGCGGAAAGGGATCTCGGAGTCCAAGTAGACTCCAAGATGAACATGAGTCGTCAGTGTGACGAAGTCAGCAGTAAAGCTATCGACACTTTATCGTGCATCAGCAGATGCATGACAAACAGAACCAAGGAGGTGATTCTTCCCCTCTATCGGGCACTGGTCAGACCGCAGTTGGAGTACTGCGTCCAGTTTTGGGTGCCACACTTTAAGAGGGATGTGGATAACCTGGAGA
>NW_017728993.1:43679402-43680327 GCF_001723915.1 Gavialis gangeticus | reverse complement strand
TGAGGAGAGACTAGAGCACCTGGACCTCTTCAGCCTCCACAAGACAAGTTGAGCGGCAACCTTGTGGCTGCCTATAAATTCATCATGGGGGCACAGGAAGGAATTGGTGAGGCTCTACTCACCAAGACGCCCCTGGGAGTTACAAGAAATAATGGCCATAAGCTAGTAGAGAGCAGATTTAGACTGGACATTAGGAAGAACTTCTTCACAGGTAGAGTGGCCAAAATCTGGAACGGGCTCCCAAGGGAGGTAGTGCTCTCCCCTACCCTGGGGGTCTTCAAGAGGAGGTTAGATAGGCATCTGGCTGGAGCCATCTGAACCCAGCACTCTTTCCTGCCTATGCAGGGGGTGAGACTCAATGATTTATTGAGGTCCCTTCCGACCCTAACATCTACGAATCTATGAAGCCCGCTTGGCCCTGCACCACTGCGAGCACCTGTCACGCAAGGTGTGTATGTGTGCCCTAAGCACAGCAAACAGCCCTCCTGGGAGGGGAGAAGCCCTGAGCCATAAAGAGCCAAGCGGGGCAGTCATGGGTATGAATAAAGATGCTTTGTCTTCTCGTTGTTGGGTCCTGAAACAAGTTAGCCTCCAAAATACAGGATCCCCACTTTAGCCTCAAAATATGGGACCCCTCTTAGCCCCCAAATCTGGGCGCCCAGGCACAGGGCTGGCTGCCTGGCTGGAGCAGGGGTGGGCACTGGAGAGGTACAGGAGCCGGCCCTTCACCTGTGAGCCGCAACCACGCCCTCAGCTGGAGGAGGCCACATTCATTCAGCCCCACGATGCCCCCCTTGCCTGCCTGCACCCTTACCCCCATAGGCCTGGGAGAGCTGGGAAGAGCGAGGTCTGGCCTCACAGCGCTGCGCTTGCCCTGCCAGGTAAAAGACCTAAAGAGTGGCAGACTTGGAGCAGCCCTGTGTGG
>NW_017728993.1:43672387-43674402 GCF_001723915.1 Gavialis gangeticus | reverse complement strand
CTGGAGCAGGGGGGGGCACTGGAGAGGTACAGGAGCCGGCCCTTCACCTGTGAGCCGCAACCACGCCCTCAGCTGGAGGAGGCCACATTCATTCAGCCCCACGATGCCCCCCTTGCCTGCCTGCACCCTTACCCCCATAGGCCTGGGAGAGCTGGGAAGAGCGAGGTCTGGCCTCACAGCGCTGCGCTTGCCCTGCCAGGTAAAAGACCTAAAGAGTGGCAGACTTGGAGCAGCCCTGTGTGGGCAGGGTGCAGAGCAGGGAGCCCAGATGATGAGGTTGCTCATGTGCCTTGCACAAAACCCTGTGCCCATCTGCATCTGCATGCAGGCACCTTTTTCCAGCCCCTGCATTCACTGGGCAAAGGCGGAGTAGCTGGCTGGGATGGGGGCTGCATGCTAATGGTGGGCCTCTACCTGCAACACAACCACATCAGCTCTGGAGGCTGGCAGGAGCCCTGCAGGCACCACACCCTGCAGCTGCCACTGGGAGCCCATACGAGCGGGGCCCCTGGGCAGTGGAGGCTCTTGGGTTCTTCCTGCCTGTCCAGATAACGGTTCCAGAAAGGGCACTCTGCCATGTGCCGCTAGCAGCCCTGAGCCTCACCCCTGCTGGGGCCCAAGCTGCTGCTTCCCCATGCTCTACAGATTCCCCTGTAGAGGGGCCCCTTCTCACCCCCCTAGGTGCCTTTAGCCCTCAATGAAGTGCAAGGGGGAAATGCCTGTTGGGAGATGCAGCTGCTGCTCAGGGCGTGCGGACAGCTGCAGGCTGGGGGGCAGGTGAAGCCACCAGCAGAGCAGCCAGGTGGCAGCGCTTCCCATGGGCTGTGCTCAGCTTATTCTGCATACCCCCTACAACCTTTTTAAGTACCCCTAGGGTACGCATACCCCCAGTTGACATCCATTGACTTAGTTCATCCAGAACTGATACATTACCTTTTTTTAAACTTCTGAAAGTTTTACCACAGGTGCTGGAGCACTTTTAGGCAGCATTTTGACACCTACTCATACATAGTACAAACTATTCATGATATTAGTCCAAAGCCAAAAAGCTCATTATTTACCATATTGTTCACTGGACTGGGCCCCAGCAGTGTAAAGGGTGTTTCAAACCATGGTGACCCCACAGCTCAGCATTGCTCAGCATGTGTGTATGTGATACCACCCCACAAAGGGGGTAGGTATCACACGCACACTCCTGATACCCTCCACAAAGGATCCATGTGCTAATTAGGCTCCCACTCATGACTGGAACTGGGTCTGTTTGTCATGAGTTCTGGGATGCTCCAAAAATTGATATGCAGATGAGGCACAGGGCAACCTGGTCCAACTTCACCTCATGGAGGATAGGACCACACTCATCATATGTGACAGGCTGAGAGGGGGCAACAGATGGATTCCGGGGGAACTGTTTGGACTTATGTTTGGTGATATTTGCCTGATAGTTAAGGCTGGTAAAGAAACAGGAATAATTAGAAATGGGAAAGAAAGGCACAGCTTAGCTGTAGAAGTGAAGAGGAAGTAAAAATTTATTAAATGTAGTGGCTCTCAGTGACTTGAAAAAGAGTTGGCACTGAGGGGGGGCTATGCTTAATGGTCACTACTATATATCTTGTTCAGATTGGCTACACAAATCTATCATTGTGTATGCGCCTCCCTAGCGGATCTGGAAAAGCAACACCTGGCACAGGTTGTTCAAAGACCCCCTGGGAGGGGAAGTGGACAGAGAGAATGAAGAGAACAGAAATGCAACTAGACCTGGAGACAGCACTACAACAGGATCATCAGCAGCGGAAGTGACAGCAACAGCGACAGTGACAAGGACAGTGAATGAACTGAGAATATAAACCCCAGAATGGGGTTTGGACTAAAGGACTGCGATTGGTGTAGGTTAGGGTGCAGGGGAGTGGGTGTGTTTATTGTAACAGGAAGTGTGGGTTTCTTAATGAGGTTTTAAGATGTGTGATGGAAAGTTTATGATAGAGGATGTATATATCTAACTCTCACTATATATATAT
>NW_017728993.1:43660795-43671968 GCF_001723915.1 Gavialis gangeticus | reverse complement strand
ATATATATATATATATATATATATATATATATATATATAAATTGAAAAAAAAAGTACTCCTCCCTAGTTTGCTCCTGCAGCCATATGGCTGAGGGCAGGCAAAACCTGGGGGCATCTGAACCCCAAGCTTGGGCCTGCATGTAGGATGCCTGCCAAAAGACTTTGGAAATATCTGAAGCCGCTGGTGGAGGTGGAGGATGTTTGCTGGTTGTAACGCCACTTATGGTTCTGGACCGACTCATGGATTTGGACTTGATTTGACTGATTTGGCTTTGAACATGAAAAATGTGTTTAAAAAAAAAGGTCAGTTCCCTTCAGCATGCTTGCCCAATATGGGCCATGTGCTTTGTGTCCTGCTCAGTGTTGGTTACATTTAATCATCTTCATAATTGGTTTCCATTACTGAGCACATGATGTTTTGGCAGTAGTTTAATGATAGGAAATGCATTTAATAAGGTTTCTTTGTATGCAAATGTAAGATGAGGAGCTCCCCCCACCTGCACCCCCCATGCTGATTGAAGAAAAAAGCTCATGCTATTTCTGTAAGAGGGAGTTGCCTCTGTGTATTTTTTTAAAAAGGAAGCCATATGTACATCTCATAAATAAATTATATTAATAAAAAACTACTGATTTTTCCCCAGATAGAAAACTGACAAACAGAGTCCCCAAAGCTACTTCCTCTCAGGATCAGAGCAACTAGAAAACCTGTGGACAAAAATGGCCTTAACCCATTTAATTCTGTAAAATATCTTTAGATCACAAGGAAAGCATAGTTTATGCTTGCTAACAGGAGATCTATACTTAAGCAAGCGTCAGTATATATCTGCTTTGTGGCAGGGCAAACCTTGTGGTCCCTCTGCTGACACAATAGTTCTGGAGTCTGAGACAATTTAAGAGAATGGTGAGGTTCAAGGCAGAATAGTTCAAACCAAAGTTGGCTGGTGCTGTAGTAAGTATGGCCAAGTATAGATATGGCTCTCACATTATTTGTATTAAAAATTATTTTCATTATAAAAGCTACATTTGCTGTCAAAGGCACATGCAGTTTACTATGTACTGTTTGAAGGCCTAAGTCAGTAACAAAATTTTACTGATTTCGGTGGCACAGATTTCAGACCCCAAGATCTGAAAAGTCCTGACAGTATCAAGCTCTTGCTGATGACTTTCAAACCAAGTGTGATATGAAAGGCATCAATTCAGAATGCTGGGCTATCTTGCTCACCAAAAATTGTGGGGAGGAGGGATGTGAAATAGTATAAAGTTGGATAGAGTTTAAGCAGTGTAAAATAGGGAACATGTCCATTAATCCCCAGATCTGTCAGTCCTTCCTCCTCCCTTCCCATGGCTTTCACATTCCCTACCAGTCCATCTATCTATTGCCTCAAAGCTTTTCTCTCCCTCCTGCAAAAGCACCCATTCTCACTTCTTCCTTTTCCCCAAGTTTCTCCAATACATTTGTAAATCTTTTTCCCCCAAGTTCATGTTTCCAAAAAACAGGACATAACCACTTTGCAACCTCCTCCACCTACTGACAGTTTTGATCTCTGTCTCAGGTCGCACTTCAAGATAACACAGTTCCAGTGAGAGTAGTTACACTGTAAAAATTAATCAAGCCTTTGGGTCTATATTGAAGCTGCACACAAGACTTTTAAAAAAAAAGTTTTTAGACAAACCATATTAAAACTTGCCTGGGGTGGTGTATAATTGTGTCTATACATGTGCTCTGGGGTGGAGGGTTGAGGGGGGCACTTTAATTACAGCGACTCTGAAAGCCACTCTAATTAAAGTGCCCACAGTGTCACATATATTCAGCATCCCGTGCTTCAACGTGGCAGTGGGGGCACTTTAACTAAACCTCATTTGACAAGCTTTAGTTAAAGCACCCCACCACCATTTTGAAACACAGGGATGCTGAATACACATGACATTGAGGCTGCTGGAGAATGCTAATTAACATGCTCCAGCAGACTCAGTTAATCAAGTCTGCTCTGACGGGTGCTAACTAGCACACATTGGAGCAGGGTTCCATCATGTATAGATGCCCTAAGAGTTCAGTTTAGACAGGAATCAGGTGGTACTGAAGCTATTTTTGCAGCTTTGAGTTGCAATTTAAGCCAGAGCATTTAAAACCAAGATAAATCATGTATCTGCCTTCCATTCAGAGTTTATTGTGGGAAGAGGGTGGGCTCTGATTTGTCTAAATTTAGTTAAAAGCAAGGCAGACAAATTTAGGGCATGTTCTGTTGCATGACACAACAAAAGTGACTGAGTCAGTCCCTTACTTTTCAGAGAAAAGATCCCTAGACTGCAGATTTGTGAAAAAACACTCAGATGAACTTCACAGCAGTGAAAGAAAGTCTTGACTATTAAACCTGAATTGAAGTGGCCCAAAATACCACTTATATAGCCAAAATTAAATGTGTAGGTGCAAATTACCTAAGAGGAGAACTGGATTTGGCTTCAGGCATGTCTAAATTGTATGGCAGTGTGTTGTGGGCATGCTGTTCTTGAGCATACCCTGCACATCTGCTCCCAGACACATACTCCAAACCCAGAAGAATGCTGGTACAACTGCTCCAAGGTCATCCACAGCATCTGCTCTTAGGCTCCCTGGATACTGAGATTGTGGAAGTGGCCACAGAGGATGACCTCAGAAAAGCCTCACTAGCATACTTTCATGTTTGGAGCATGTGGGGGGGAGTGGATAGACAGGGTGTGCTTGGGACTGGCCTGACCAGGGCACACTATGACCATCGTGTAGACAAACCTTTATTTGTGTATTTAGCAAGTTGTTGAGCTTTCAAATTTGCACTGATGGCTTTTCTGTAGCTTAGCCTGGTTCCCAGTGGGTGTAGAGAGTCCATCGCCCTCGTACTGATACTCAGGTATGGGGTCTTTGGTGCCTCGGTGAAATCTACACTGAACAGAGAGCTGTGGAGAAATGGGTCTTGTTGAATAAAGATTTTATTAAAATTTTAGGCTCTAAATTTAACCACCCCATAGCATATATATTAATGCTTCCACATCCACATCAGTGCTTCATATGGTAATACTGTAGCAACAGGAATGAGTCCATGTTCATATAGCCTCAACAGCAAGTTAAAGTGCCTATATGACAGGTGACACTCCCTGTCTGGGTGATTTATTAGCACAGTCCCTCAGAATCAATTCTTCACCATTCCTTTTTTTTTTTAAAGAAAAAAAGTAAAACTAGGCTGATACAGGGATGTCTGGGACATCTGAAATAGCAGATTTGAAGGGCTAGGGACAAAAATTACACATAAGCCAGTTTAAGTAATCAGAAACTGGTTTAAACTTGTAATGGAACAGATATTCAGAACACATAAACCAGTTTGAAAATGGCTGAAACTAATTTGAGATAAACCTGGTTGAATGTAGTATCAGACTTATCTGATTAGGCTCAAATCAGTTTATGCAATGTCTGTCCCAGACCCCTTGCTGGTTTAAGTTAAACGAGACTCCCCCAGAATCCCAGCATGCTCTCTGGGCCAGGCGGAGCTCTGCTCTCTGTTCCCGTGAGCTAGGCTGGCACCTCCCCTCTGCTTCTCTCTAGCCACAGGGGGAAGGGTATGGCCAGATGGTGGTTTTCCGTGGCCCCTAAGGCAACTTCCTCCCTCCGTCCCCTCTTTCTCTCCCCCCAGCCCCTGCTGGCAAACCCTGGGGACTGCAACTGGGGTTTGCCAGCCCCAGCCACACCTCCACAGCTTGCCTGCAGCCAGGCAGGGACAGAGTTAATTCCTTCCTCTGCCCCCTCTGCCCCCCAGAACTCCTGGGGGTTTGGCTGCAGTCTCTGTGGCTTGCCTGCAGCCAGGCAGGGTGGGAATTAATTCCACAGTGTGTCCCACAGTGCGGGGGAGGGAAGAGAGGGGAGGGGGGCAAGCTAGTCCCTTGTGTGCAAATCCAAGTCCTGCATCTGTGAGCCCAGAGCTAAGACCTGCACGGCCAGACTGAGAGGTGGGAAGTGTTGGCAAAGACCTGACAATCATCACATATGCTGGAGATATAGTTAAGGGAAGTCTCAGACATCTTCACCAAAGAATGCAGAGAGCTACATTTACATTATAAAGCAGAACATGTGAAAGGTAGGAATACCTAAACAAAGCCTTTCTGAATGCCTGGCTATAAGGAGATACTGTGGCCTCAGGATTAGTAAAACTAATTCTTGTCTTAAAGTTAGGCTAAGTTTTGTATGCTGTGTTTTACTGGGCTGTAGCTTATTTTAGGCAAAGATTTTTGGCAGTTCCCTGTTGCATGCTTTGCAAATTGCAGTGTTCAATACATGCTCGCTTCAAAGAAAGGATTTCTTCTCCATCCACACTCCTCAGTCTTGCAGCAGCCTCCCCCACCTCCCCGCTGGTGGCTGGCATCCTATGTGTTGTGTTATCCCCAGCTGATGCCTGGTCCTCTGCTCCAGAAGGGAGTGGTGAGAGCCTTGGGGGGCTTCTCTCTTCCCTCCCCTTTGGCAGTGACTGGCAGGCATGCTCTAGCACCAACCCAGCTTCTGGCTTTAGCCACTGCAGACATGTGGCTGCATTTCCTTATTTAACAGAGAATGGCTGTCCAGTTATTAATCAGTTTAAGCTACACAGCTTAGACTAACCTGCAGAGAGTGATTCAATTCAGGCTCAGGCTTTTTGAATGTCTGTCTCTAGCCAAGGAGACCAAATAAAGAAGGAAATGAAGACAACCATGCTTTTTTCCATACTCAAACACCCTAACATATATACTCTCAGTCTAGAGTCACTGTAATTCAAGGACAAATAAGTGTAAAATTGCCATAAGAGAGAAAGAAGCTTAATGAAGAAATAGAGCACTACTATCTATGGTAGGGGTGGGCAAAATGTGGCCTGGGAACCATTCTATCTGGCCCATGGGGCCCCTAAAAAATTTAGAAAATTAATATTAAACTGCCCTGGGCTGCCTGTCATGCAGCCCTCGATGGCTTGCCAAAATTCAGTAAACGACCCTCTGCCCAAAATAATTGCCCGCCCCTGACCTATGGTATTCCCAAACTGATAAGCTGGAGATTTCTTACTGTCAAGAGTATGGTATTCAGAAAGCAGCTACCCTTATACTACAAAAGTAAATGTACAGAAATCAGAGAAGTTGAGATGCAAAAAACTAGCAAAGGAAATAAGACAAAAGGGTAGAAATAGTGGTGGTCCTAAAATACCACATATTTTCCTGGCACTGAATAATGCTAAATGAAATAGTTAAGTTTAATAAGTATCCTAAATTTTAATTAGGCAAAAGAATATTGGCCTTAATAGGGAGTTAGCCTGAGTAATGACCTCAGGTATGATATTATAGGGTACGTTCTTACATCTGGTCTATAGAGTTTCCCATTGGCAATGAGCAAGACTTCTTTTCTGAAGGGAAGATAGTTTATTACCCCTGGTTTGGAGCTCAGCGTATTGAATCTAACAGAAAATGTAATCCATCCATCCATACAGAATAAGTCTGACATGCTCTTAGCTAGGCATATTATTGGAGCTTTGATTTGTTTTAGAATGTAGAGTTCTCAAATGGCATGAAGTGATGCAAAGCCATTTATTTTGCTTTCATCTTTACAGTCTTGGATGGGATTCTTCCATCCTGCACTTTCTGTGGTCATCTGCACTTGCACCAGCTTGGTGCATAAAAATGCTATCAGCTCTGAGTTTGTTCCTTATTTACACTTGTGACTGTATTTTACACTTCACATAGGCATGGATATATTTGCCAGGTCCAAGACAATGCAAGTAAAACCACCTTATTTTCATTTGCAAGATTAGTGATGGAAAAGCATGACAGTTTTGTTAGAGAGCTGATCACATCTCTAAGAATCTAAAGAAAGTACTTTTTAAAACTATTGCCCAGTTGCATTTTCAGTGTGCATTCACTTGCATTAACTTGTTCCGGGACTAGACACTAAGACAAGTGCTGTCAGAAAAACCTGGATAGACGAACGCATACTAAATATTAAACTTCAGCATTTACATGCAAGAAGGAAGCAGAATGCTCCAATTCCTCTTCAGCTAAAGGAGATATTTATAAGTAGTTGTGCCAGTGGTGAATCTCTGTAGTTGAAATCATGCTCAGTCCTTGTATGGGTGTGCAAAAAATACACAATACAATCCTTACACTTGAAGAGCATTGTCTACCCTGGATTTTCCCAGGGAGTCTCATTATTGCACCAGTGCTAATCTTGTGGTGGGAAATTAAACCTAAAAATTCATTCCTTATTTATAGGAGATGATAATTGCACTTGGAAACTCGCTGCTTGGTATTACTAGCAAGAGGCCCAAAATGCAGTATTACCCTAGAGTACATCATTGTATTCAGTTCCTCCTGTAGCCCAGCCATGGATTATTCTCTCTAAAAATCTTCTATATTTAACCACAAAGAAAACAGAAAACCTAAAAAGGGAAAAGAGATGCATCTACTGAGAACCCAAAGGAACTTAGAGCACAAATGTTAATTCAGTGTCAAACAATACACATTACCAATTAACAAGCTTATTTACCATCAAGGTAATAAGCTAAGTTAACCGATATGATGCCCAATCTTTTTAGTCCTGCTTCAAGCCAGGGAAGTCATGGCTATTAACTGCTACTGGGGTGTCATGGGATTTGTGTTCAGAGGATTCCTTTTCACTTTGTTGTTGTAGCCTCTCATCTTTTACTGACATTACACACCACTCATCACTATCAGTGTCAGAAGCTATAACAGCATCTGTAGCAGTGGCAGCATCTACTGGATGAAGAGTCTCCCTCTTTACCTTAAAGAATGTCAATCATACTTCTTTTTCAGCATTCAGACTCACTCATCAGTTAGTAACAACATTTCCAGCTGCACCGAAAGTGATTTTTGAATAAACACTGGACCGAGAACATCTTAAATGATTGACAGGTTATAAGCCATCCATTTTCTTTCAGAAAGCAGTAGGTAAGAGTCTTTCCTTACCACTAATATTTCATTGTCACTTGAAGAAGCCTCCACCCAAGAAAAAGCCAGAATTGTTACACCATGAACCCTTTGGATCCCATTCTGCCAGCAGTTACAATTTAAAAGGAAAAGAGGTATCAAAAATAGGGGGTGGGAGAGAAGGTAGTGGTGGGTAAAGGAGGTTGATTGGTCTTCTTTCTCTTTTAATTATTAGGTTCTTGTTGAGGTGTCATCCAGCCTTTGGAAACAGCACATAGCAGGGTGGTATGTTGGGGGCAGACAGCTAGGCCACTAGGTCAAGGCCCTGGGTTCAAAGCTGTGGGCCTCATATGGGATGTCTAGTATTGATTATTCTTAAAATAGTTGCTCCCAAAATCCAGGGAGGAAAAAAGTACGAGAGAGAGTTAAATGAACAGATCTCAAACTAACGCACTGTGAAAAATAGCAGGCAGAAACAGGTTCCTATAGTACATGTTAGGGTGCTGATCTTATCCAACCCACCCCAACTGTGTGAAGTGCTGAGCTCATCCCCAAGGGTCACAGGACTGCATCCGTACAAAAGTAGTTCTAAAACCAAACCAAGTGGAACAGATCCACAGAAAAGAATCTATAGAAATGAAAAATTACAGAAATCTTATTAGCAAGGAAATCATATTTGCCTCAACAGGCAAATTGTTCCAAGCTACTAAAGGGTCTTCTGCCCAACTCTAGAAATTTGTCTGATGTCGCAATGTTGTCACTGTCTCATACTTTTCTTCTCTACACTTTTGAGCTACATTTTCTTACTCCCTCACCACCACCAAATATTATTTAGATAAGCTAAACTAATGCCTGCTCTCTCTCGCACTCCTCAGTTGCCAGTAGAGGATTGTTAAGAACAAGATTGGACCAAATAAATAAAAGCTTAGGAAAAAAAATTGAAAGCAATAAAGTAGGAACATAGAATGAAAGCTTTTATGCACCTCTCCCTCTAAACAATTTGCATCCAAACTCTAATTTAACTAATAAAACTTCAATTTCTGTCAAGCTTTTCCTTAAGCTGGCTATCAAGAGTGTTCTCATGTAAGTAAACCTTACATCAGTGGCTAAGTACAGGCATTCAAGAAGCCCATGGTGGAAGTGCTCTAACTTTTGAGTTTTATTCTAAGCAGCCATGTTTAGGTCTGGAGGAAGCAGAACACACATTAGCCCTTGGGTGGAGGCCTCTCTGCACAACCCAAGCACTGCAGGTGGAGAGGGACTCTTGCATACATCCCAGCATGCCCTGCAGGCTCCCTGGGTTGCCAAAGGCTCCTGAGCAGAGCTGAACCATCAAGCCACTGTGATTGGCTGGCAGGGGAATCACAGCTGCCCACCTGGATGCCCCCACCCCCACTCACACACACAGAACCCAGGCATCTGGGACATGACTAGGCCACCGACTTTCACCTGGCTGATGGGGACTAAGCCTGCTTCTTGCACAGCTCCCTGCTCCCTGTAGTGTTGGGAAGCAGGTGCAATGCTCCCAGGGTCCCCAGTTTCATCACTGGTGATGTCATTGCCCCCCCCACCAATCTTCATCAGGGGCCTGGCCTACCCACTTCTGCCCTGGCTCATGAGGCCCTATGGGGGGCCCCTGCACTGCCAGAAGGAGCACTTCAACTATGGACCGGGCCTGGCACCACAAGCACATGTGGCACAGGGGTGGGGGAGAGGGTGTGCCTTCCACCAATGTGTTTGGCCTCAGCCCAGCACCATGGTAGACTGTTCAGATCTGCAAAGCCCTGGCCAACTACCTCCTCACCTGTGTGGACTAGGAGCTCTCCCTGGATGAGTAGGGCCTGAGAATTTTGAGTGCCCATGCCTTGGGACTGTGCCATGGGTCTCCTGCCATGGGCTCCTCTGTCCCTGCATCATGGGCACTCCGGGCTATCTAGGCACCATCTCCTTCCCCCTCTCCCTCTCCAAACCTGCCCAAGGGCACACACTGGTATTCAGGGGGATGTGGCAAAAGGAAGAGACCTGTCTCAGTTTAAAATGTTGCAGTTGCCAAACTTTTCCTGTGTTTAATAATGCAAACCTGTTAAACATTGCCCATGTCTCAGCTTGCTCCCTCCTCCCAGTTAACACAAAACAGAAAACTTTGGTGGCAGTGGGGTGAGGAGGGGGTTGAGAAAGGGGTGACAGAACCTAGAAAGGTGTTTGGGATCAGGGAGAATGCCACAGGGCCTGAACTCAACAAATATGACACCCTGGAGGGGAGGTACAACATAGGGGGCTTTTAACCTGGCATCCTACTTTCAGGGGTTCAGAGTCAAAATCGAGGACTTCTCCATGTAGGAGCTGGCAAGCTGCATGATCCCAGACCCAATGTATGTCTGAGAAAGCTGGGGGCCGGGAGGTATTGCTACAGTGGGCTCTGAAGACTGCTGGCCCTCCCACACAGGACCTCTGGCCACTTAGCCATGTCTCCCCCTTTAAGAACCATGAGCCCCTTACCTACGCCTGGGGCTCATGTCAAGCAGCTGGCCTGAGCTGGCGGATGCCTATTCCTGCCAAGTCTGACTCGCTCCCCCACAGTGGGACCCAAGCCAGGAGTGAGGCCATGTGGTGCACCAGGCCTCCCAGAGAGGGGATGGACAAGCTGGGACCTCCAGGCTCTGCTGCCAGAAGCAGCCTGGTGGGATGCCCTTTACTCCCCCATTCTGAGTGTTCTTGTGTCCCTTTGGGACTAGCCTGAAATCGGTTGGGGGACTGCTCCTACAGGGCCATGTGCATTAACTCCCTATCCTGGCACTGCAAGTCTCTCATCTTTGCTGTGCTCTGGGGTATCTTCTCCAAATAGTGGGTAGCCATCTGGAGCCCCAAGTCATGCAACTCAGCAGCCCAGGTGTAAACAGCCACCCCCCCCGCCCGGCCTGGCACCTTCCTCTGTACATGACCCCATGAACAATACATGCCCCTGGAGGCTGAGGGGGCACAGTGACAGCCCGCAGGTGGCGGTGGTGGTGGGGGCATGGTGGCAATGAGTGGGCAGTTCCCACGAGCTGCCACAGTGGTGGTGGTGGTGGAGAGATGGGGGTGGTGGCTACTCCCAGGCGACCACCTGCAGACACCGCTGGCGGTGTCAGTGGTGAGGGTGGGTGGCAAGTGGTGACCGTCCACAGGTACTGCCGGCAGCATCAGCGGCACTTCTTTCAGGGGGTGCATGTGCACCCCCTATGCGATGCCAATGCATGGCCCAATTCATTCCCCCAACTGGTCTCTCAGGCTCTGGTGACAGAAGTCCAGGGTGCATGGCCTGAGTTCAGAGACTGTTACTGGAGCTTGTAACATTGTCTCTTCATTTAACGAACACCTTGTACACACATCTTTCATTCACTTGGCAGGTATTTGGCCACCTGCCCTGCACTTACCATGCCAGCTGCCATGAACTGGCCTTCCATGGATAGATGCAGAGCCTGCAGACAAGGGAGAGGGTTTGCTCAGCACAGTGAATGCCCACACCATAAGAACTGGAATCACATGGTACTCACTAGATCTCACTCATGGACTGGGTCAAGGGGGAGGAGAAAAAGTGCTGTTGGGCCACTGGCCAGGTACAGAATCTGAGAGTCACCCTGGCAGTAACAGCCAAGTGGCTGAGATAAGGGTTCCCACATAGTAATCCTTCAAGCATGTGTCCCTTTTGAGGAGTGGCAGGGAGGGAGCTCTGGGGTTTTTTTGACAAAGGGGAATTTTTTTATCATTCCTGCAGTGGTTGTCAGACACAGCTGCAAGATACCTCCTGTCCCTGACCTGGTGTTGATCTCTGAAAAAACCTGCTGTTTATGTTTTTGCCTGCTGAACTCAGTAAACACTACTGATGCCTTTCCATGAGTGCCTTGTGGAGAGGGGGAACTGTTTACATGCAAGCATTTGGGGTATCTGTGCTTAGACTCAATTCTCCCATGGAGCGCAGCATGACCCTGACAGAAATGGCAAGGACATGTCAGTTAGGCAGATTTATGATCTCACTGAATGGTACATGTTCTCAGGTGCCCAGGAGCAGTGGAAGGAAGAACTGGTGCCTTGGTTCAGCTCTGTGCTTCAGCTGAGGAGGGCAGGGGTGGGGGGACAAGTAGATGATTCATCCTCCCTCTACCCCCAGCTTTCCTGGCCCCAATCCTGTGGTGGGCTTCTCAACTATAATGGCCTGAGAGCTATGACTGCAGGAGGTACCCTGTGGCTGCTTTGGCTCCCCCCC
>NW_017728993.1:43654215-43660482 GCF_001723915.1 Gavialis gangeticus | reverse complement strand
GGCGGGGCCAGGGAGGGGCTGGTACATGCTCTGTGCCTCTGGGAGGGGCATAAAGACATGTGAGAGGACTTGGTCTGGATCAGCCTTGGTCCCTGTGTGAGGAATGGTGTGGCCTCCCTCCACCTCCTCCTCCTCTGGTAGAGTCTCTGTGACCTCCTGCACTGCCTTGCAGTGGGGGTGACCTCCAGAACACCCCTGGCCCTATGGGCATAGGGAGGTGGAGCCCACCCTGTTCTTGGTGAGGATATGGGACAGGTCCTTGTAGAACAGCATGGTCTGCCCCTGACCCCCAGACCACTTTCTAGCATCAAACACATGGTAATAATGCCTTCCCATTGACGCAGTCTTGGCAAGACACTTCTCCCAGTCTCTGTTTTGGCCCTGTGCATGTATCAGCTGAGCGATGTGCTTAAAGACATCTCTGATTCAATGCCCTATCTAGAGCTGGATGTCCTCCTTACCGCAGGTGGTGATGAGATTTTTAAAATTTCCCTGTAGTGCCGTTTTTGTGCCTGGGTTTGGCTGGTAGTGGCAGATGGGCTGGGTTTAT
This sequence comes from Gavialis gangeticus, assembly GCF_001723915.1. Lineage (NCBI taxonomy): Eukaryota > Metazoa > Chordata > Crocodylia > Gavialidae > Gavialis > Gavialis gangeticus. The sequence continues at coordinate 43,659,932 of NW_017728993.1, read as the reverse complement.
CCATGGTCTGCAGTGGTGCCCGTTGCAGTCTTAATGTCTGTGGGTGGGTAATGGTCTGGCTGTGAGGGGGTGGGTGGAGGGCTGGAAGGGTTGATTTATGGATGGATGAAAGCAGTGGCAGATGCATGAAAGTGTGGTTTGGGACATGTGGCTCCTGACCCATTATTCTAGCAATACCACATGCCCCACCTAACCTGCAAAAATTCAAGGGTCCTCATCCCCCTATCATGGAGCTGGCTAGCTATACCCTACATGATCCTGAAGGTTCCAGGGCTGTCTGTCGGCTCTCCCTGGCTTGGAGGTTCAGTGCCCCCCACAACCACATCCCCTTATACATTCAAATAGCTAGCTGATCATCTACTAGGTAGTTGATCAGTGAGGAAGAAGAGGGGAAGTCAGTCTGCACTGAATCAGAATAAAGCACATGGCAGGAGCCTTCCCTCCAAAAAAAACTTAAAAAAAAAAAAAGGGATGGCAAATTTTTAGGGCCCAACTCATCCAGCCTTTCTTTACAACCATGATGGAAGTCTTTCATAGTTTCATAGTTTCTAGGGTCAGAAGGGACCTGAGCAGATCATCTAGTCCGACCCCCTGCCATGGCAGGAAAGAGTACTGGGGTCAAACGACCCCAGCAAGGTGTTCATCTAACCTCCTCTTAAAAACCCCCAGGGTAGGAGCCTGCACCACCTCTCTTGGAAGTTGGTTCCAGACCCTAGCCGCCCTGACCGTTATTCCTGGTCACTCCTGGCAGTGCTCGGGGGAACAGTGACTCCCCCAGTGCCTGCTGATCCCCCCTGACTAGTTTATAACAGGCCACAAGATCCCCCCTCAGCCTTCTCTTTTGGAGGCTGAACAGGTTCAGGTCCCGTAGCCTCTCCTCATAGGGCCTGCCCTGCTGTCCCCTGATCATGCGAGTGGCCCTCCTCTGGACCCTCTCCATGCTGTCCACATCCCTCTTGAAGTGCAGCGCCCAGAACTGGACGCAGTACTCCAACTGCGGCCTGACCAGTGCCGCATAAAGGGGGAGGATCACCTCTTTTGACCTGCTTGAAATGCATCTGTGGATGCATGACAAAGTACGGTTGGCCTTCCTAACTGCCTCCCCACACTGCCGGCGCATGTTCATCTTGGAGTCAATGATGACTCCAAGATCACTTTGATGCAGTGGATTCGATTACAAGCTCATTACGGATTTCAACCCCAAAAAAAACTTGCTAAATGTTACTAGATTTCCTTTTTTCACTTTCACTTTTTCTTTCCCTGTCCCACAACTGGCACTATATAAAGTCCTTGTTATGAGGAGATTTCAATATAAATATAGGTATCATAAGTGAGGCACAAGACACCACACTGTCAAGTGCATGTTTTGCATTATTATGAATTAATTTTCCTTTTTGAAAAAGAAATAAATACATCTAGATATTTAGTTTATAAACCTGGCAAGGTAGAAAGTTGGGATGACTCATCATGGCAGATGCAGCATCAAAAGGCATACAATTTTAAAAGGAAGAAGATTACGGAGGAGGCCCAAGATAGAGATAAGGAGAAATCATCTTCTCACATTACTTTCCATCATCCAGAGCTCTAACCCTTCAAGAAGAGACTTAAGCAGAACTATTTTAGTGCTGGAAACGAAACCATATGCCAGGCTCAGATCCAAGACTCTAATGCAAACACTCCCCCACGCACCTAAATTGGAATTTCATATTTAAGGCGTTATCCCTTCTGTATGCAAAAGTGATTTTTGAATGAACTAGGCAAGTCCAGATAGTTTTTTGGCTCAGAGTTGAGAGCTAAATCAAGTCTCAGGCAAACACAAACTTGGTTTGAACAAGACACTGCTTGTATCAGGACATTAAAAATATTTATAAGTATAAGCAGCCACTTAATGCATGAGATACATCTGAAATGACTTTGGAGAATGCAGGATCACGAAAGTAGATACAATGGATTATAAGTATTGAAAATAAGAAGTATAGTTTACTTTTTGGTTATTTTTTCCTCAAAAAAGCCTTTAGCTAGAGTAAAAAAGTGTAGTGCTGTTAAAACATTTCCGGCAAGACTTTGCTTCCTAATTTACACCCACATGCATAACTGGCTCTTAGTCTTATTTTCTTTACAGGTGTATACAGCTCAGCAGCTTCATCTGATAAGCCTCAGTTGAAATCATTCACCCCTGAATGTGAATTCTCGCTCCCCCTTCCCCCAAACTTGATTTTTTGCATATTTTTAACTGCTCCTAATTATTACCCAAGGTCAGGTAATTTCTCTAATGCACTTCAAGGAGACAAAAAAGGGCAGGCTAGGGATGTACCCTAAGAGTAACCAGTATAGTACAAAGACCCAGTCCTGCTCTGTTTGAAATCAAGGGAAAATTTCCCCAACTTCCGATTTAAGTAACTACATTTCAAAAAGTTGCATGTGACTGAAGGACTGTGTGATAAACTTAAAAAAAACCCTGCAAAGTTAAAAACCCTGAAAAGTTCACAGCACTATCCATTAGATCAGTTCAGAAAATGCACAACTGAAAGTATAATTGACCTGAGTACAAACACTCAATGAGGTTTAAAAACTTCAAACTCACTAGGGCTTCAAAAAAGTGACCCCGTTTATCTGGTGGCTTGCAAAATTCTATACAGATCATGAATGTTGTGTGCCCCTAGAGGCCGGGGGGTGGGGGGCACGGCAAGCTCCCACATGTGGCAGCGGCACTGTCAATGGTGGGAGTGTGGCGGCAGCAAGTGGGGAGTTCCTGCAAGCAGCCATGGAGCTGTTGGCAGCGGGGGCGGGGGGCGGGGAGTGGCAAGTGCCGACCACCCACAGATGCTGCCAGCGGTATCAGCAGCAAGCCGGGGGGCGGAGGCAAGCAGTGACCGCCTGCAGGCACCACCAGCAGTTTTGGTGGGGCCTTTTCACAGGGGGTGCACCGCCACGCTCAAAGGGTGCATGTGCACCCACATGGACCCCCTACACATCGCCAATGGTACAGATTTTAGGAAATGTACTGGGTTCAGAAGGGAAAAATCCAATCACTGCTTCTTTTTCAGGTAGCAGACTGGGAAGGCAGGAATAGAGTTTCCTCTCCTCTCATGGAAAATGTGAGGTTTTTTAAAGGGGAACATCACAGATGCTGACTCAGATTTTTTTTTTATGGGGACAGAGAGGTCATTGGATATTACTGCTCACATAGCCAGGAAAAGCAATGACCAAACATCAGTAACTAATAAAACAAACAATGTGGGAGCTTGACAAAAAAGCCAGCTGCCCTACATATGTATCTATGGGACTCCCAGCAGTGTACCTCAGGCTCTGTAACAGTCTGTCTGAACCAGCTTTCTATCAAGCGCACATGGTTCTGAACCATTACTTGAGTGACCAGGTTTATAAGAAGTCATGAGAACAAAAACACACGCTCTTCTTCTTTATGGGCCACTGAATGTATCCAAGGTTTCTGAGACTTTATGTCCGTGAGCTGGACTCATTGGTTTCTGGTCCTGCATCCTATATTGAGCACAGACAGTGTAAGTGCTTTTCACAATCTGCATTTACCACGTGTATTTGGTTTCCCCAGACAAGTTGGAAAGTGCTGATGCTACATATTAGTATGTGTAGGTGCACTGATGTAGATTTTGGGCATGTTCAAATTCATTTTTTACTCCCATTAGGGAACTTGACCATTGCTAGAAATAGTCCAAATGAATCAGTCCTTAAGAGAGGTTAATTGTGGGCAGAAGCAAAATAGCAGCAGACCCAACATTAAGTATTTGTTCACCTGCACCCATGACAATATGCAATAAGAGAAATTCAGCAATAAGCAGTTTTCTTTATGTGGATGGATTTATGATATCCAGAGGGAGGACAGGGCCAGGCCTGGGGACAAAAGCTTTGCTGAATCTTGTCAGTGACAGTCTGGGGGTAGGGCCGGGCCGGCACTCAGGCAGAATACAGGAGCTCTGAGGAGGAAGCGGGGGAGCAGGGTGTTGCAATGTTCCATGGGATGGCAGTGCAGTGCAACCTACTGTGAGTCGTGGTAGGATGTGGTACAGATGTTCATTACAGTGCTCTAACCTACAGCACTGAAATCTGATACCACACCCATCCAGGGTATCTTAGAGCAGGTTCCACCAGTTTTACAGTACTCTACGTGCCCTGACTGTCTGCTCAGTTATGGCTGTAGTGCACTTTCTGTGTGTGTAACTTCTATACCTGGCCAATATGATTTACTAGAGATGTGTATAACTTACTGAGGCTTCATACTTTTTTGTTTTGGTCTATTATTGATCAGAGGCATAACTAGAAAGGGATGAACAGGGCATCTGCCCTGGGCACCAACTTAAAGTGGGTTCCAGGATTGTTCCCTTCCCCCAGGAGTCTGTCATGTCAGGTGCGGCTCTGCTCTGCCCAGCCACAGGAGCCAGGCAAGCACAAACTCTGTGCTGACAGTGTATCTGCCTGAAGAGGGTGAAATAACCTCCCCTCCTTGGGGAAGCTTTGATATGGGAGGCACAGCCCTGGGTTTGGGGGGGGGGAATGGAGGAGAGGAGGCCTGCACCACTGCCTGCTTCTCAGCTGCAGCAGCTGCTGCCCGAGGAGATCCTCATCAGGTAAGATTCTGCTTCCCACTTCTACCCCCAACCTATGTTCTGGGCACTGAAAAAGATTACTATGCTTTTGCACTAATCAATCAGTTTCTTCATCAGTGGGTGCCTTCTACATTTGATAATTAACACCTGATCATAGCATTTCTGAATTCATTCTGTCATGATTTTATACCATGGAAAATACAGTTGTTTGATTGGCCAGAAAAATCTCTATCAAAACCAGAGAATCCAAAAAGGGAGGAGAAACTATCTGATAGTCACGTAGAACCTGGGGACTTGTTACTTAGCAATATTTATTTGCTTTAATCATCATGTCACAAACACTCAGCTAAGGCCAAGCATTGCTTAGCATAGCTAAGGACATTGGAGGAGGTAGTTTCAACTTACCTAGGATTGCCTTATACTACACCAGTCCCCTGAGAAACACTAATTTTCACTGCACACTAATGACCTTAGGGGGCCTTAAAAGTCACAGCTCACGGGTTATAAGAATACCCTATCAAAGTTGTCTTTCCCTCAAACAGGCCAGGTTCCCAAGAGGAGAATTAGTAATGAAACTGTTTTTACATATCTGAATTTTATGGTGGCATCCCCATCATACCCAGTTTTTTGTTTGTCTATTTGTTTTTCCCATAAATCTTGCTTTTCTGCCATTTTGCCTGGTGTTTCATCTCCACGTATCTTGAATATGGTTTCAAGTTGTTATATCTTTTGTTGAGAAAGCTCTTTTTATCTTTAAACCAACAAATGCCTTAGATAATTACATCTGCTTGCCAATACAGCTTTTCAGAGCAAGGGGATCATGAATAGAATGAAAACAAATAAGTAGCATATTTCATAGAAATCAGAAAGCTGCAAACTGATTTTTCCCTGCCCTGGAAATATTGTGCCAGAACTTGACCTAGCCTAGATCAATGTACCTTTGGCTTCAATGGAACTACTCAATGAAGCTGTTCCTTGCTGCACCCTCTCCCTCCCCCTTCCTCTCCCAATGCCACCTCACAACACAAATCTTTGAGAAGTCCCCTGAAATGGGGAAATTTTATAAGCCAGAATGATGGTTCTCAACACTTTTAGATTCAAGGCATTCCTTGGAAAATGCCAGCTCTTAGTTTT